>NW_027361696.1:72465000-72532500 GCF_039654945.1 Dendrobates tinctorius
CGTATGCGTCCACATTCCTCAGGTAATGAGGCTCAACGCGTGGGCTTGGTGATTTCTTTGCTGAGTGGTGACCCACAGGCCTGGGCCTTTTCACTCCCTTCAGACTCACAGGCATTTGAATCTGTAGATTTTTTTTTCTCTGCTCTGGGTTTGATCTATGACGATCCGGATAGATTAAACTTAGCAGAATCTAAGATACGCTCACTGCTACAGGGTGATCGACCAGCTGAGGATTACTGCACGGAATTCCGGCGCTGGGCGGTGGACACGCAGTGGAATGACCCTGCGCTTAGAAGTCAATTTTTGCATGGGGTTTCTGGAAGGGTTAAACAGACTCTCCTAATGTACGAGACTCCCGCCTCTCTGGAGGCTGCGATGGCACTTGTAGTACGCATAGACCGACGTCTCCGTCAGGGGGCGCTGGTTTCGTTGCCTCCAGGAGGTGGGGGAGTGGTCGGTGAGGTTGCCGCGGGTGAATCCGTGGAACCCATGCAGATCGCTGGTATAGCACAGTCACCGAGTAACAAGCCTAAACGTCCTTGGCACAGAAGGCAGGGGCTCTGTTTTTTTGTGGCAAAGGAGGACATTTTATTAACGCTTGCCCCCTGGTACCTAAGAAGGGCGCGCCGGCGGAAAACTGATAGGCTCAGAGGGTTTGGAGGAGTCTAGTCTGAGCCTTTGTGTATCCTCCGTCATGGTTTCCCAGTGTATGCTCCCTGCTAGGGTGGTACTTGGGGGGCAAATGCTCTCTATTACAGTATTTATTGATAGTGGCTCAGCTGCCAATCTCATTGATGAGAGGTTCGCGCATACAGCGGGATTTCCGGTGGAGAAATTGCCGAACCCCATCCGGGTGGTTACCATCAATGCTTCCCCGTTGTCTCAAGGGGAGATCACAGAGTGTGTGTTGGATATACAACTCCACATCGGAGTATTACACTCAGAGCGGGTAACTTGTAAGGTGCTTAGTAACTTACCGGCTCAGATGGTTCTGGGCTTTCCATGGTTGTCAATGCATAATCCTGTTATTGATTGGAAGACCCAGGACATAATTCAGTGGAGCAGGGAGTGTCAGGAGAGGTGCCTGGCTACATGTATTTCCGCCTTGACCCCCAGTATCCCGGAGCCGTTGCTGGATTATGCGGATGTATTTTCTGAGAAGGGTTGTTCGGAACTACCACCGCATCGCCCCTATGACTGTGCTATTAGGTTGAAACCAGGGGCCAAGTTACCTAAAGCTAGAATGTTTAATATCTCAGGTCCCGAGAGTCTAGCTCTCAAGGAATACATTGCGGATAGCCTGAGCAAGGGTCATATTAGACCTTCCTCTTCTCCTCTGGCTGCTGGCTTCTTCTTTGTTAAAAAGAAGGATGGCGGTTTACGCCCGTGTCTGGATTTCAGAGAACTCAACCAGATTACGGTCCGTGATCCTTACCCTATGCCACTTATACCCGATTTATTCAACCAAGTGGTTGGTGCCAGGTGGTTCTCCAAACTGGACCTCAGGGGGGCGTACAATCTTATAAGAGTCCGTCAGGGGGATGAGTGGAAGACAGCGTTCAATACCCCTGAGGGTCACTTTGAGAGTTTGGTAATGCCGTTTGGGTTGACTATGGCACCGGCGGTCTTTCAACACTTCATTAATGATGTCTTCTCTCAGTTGTTGGGGAGGTTTGTTATAATTTATCTTGACGACATCCTCATTTTCTCTCGCGACCATGATACACATATAGAGCATGTTAGACAGGTTCTGCAGTTGCTCAGAGAGAACAGGCTCTATGTCAAGCTTGAAAAATGTGTGTTTTTCGTACAGGAGCTACCGTTCTTGGGTTATATAATCTCCGCCTCAGGTTTTAAGATGGACACCGCAAAGGTGCAGGCGGTACTACATTGGGATCGGCCTGATAATCTTAAGGCGCTTCAGCGATTTCTTGGCTTCTCCAATTACTATAGGAAATTTATTAAGAACTTCTCTATGATTGCCAAACCACTGACTGACATGACTAAGAAGGGTACCGACTTTTCTGACTGGTCTGAGCCTGCGGTACAGGCGTTTGAATTCCTCAAGAATAGTTTTGCCTCAGCGCCCATTCTGGTGCAGCCCGATGTCTCCTTACCGTTTGTCGTGGAGGTGGATGCGTCGGAGGTTGGAGTGGGGGCTGTACTGTCTCAGGGCCCTTCTTGGGCCAAGTTGCATCTGTGTGCCTTCTTCTCCAAGAAGCTGTCGCCTGCGGAGCGTAATTATGATATTGGCAACAGGGAACTATTGGCCATCAAATTGGCATTTGAGGAGTGGCGACACTTCTTGGAGGGGGCTGTTCATCAGATTACTGTGATAACCGACCATAAGAATTTGCTTTATTTAGAATCTGCTAAGCGCCTGTCCTCCAGACAGGCTCGCTGGGCATTATTCTTCACCCGGTTCAACTTCATTGTTACCTATCGACCTGGGTCGAAGAATGTTAAGGCAGACGCTTTATCCAGGTGTTTTCCGGGTGGAGAGTTATGTGAAGAGCCGGTGCCTATTCTCCAAAAGGGTGTGGTGGTATCTGCCATCACGACAGAGATTGAGGCAGAGATTGCAGAGGCTCAGGAGGTGGTACCGCCGGGGTTGCCTGCTAATAAATCTTTTGTGCCGCTACATCTACGCTCTAGAGTGTTGGGCGAACATCACGACACGGTACTGGCAGGTCATCCAGGGGTTAAGAGCACTCTGGAACTGGTATCGCGTCGTTTTTGGTGGCCTAAAGTCCGGCAGGATGTGGCCTCATATGTGGCTGCCTGTACCACGTGCGCACGGGCCAAGACTCCTCGTTCCCGTCCCGCTGGTAGCTTGCAGCCTCTCGGGGTGCCCAGTAAGCCGTGGACTGAGATTTCCATGGATTTTATTACTGACTTGCCCGCCTCGGCAGGGAACTCGGTCATTTTGGTAATTGTTGATAGGTTCTCCAAAATGTCACATTTCGTTGCTTTACCGTCTTTGCCCAATGCTAAGACTCTTGCTCAGATATTTATTCGCGAGGTGGTCAGACTTCATGGTGTCCCGTCTGACATTGTGTCTGATCGAGGTACGCAGTTTGTGGCAAAGTTTTGGAGAGCTTTTTGTTCTCGCCTTGGAATCAAATTATCTCATTCATCGGCTTTCCACCCTCAGTCGAATGGACAGACTGAGCGGATGAACCAAAACCTGGAGCAATACTTGCGCTGCTTTATTTCCGACAATCAGGAAGAGTGGTCAGCGTTTCTTCCTCTGGCAGAATTCGCAATAAACAACCATTGCCAGGAATCGTCTGGGGAATCTCCTTTTTTTTGTGTGTATGGTCAACATCCTCAATTTTGCACCTTGCGTCAGGGGTGCTCAGTTGGCGTCCCTGAAGAGGACCAGTTGGGAGCTCAATTGTCATCTGTGTGGAGGAGAGTCAAGCAGCGCTTGTTGAAGGTGGGTTCCAGGTACAAACGGGTGGCTGACTGCAGACGTGTGCCAGGTCCGGACCTGTGTGTGGGAGATTGGGTGTGGTTATCTACTAGGAACATTAAGCTCAAGATACCGTCACTTAAGTTGGGTCCCAGGTTCATTGGCCCATTTAGAATCTCCGCAGTGATCAACCCAGTGGCATTTCGTTTGGAGTTGCCGGCTGTGTATAAGATTCATAATGTATTTCACAAAGCATTGCTAAAGAAGGTCGTGGGTTTGGTGGATGGTTCCCCCGGGCCACCACCTCCCGTCTTGGTGGATGGCGCGTTGGAATTTGAGGTGTCCAAAGTGGTGGACTCTAGGGTTGTGCGTCGCACTCTACAGTACCTGGTCCACTGGCGTGGCTATGGTCCTGAGGAGAGGACATGGGTGCCGGCCTCTGACATTCATGCTGATCGACTGGTTACTATGTTCCATCGTCGCCATCCGGACAAGCCAGGTCCTCGACATGGTGAGGTTCCGGAGGTCCCTCGTAGAAGGCGGGGTACTGTCATGTCGGACACTGTTCACACCAGGGTGTCCGGCAGACAGCGGTAATACCCTGTTGGGTATTCTGTTCCAGTCGGGATAGGGTTAACCAGGTTGTCATGCTGGCTGAGGGCTGGGCCACGCCCTTGGTCTTTAAATAGTTCGTCCTGACTATGGGCGTCGCCGACTATAGCTTTAGCCTAGTGCTAGCAATACCGGTCAGCAGTGGTGGTGTTGGAGCATCTGATATCTGGTGCAGTATATCCCTCAGTGGTTCTTTCTCCAATCTGTTATATATATATTTGGTTGCCCTTGCACATTATTGTATTCCCTTGTGTATTAACTGTGTGGTGTTTCTTTTACCCCTGTCCATACGTATTTGTGGGGTCTGGTGTCTGGTCCCCTCACTGGGTGGAGGGTGGTGGGTTCAGCTTAGGGCTGGACAGGAGACAGGGACAGGGTGGAGGCTCAGGCAGGCACACCTTCAGTGTAAACCCTGGGTAGAGGGACAGACAGGGTTTTCCCTAGTCTGAGGGACATCGCAGGGGTCCCGGGGTTTTTGCCTAAAGTAACCTAGGCATACCATGACAGGCGCGCTCCGCAGCATGAGAGACAGCGTGGAGCTGAGCCGCGGCACAGCCTTCGTGTACACGCCATTAAGTCAGTGGGTGTGCAGAGCGCCGTGCGCCCGACTAAGCAGAGTGCAGCAATCGCGTGGAGGAATAAGGGCCAAGTGCAGGACCCTGAGGTGCAGTCCCCATTGCTGACGGATGCGCAGCGGCACCCATGCTGGACCAAAACTATTGCAGCGATCCTCACTTTGGCTGCGCAGATTTAAGGACTAGGGGCTCAGCGGTCTGAAAAGGTGACCACCTGTTGCCGTCAGATGCCATAGCGGTATCTGTTGGGATCCACCTAGAAGACTCCATACCGGCCATTGCTGGAACTACTACCTCCAGTGGACTGCCTGCGGCTGAGGAACCTAAAGGCACGATAAGTTTAATAACTGGACTGTTGTTACATTGCAATTTCTGTTTTCAATTTAACTGTTATCTCCCTGCAAGGAGTTCCCTTATTGTTATAATTAAATTGTTTTACTGTTAACCCTTGCTCTGCCCTCCCTGCGTCACTGTGTCCCGTAACCTGCTTACATTGATCACCAGTGCAAGGTATTTTCAGCTGCCCAGTCAGATGAGTTAAAATCACAGAAGAGAATCAAGCTCACCACCTGCAATCCCACACTTCTGGAGCATGCATCACACGTGGGCAGGGTGCAACATCCAATGAAGAAAGCAGAAAAATCCAGCTCACAAAGAGCTCTTGTCTTCCGAAACACGTCAAAAAGATGCCTGTACTTTCTTTTTTGTGAACACATGATTTTAATCTTTGCTTCATGTACCTTGGAAAATAAAATGCACTTTTTTGGACTTCATCTGTGAGCTGGATTTTTCCGCTTTCTTCATTAGATGCGGTAAAACACACAAATACAGTGGCATGTAAAAGTTTGGGCATCCCTGGTCAAAATTAGTTACTGTGAACAGTTAAGCAAGTTGAAGAGTAAATTATCTATAAAAGGCCTAAAGTTAAAGATGACACATTTCCTTTGTATTTTCTCCCCTAAAAAAAATATATGTGTGTGTATGTGTGTGTAATATATATATACACTGCTCAAAAAAGGGAATACTTAAACAACAGAATGTAACTCCAAGTAAATCAAACTTCTGTGAAATCAAACTGTCCACTTAGGAAGCAACACTGTTTGACAATCAATTTCACATGCTGTTGCACAAATGGAATAGACAGCAGATGGAAATTATTGGCAATTATCAAGACACACTCAATAAAGGAGTGGTTCTTCAGGTGGGGACCACAGACCACATCTCTGTACCAATGCTTTCTGGCTGATGTTTTGGTCACTTTTGAATGTTGGTTGTGCTTTCACACTTGTAGTAGCATGAGACGGACTCTACAACCCACACAAATGGCTCAGGTTGTGCAGCTCATCCAGGATGGCACATCAATGCGAGCTGTGGCAAGAAGGTTTGCTGTGTCTGTCAGCGTAGTGTCCAGAGGCTGGAGGCGCTACCAGGAGACAGGCCAGTACACAGGAGACATGGAGGGGGCTGTAGGAGGGCAACAACCCAGCAGCAGGACCGCTAATTCAACCTTTGTGCAAGGAGGAACAGGAGGAGCACTGCCAGAGCCCTGCAAAATGACCTCAGCAGGCCACAAATGTGCATGTGTCTGCACAAACGGTTAGAAACCGACTCCATGATAATGGTCTGAGTGCTCGACGTCCACATATGGGGGTTATTTGTGGGTTTTTCTTTGCATTCTGAACATTATTCCTGCCAGTTGTGGATGAAATTTTTGTTGGTCTACCTGACCGTGGTTTTGTTTTTACAAAGCCCCTAATTTTCCATTTGTTAATCTCAGTTTGAACGCTGCTGACTGGCATTATCAATTCCTTGGATATCTTTCTGTATCCCTTTCCTGTTTTATATAGTTCAACTACCTTTTACTGTAGATCCGTTGACAGTTCTTTTGCTTTCCCCATGACTCACAATCCAGAAACGTCAGTGGCTTGATGCAAGAGTCTCTCTGGATCCCAGAAACTCACTCAACTTTTATGCACACACATTGATTTCAAGCAAACAGGTCACAGGTGAGGATGTTACCTTTAGTAGCCAGTCAAACCTATTTGTGTCAACTTCTGTGCATGTTATCAGGCCAAAATCACCAGGGTAATTAAACTTTTGATCAGGGTCATTTGGATGTTTTGGGTTGTCATTATGATGTAAAAACAGAAAACATAGTAGTTTGACAATAAATGGCTTCAGCCAACCACTAATCATGAGTGGAGAAAAAGTTTTGATGTTATCATTCATATTCTGTGAAAAAAGGCCAAGAAAGCAAAAATTCTGCCCGGGTATGTAAACTTTTGAGCACAACTGTATGTCCCCAATTCTATGCCCATCCTGGTATATATGTCCCCATCCTGATATATATATCCCTCATTCTGTGCCCATCTTGGTATAATGCAAAACACAAGCCACGGAGACACCATCACATGTTTCTCAACGCAAGCAATGGCTAGCCAGGTCTTTCCCCAGGAAGGAACAACCACGGGAAGGGCAGTCTCCAATGAAGGAAACCACCTATGCTAAAACATGGTATCCATCCAGAGACAGCTGTTTTGGGGTATTGCCCCTCATCGGTGTGGAGAAGGAAACTGGCTAGTAGGAGCAATGCCTCGTAAAAGACTGTGAAAAATGAGGATGAATGAACTCATGGAGATCAACATCCAACACTGCGGAGACACCATCCCATGTTTATCAACGCAGTGATTCTAGAGCAATGCCCCCATCCCTTATGGGAAATATGCAAAAACATGCAAAACACAAGCCGCGGAGACACCATCACATGTTTCTCAACGCAAGCAATGACTAGCCAGGTCTTTCCCCAGGAAGGAACAACCACTGGAAGGGCAGTCTCCAATGAAGGAAACCACCTATGCCAAAACATGGTATCCATCCACAGACAGCTGTTTCGGGGTATAGCCCCTCATCAGTGTGGAGTAGAAAACTGGCTAGTAGGAGCAATGCCTAGTAAAAGACTGTGAAAATTGAGGATGAATGAACTCATGGAGATCAACATCCTCATTTTTCACAGTCTTTTACTAGGCATTGCTCCTACTAGCCAGTTTCCTACTCCACACTGATGAGGGGCAATACCCCGAAACAGCTGTCTGTGTATGGATACCATGTTTTGGCATAGGTGGTTTCCTTCATTGGAGACTGCCCTTCCCGTGGTTGTTCCTTCCTGGGGAAAGACCTGGATAGTCATTGCTTGCGTTGAGAAAAATGTGATGGTTTCTCCGTGGCTTGTGTTTTGCATGTTTTTGCATATTTCCCATAAGGGATTTGCTCTAGAATCACTGCGTTGAGAAACATGGGATGGTGTCTCCGCAGTGTTGGATGTTGATCTCCATGAGTTCATTCATCCTCATTTTTCACATCCTGGTATAATGTCCCCCATGTTGGTATATACACTCACTGGCCACTTTATTAGGTACACCTGTCCAACTGTGTGTTAAGACTTAATTTCTAATCTGCCAATCACATGGCGGCAACTCAGTGCATTTAGGCATGTAGACATGGTCAAGACAATCTCCTGCAGTTCAAACCGAGCATCAGTATGGGGAAAAAAGGTGATTTGAGTGCCTTTGAACGTGGCATGATTGTTGGTGCCAGAAGGGCTGGTCTGAGTATTTCAGAAACTGCTGATCTACTGGGATTTTCACGCACAACCATCTCTAGGGTTTACAGAGAATGGTCCGAAAAAGAAAAAAAATCCAGTGAGCGGCAGTTCTGTGGCCGGAAATGCCTTGTTGATGCCAGAGGTCAGAGGAGAATGGGCAGACTGGTTCGAGCTGATAGAAAGGCAACAGTGACTCAAATTGCCACCCGTTACAACCAAGGTAGGCAGAAGAGCATCTCTGAACGCACAGTGCGTCGAACTTTGAGGCAGATGGGCTACAGCAGCAGAAGACCACACTGGGTACCACTCCTCTCAGCTAAGAACAGGAAACTGAGGCTACAATTTGCACAAGCTCATCGAAATTGGACAGTAGAAGATTGGAAAAACGTTGCCTGGTCTGATGAGTCTCGATTTCTGCTGCGACATTCGGATGGTAGGGTCAGAATTTGGCGTAAACAACATGAAAGCATGGATCCATCCTGCCTTGTATCAACGGTTCAGGCTGGTGGTGGTGGTGTCATGGTGTGGGGAATTTTTTCTGGGCACTCTTTGGGCCCCTTGGTACCAATTGAGCATCGTTGCAACGCCACAGCCTACCTGAGTATTGTTGCTGACCATGTCCATCCCTTTATGACCACAATGTACCCAACATCTGATGGCTACTTTCAGCAGGATAATGCGCCATGTCATAAAGCTCGAATCATCTCAGATTGGTTTCTTGAACATGACAATGAGTTCACTGTACTCAAATGGCCTCCTCAGTCACCAGATCTCAATCCAATAGAGCATCTTTGGGATGTGGTGGAACGGGAGATTCGCATCAGGGATGTGCAGCCGACAAATCTGCGCCAACTGTGTGATGCCATCATGTCAATATGGTCCAAAATCTCTGAGGAATGCTTCCAGCACCTTGTTGAATCTCTGCCACGAAGAATTGAGGCAGTTCTGAAGGCAAAAGGGGGTCCAACCCGTTACTAGCATGGTGTACCTAATAAAGTGGCCAGTGAGTGTATGTCCCCCATTATATGCCCATCCTGGCATATATGTCTCCCATCCTGGTATATATGTCCCCATCCTGGTATATATATCCCTCATTCTGTGCCCATCCTGGTATAATGTCCCCCATTATATACCCATCCTGGTATATATGTCTCCCATCCTGGTATATATGTCCCCATCCTGGTATATACAGTATATCCCTCATTATGTGCCCATCCTGGTATACACTGTATGTCTCCCATTCTGCCACTGTTCTTTAAAGCATAAAAGATTATACTCAGTATGTATCTAACTGATGCTGTCAAATATAGCTTTAGTTGCGTCAGTTTAACCACCATGGATGCTGTACTCATAAGTGACCACAGCATATAAGTGGTTAGCAACATGTCAATATTGGCACTCCTTCTGGGTGATGCATGTGTTGACATGGTGTAGGGGAGGCCAGGACTGTAGTCGTGACCAGAGACACTGAAGCATCTGTGTCCCGACCTTCCCTCACAGAAAACTGTATTCTTCTCCTTGGCGTACCTGCATCTCCAGGTTCAGGTACCCTCGGGCCCTTCCCAGGCGGCGATGGTCCCTCTTCCAGGCGACCCCCAGAAATTGAGACACAGTCCAGGATAACTTGAACATTCTCTTTACTTAATACTTCACACTTTACATCCACAGTTGGCACATCATGAAATTTACTTGTCTCCTCATCTTTCCCTGCTTTGCTGTCACTTCTGTGCGGCACATGTCCGGACCGGACCGTCTTAGACTGCTCTCCAGTTCCTTCCTGGCCTAACCTCACCATGTTGACAATTCCTTCTGCCTATTTCGCCCCAGACTCAAAATCATCAGTCGCCAGGTTTGGCTGCCCCTGATAAAGCATCCGACCTGTCTGTACCGTTCTTGTCAAAACTCCAGCTTCCTTCAACTCCTCACTCCAACCGACTCCTGCCCTAAAGGCATCCGTCCAGGCTATGAGTCCACCACATCTTTCTGCTCCTGTACTGACCCACTGCTAAGATGCCCAGCGGCCGTGGATAACCCGGGCTACAGCTATTAAACGTTGCGTGGCTGCCGAGCCATCCTGGGCCTATAGCTCATGTGGACACTTCGGGCACCCTGGCCCTGTCTGAGCTATCTTCCTAAAAACTCCTGTCTTACCACCCGGCACCACCTCCTACACTTAACCCATATAACCATACTATGAACTATACCTACAGTGCACACTAGTATGCCCCCAACTAGTGTTTCCCGCAAGTACTACAGTTACCCTTAGTAATAAAGAACTGCAAACACTATAATGCCCCCTCTATTGTCCAAAGGGTGCACTTCACTTTCCCTAAACTGTAGTAAACATTATTACATTATATACAGTGAAGAGCATGACAACACATTATTATATTACATTAAAGGAACACAACATAACATATAGAGTCCTACAGGGAATGATGTATGTATGAATGTGGCAGTACCCTAAATGTAAGTGGTAATACATATTACTATGTAGCAGTACCACAAATATTAACCTAGACATTATCAACATTAGCATGTGTAAGCATCAACACATTGAGAACAATTAGAGGAAGGGAAGCAAGGAGGTAATTCTACCTCACCCCCTTACACTGGCAGCCTACTAAATTCCCACCTTGTTTCCACCTGAAAAAAAAGGATCAAAAAGTCAATCCTGCTCCCAAATGTTTCAAATAAGAACATGTCAAACCAGAAGAAAATGTTTAACCTGTGGGGGAAAAAAACCAAAACAAAAAAAGACATATTTTTTTTCACTACAATGTACTCCATCCTTAATTCTCTTTGTAGACATGTTATGAATTATCTTGGACGTTAAACCAATTCTAAAGAAACAGATTTACAAGTTGAGGATCATGAAAAGCACTTCTGAGCAACCGCGCTGCTACAGTGACACAAATTCTTCAGAAATCCATATAAATATTTCAAGTTCTTTATTAAATGTACTACAAAAACTATGCGTTTCGAGGAGACAAACCGCACATGTGGGTTGACGCCCTTTTCCTACGACGGGGGGCCATGTCCACACAGCATATAAAGCTATCACTTGTATAGACCGATTACAACTCTGTACTGTAACCTGAAGAAGAGGTGCAGTTTGTCTCCTCGAAACGCATAGTTTTTGTAGTACATTTAATAAAGAACTTGAAATATTTATATGGATTTCTGAAGAATTTGTGTCACTGTAGCAGCGCGGTTGCTCAGAAGTGCTTTTCTTGATCCTCAACTTGTGATTCTTAGTGGACGTTTCCACCTGCACGAGCTCTGCAGCAGCTATACAACTGCAAAAAATGTTGTGAGTGGTTGTGTCTGAACACAACCCATAAAAGGGTGAGTACTTCAGAGTACTTTTTTCATTTTCATTGATTTATACCAGGTGAAGCCCTATGTCTGTGCCCCCTCCCTTGTTTTTCCAAAGAAACAGATTTAGTTTTGATTTGTCATTACTTTCCTTATAACATTACAAATATTATTAAAGTTATGATTCAACATCAACAGACATAAAAAAATTGCTTGAAAAAATGCCAACAAAAATGACTCTTCCTACTACGAATAGAATTGGTAAAATATGATAATTCCCCGTAATTGTTCCCAAACAACTATAGCACCATGTCCAACAGAATTGTTCCTTATTGTTCTGTTCTTTGCAGCTTATTTTAACTCCTAGAATCTTAAAAAACATTGACCAGCAGAATGTCCTATCAGTCTATTTCTGGTTGCATTTTTCTCATCATTCAAGGTCTGTAGGATGTTGACGGAAATGTTGAGGGTAGTGGGCTCGCTATTCATAGTAGACACTTCCTCGGCGGTCTTTGACATGTCTTGCTTCATCAAAATTGTATGTCATTTGGAACACTGTAGAATATCTCAGATTAGAAAGATAAGATTGAAATCTACATGAACTTCTAATCTTCCAGGTAACCTTAAATGTCTGGAATGTGGACAAATCATAAATAGAGAACATATTTTTTGTTATTTTTATCTTCATGTTAGAGGGAAATTTTTCCTGGAAATAGGAAAATCCTCCCAAGAACCCCCCTTTCCTCACAGATAATGCTTTGCACGCCAAAAACAAAGCTCCAAGAAGTAAACATACATGGTGGGATCTACTCCATTTGTGCCACTGGTTTCCACCTTACTAAGTTTTTGTCTCTTGGGGTCTAAATGTGTGCACAGATCCTTAAAAGGGTTTCCCACTACATTTTAATTGATGGCCTATCCTTATCAATATCTAATCAGTGCAGTACACAACACCCCTGCTGATCAGCTGTTACCACCGATGGTGGATAGAAGTTCTTGGATTGGATGCTGCCGGACCACAGTAGCTGCATCAAAATTACAATGGCTGTGACCAGTGTAAGGTAGCGCTGTCATTCACTCGCTTAGCCGCCACAAAACCAGATCCGGCACGGGTTTTCCATAAAACCATTATAGTCCATGCGGTTTATTATGCAGCATAAACCCACAGCATAAAATACAGTTGACTTAATGAGGAGAGCGTCCGTGACAGAGTTAAACTCTGTAATCCCTGTGGTCACACAGGTTAACACATACACAGGCTCTTCAGCCTCTGTTATCTCACCCACATCAGGGTTTCCTCATGACTGTTTCTCCATGCTGCAGACATCCATTCCCTCCAGGGAATCATCAGGCACATTCAGCCATTACACACAGCCACTTCTTTGCTGTCAGGCAGACAGGCCCAACTCTCAGCGGGACCTTCCACAATGGACCAACCGGGTCCCTGCATTCACCCCATGTGACCTACCCTGGCCACCATATATGGTCCATAGCCACGCCCACCGGGTCACATGGCTCTGACCTCATCACAGGTCCTTGAACCACTCACACACACTTTGCACTAACGTCCTTAAACACACCCCCTGGGTGGGTTGGTAGGTAACTGGGCCCGCCCATCGCCCCAGCTACCTGGAGACTTCTCCCTGACACATTGACACAGCACCTCAGCAGTATCACTGCTGATCAACACACACATCAGTCTACATCTCAAGGCCACCCACCTTGAGATACATAACAGTCCTTCCGTATTCTGCCACTCATCCTCTCTCTTGAGGCATCCACACAGCGCCCCCTAGCGGACACATTGGTCACTACACCACACCAGGTACTACAATTCCACCCCCTGTTCAAATGAATGTGCAATGAATGCACCTGGTCATGAAAACTATAGAAATGACGGAGCTGTTGTGTTCTGGCAGCATGCACGAACTTCTGGCCAGGGACGGCAACAGCAACATTAGATCAATGAGTGTGACAGGGGTCACACCACCATGATCACGTATTCATGGCTTTTCTTAAAGATAGGACATCAATAAAAAAGTAGTGGGCAAACTCTTTAAGCCCCCCATACACATTAGAGTAATGTCGACTGAACCCTCTGATATTGACAGGTTACATAAGTTAAAAACGACCTAGGTCTATCAAGTTCAACCTTTCTCCACCAGTTATACATTTTTGTCACTATCTATAACTCTAACTAACCCATAGTTCCATAGTTAACCGTCTACTGTGTATGGGGATGCTGGACTGATGTTTGTCTTGGAAGTTAAGGATCCGGCATGCCTGAATTCTGACGGCCGATCCTTTTGCCCTCTAGAGATAAGCCGCTGCCAGATATGTCTGTCAGTGGCTTTCTCAAAAATATCACAGAAGCACCCAGGAGAGTGAGCGCTCTAGTGTATGAGAGAGAAAGCCAAGATTGTTGCAGGCCATATCATTGCAAGGGGGGCTTTAGACTTAATAAATGTTCTTCTGGTTTGACAGTATCTAGGCTAAAATCACTTACTACTTTTTTTTTAAGGCCTAAAGACATGCAGAATGCAGAGTACAGACTTTTATAAAATAATATACAGTCTGTTATATAGGTGATATATATTGTTATAGCCCTCTAAAGAGATTGTCTCATGAAAACAGTTAATTTCTAAATACCCTTTTAAGCCCTCTGGATGTCACTATGGGTGGGTTACCTCTGTATGTCTGTGGGATCTACTGCTGACACCTTAATAAGCACAAAACCACCTGACGGTCAATGCATTAACAAAACTGCATTGTTTACCCAGAATTACACTTTCAGGCTCAAAAAAGTGTTGGCTGCCTGTTAAGTATAATCAGTCTCAAGCAACAAAGATGTTTAGACGGATTACAGAAAATGGGAGAAGTCTTTGCCTCTATGCTTTTGCTCTCCTGTCTGGCTGTCTTCATACAGGCATATGATAGATATGGGCATTCAGAACAGGGTATGCATGCCATTGGATAAGGGAAAGAAAATTTTAGTAACAATTTCTGCTGACAAAATCCTGATAAAGAGGAACTGTCCCCTGAAATAGAGAGGGTGACAAGTTAAAGGGAACCTGCCATGTTGTAAAATGGTATCAGATCTGCAGGCAGGAGAGCATTTTTTTGTTGGAATGGTTTTATTTATTAAAATTCCTGGTGTTCTATCTATATGAGTCCAGTAGGTGGTCCTATTAGTGACTGACAGTCTTCCCAGTATGACTTTGGATGCAGAGATAGCTGTCAATCACAGAGTAGGACCGCCCTTTGGACTCATTCCCTTTCCAGGGGAACTGTATACTCGCCCAAAGTCCTAATTTTGCCATGATAGTTCTATAAATCTGAGTCGAAAATGGGTAAGCTTTAGGAAAATACCGGCCAAAAGTCGGCATTCCAAAGTGCAGCCATGGGACAGGGCATGGCTTAAATATGCCCCTAGAGATGGAAACAAATACCAGGTCCCTCTGTCCTGGTGACCCATTCTTCACTTTGCCACGAGACCCCTCTCTTTTGTGCACACCAATGATTAATCATAATACCTTAAAAAGTGGCGTAATGACCAAATTTTCCTTACATGATGCACTACCTTCATGCAAAGACCAGTAACACGTGAATAAAAAGCTGGCACTACTCTACTCCTCCAACCCTGGGGAACAGCAGAGAAGGAAAATACAGCCATATACTCAAACGCTGACTTTTCTGGAAGGCCTTGGATCTTCCCCTTTCCAGCAGCTGCACATGACTTAACAGGAAAAAACACTTTTCTCCGTAAATATATACAGCGTAACAATAACGTTAGAAAGGAACCAAAGGAAATAACTGAGACGAAAGCCGAGCAGTTGTAGAAGCGTGAGGGGGTTGGGGGTGGAAGCAGGTGACAAAATATCCCGCTTTTGCATAATATCCTGTGATACTGTTTATGGACACCATGAGGTCTTAGGTCTATTTGTGCGGCAGAATTGTTTATGGTGATAATGATACTTGGGGGGGGGCATTGAATTCTGGGAAGAAAATAAAAAAAGAATTAATATCCCCAATTTACAAAGTAAGGGGGAATCCTAGACCCAGACATCACACACATATAGTAAGTTGTCAGCTGCATTCCAGACTGCATTCTTCACTCCTATTCCCCCGGGCAAAGGATGCTGAAGACTATCTGAGCTCGGAATCAGCACGTGCGTGGGTGAATCCTTTTTATATTGGCATTCGGGAGACAAAATTCTTCACGGCTGCCAAACGGGATCTCTCTGGCTGGTATTTTGAAAATCAACTTCCTTTTTTAATTCCAAAGCACGGAATTCAAAGATTTGCAGAAGCCTTAGGTTAAAAATATGTGTTGTGAAAGTATTGACATCATTTCCCAGAATTTTTTTTTTATGACCTCTAATTTTTAATGCCAAAAAATAGGTTATACCATATTGAGTTGATATTCCATAAGTTTCTGATTGTCGGGGTCCCAATTGTGGACTTTTAGATTTTTTTTCTTGGACTATTGCTATCCATTCCCTAAAGGGAATCAGTCAGCAGGTTTTTGCTGTGTAATCTGAGAGTTGCATAATGTACGGGTAGAGACCCTGATTCCATCGACATATCACCTACTAGGCTGTGTTTTGCTATTTCTGTGTTTTATCAGTGAAAGATTCTCACTAGATGACTAGATGTCTTGTGACTCCTAGTCCTGCAGCTCTGTGTAACCACGCCCTCACCACTGATTGGCATCTTATGCACAGTGGACACAGAAAGCTGCCAATCAGTGATGTCGGTGGGGTTATACTCAGCTCAGCATTGCGAGCTATAGTGTGATTGTATCAGCATGCAGATCAGCAAGTGACACATCGCTGGAATCGGCAAAAAACTTCTGACAGGTACCCTTTAATGGATTGAGGTTCTTACTTTTAAACCCTATGAACCAGTTGTGGAAAATGTTTACAAACAGCTACTTCTCCCTTCTCCATGATATACTGTATATTGATCAAGCACTTATGTGTTTTCAACACGGAAAGAGGAGAAAGCCATAGTTGGACAGCTCTGACAGTCAGGGCTGCCACTAGGAATTTTGGGGCCCCATACTGGCAAAATTTTCAGGGCCCCCTTGAGAATCCACCCCGGCTCCACCCCTCGAACAGTCCACAGTCCACAGTTCCACCGCTCTCTCTTGGAAAAACTCCACTTCTCACCAATCACACATTAACAGTTCCCATCTCCAGATCACACACATCGCCAGCAGCTCTTGTTTTGGCCAAAAGATTTTTTAAATCTGCCACCACGACACGGTAGACTCTTTTTGCCAGGCCCTACTCTACTCTAACCTATTAAACATTTGGTAAAATATTCAATAAAACTTAGGTATATTTTTTATTTATTTTTCAATTTTTAAAATGACCAATAATATCACATCCAAAGGGACAAATACCACCGCACCATGTCCAGACCACATATTACCACAACATAGTGACCTATAATACCACATACAAGGAACAAATACAGCCACACCATGAGAAGACCACAAATTACCACCACAGTGACAGAATAATAGCACATACAAGGGACAAATACCACCGCACCATGCCCAGACCACATATTACCACCACATGGTGACTTAATGCTTCAATACTGATCATTAATAAAAAAAAGCATAATACTATCACCATAAGTGCCATTATACACAGGAGATCTGTACTTAGTATGCAGTGTCTGTGTGCAAGTAATACAGTGATCACCAGTAACATTATACACAGGAGCTCTGTATATAGTGCCAGGGTACAGGTAATACAGTGATCACTGGTGACATTGTACACAGGAACTCTGTATATAGTGTATAGTGTTAGTGTACAGGTAACACACTGACTCACCAGTGACGTCTCTAGGTGAAGTCCTTCAGCTTCGCTTTTCATCTTTCATCCAGCACAGACCACCATCACGTCTTCCAGCCAGGAATCGTCTCTGCAGGAAATAACACCGTTATCTAGAGCTCCACTTGCAGAACACATTACATTTTCCCAACTTCTACAATACACCAGATGAAGAAAAAAAGGCAATATATTGTCGCTCTGCACAGTAACAGGATCTTTCCCCATTTAAAACGGTATTCTCAAAAAAATAAAATAAATGCATCACTGCAGTAATAATATTTCTTAATTTGCCCCTATGGTAAAAATATCCCCCATCGTGGCCCCCGTGTGTCTCATTCCTGGCTCCAGACATATTTTCTCTCATCCTGCCCTCATGAGTCTCCATTCTGCCCCATATGAACTCCTGATCCTGCCCCATCTGTCTAGATCGTATCCATCCTGTCCCATGATCCTGCACCATGTGTCTCCCATCCTGACCCCTGTGTCTCACATCCTGCCCCCTCCTGTGTCTCACATTCTGCCCCTCCTGTGTCTTACTGTCACATTCTGCCCCCATGCCTCACATTCTGCCATCTCCTGTGTCTCACTGTCACATTCTGCCCCATGTCCATTCTGCCCCCTCCTGTGTCTCAATGTCACATTCTGCCCCCTCCTGTGTCTTACTGTCACATTCTGCCCCGTGTCCATTCTGCCCCCTCCTGTTTCTCACTGTCACATTCTGCCACCTCCTGTGTCTTACTGTCACATTCTGCCCCCTCCTGAGTCTTACTGTCACATTCTGCCCTCGTGTACATTCTGCCCCCTCCTGTGTCTCACTGTCACATTCTGCCCCCTCCTGTGTCTTACTGTCACATTCTGCCCCGTACCTCAAATTTTGCCCCCTCCTGTGTATCACTGTCACATTCTTCCCCCCTGTCCATTCTGCCCCCTCCTTTGCCTCACTGTCACATTCTGCCCCATTTCACATTCTACCCCACGTTTTGCATTCTGCCCCGTGTCCATTCGGCCCCAATGTCTCACATTTTGCCCCATGTCCATTCTGCCCCCATGTCTTGCATTCTGCCCCCATGTCTCGCATTCTGCCCCATGTCCATTCTGCCCCCATGTATCGCATTCTGCCCCGTGTCTCGCATTCTTCCCCCGTGTCTCGCAGTCTGCCTCATGTTCATTCTGCCACTGTGTCTCGCATTCTGCCCTTGTGTCTCGCATTCTGCCCTCGTGTCTCGCATTCTGCCCCCGTGTCTCGCATACTGCCCATGTGTCTCATATTCTGCCCACGTCTCGCATTCTGCCCCCATGTCTTGCATTCTGCCCCCATGGCATGCATTCTGTCCCCATGTCCATTCTGCCCCCATGTCTTGCATTCTGCCCCCGTGTCTCACAGTCTGCCCCCTCCTGTGTCTTACTGTCACATTCTGCCCCGTGCCCCACATTTTACCCCCTCCTGTGTCTCACTGTCACATTCTTCCCCCGTGTCCATTCTGCCCCCTCCGTTGCCTCACTGTCACATTCTGCCCCATGTCTCACATTCTGCCCCTGTGTCTCACATTCTGCTCCAGTGTTTCGCATTCTGCCCCGTGTCCATTCTGTCCCCATGTCTCACATTTTGCCCCATGTCTCGCATTCTGCCCCCATGTCTCGCATTCTGCCCCCATGTCCATTCAGCCCCAATGTCTCGCATTCTGCCTCCGTGTCTCGCATTCTGCCCCCGTGTCTTGCAGTCTGCCTCATGTCCATTCTGCCTCCGTGTCTCGCATTCTTCCCCCGTGTCTCGCATTCTGCCCCCGTGTCTCATATTCTGCCTTCGTGTCTCGCATTCTGCCCCCATGTCTTGCATTCTGCCCCCATGGCTTGCATTCTGTCCCCATATCCATTCTGCCCCCATGTCTCGCATTCTGCCCCCGTGTCTCACAGTCTGCCCCGTGCCCCCCGGATTGCCGTTTTCAATAAAAAAAAAAGTTCTTACCTGGCCGCGCTCCTGCGGCGAAGCTCCCTCCACCCAGCTGAAGCGTGCACTCGCCGGCGACTGACAATGACGTCAGATGCCGGCGACATAAGCGCTGTGGTTGACGTCAGCTGCCAGCTTCTGATTGGCTGGTGGCCGTTAACTATTGACATGCGGGCCGGGCCTGCACGCAAATAGCGTTGAACTGCCGCAGTGCCGCAAAGGGCCCGGTGTAGCCTGCCAGTAGGGGCCCGGTGAGCAGATGAGACAAGGCCCGATGCGGGCCCCCTCTGCCCACCGGGCCCCATACGCCAGTCAGGGCAGTAATTCCCTGATGGCGGCCCTGCTAACAGTGCTAATCTTCTCTGAAAACAAAAGGATTGGGCATTGAACTTCCATATGCCCAGTCCCTGTCTTTTTCCAGAAATCATTTGTCCTGGAGAGTCAAGAGGTCCCCATTTCCCAGTTGGTCAGCTGGTCTCGCCATAATTGGAGGATTCATCTGACTTTTATCTCTTGTGTATAGTGGCTCTTACTATGGTGCAAAAAACATTTTATTGCCCATAGCCTTAAAAATATTTGACAATCATTCTTATATGATCTACTAACAATCTGTCTATTGGATACAAGAATAGGTTGAAATTTCCTATTTGTAATTTTTTTTCTACTCTAATGATCAGCGGCTGTCAGATATCCTATGTGCCACACCACCACATATCTCTGAGATTGACTATTGCAAACAGGTTTTACAACCTTAAAATCGGCACATAATTAGTCACATGAGGCATCGGGCAACCGAAAATAACCATGACATCTTTAAGGCTCAACCAGTATGTATACTATCAAGCAGACAAGGTGACAACCCTCTTTGGCTTCTTTCTTATCCGTACTATTTCCTTCCTAGACACAAATATTCCTAGAATATGCCTTAAATCACAGCTCCATAACTGTCCTAGATTTAGTTGGACTGTCTTCTTTGGGGGCTCAGTCCCCCATCCCGTCACGTCACAGCTTTTGTCTCTCCTCTATACTCACCTCTCCGACATGTCTCCATCGCTCCCTCCGAAACTCCTCCTCGGGGGGTGGTGCTGCTCACTGCATAAATTTAAGTGTACTATTCACTTCTATTCCCTCCTTTAATTGTTTTCCACAGGACATGAACTCACTCACAACTCTGTTTGCAGGCTGCTAAGCCACAGCCCACAATGATGTAGATAGGAGATTTTGGCAATTTTGACTTCTATTGCAGGCATTGAACCCAACTGTTGGATATACGAGGGGCGATCCAAAAGTAATGATAATCAATAATAAACAAAATGAATATAGTAAAAAAAAAATATATTTTTCTACATAGTCTCCTAACAAGTCTATACATTTAGTCCATCTCTTTTCTAAACTTAGAATTCCCTTCGAAAAAAATTCTTGATCTTGACCCTCAAAAAACTCCCCAACAGCGGTTATCACGTCGCTATTGTCGTCAAATTTCTTGCCCCAGAGGTGTTCCTTGAGTCGAGGAAAGAGAAAGAAGTCACTGGGGACTAGGTCTGGCGAATAGGGGGGTGTTCCACCATTTCAAAGCCCGCTTCTTGAATGGTAGTCAAGGCAACTGCAGCTTTGTGAACCGGTGCGTTATCTTGGTGAAACAGCACTCCAGCCCGCAGTTTGCCGCGCCTTTTCTCCTTGATAGCCTCCCGCAATCTTCTTATTTGTTCTGCGTAGTAGGAGCCTGTAATAGTGGCTCCCTTCTCCAAATAGTCCACCATAATAATTCCTTCAGCGTCCCAAAAAAACGGACGCCATAACCTTCCCTGCTGAGCTTGACACTTTGAATTTCTTCGGCGTCGGTTCGTCGGCTCGTTTCCATGTCATCGATTGTTGTTTAGTTTCGAGATCAAAGTGGTGGATCCAGGTCTCATCCATGGTCAAAAAACGTGACAAAAAATTCTACTTGTCTGCTTGGAACTTTTCGAGATTTGCTATTGAAATGTCAACTCGTTTCTTCTTTTGCTCGTCGGTTAACATTTTTGGCACCCAACGCGCGGAGACCTTTCTCATATTCAATTCTTTTGCAAGGATTCTTTGAATACTGCCAAATGAGATCCCTGTGACCTCAGCTACATGCCTGATAGTCACTCTTCAATCTGCCAACACAACTTCTTCAACTTTTTTCACATTTTCTTCATTGAAGGACGTGGATGGGCATCCTTCGCGATGTTCATCTTCCGTCGATGTTCTTCCCAGCTTAAATTCCTTGGCCCAGGGTGTAACTGTGGAATATGGAGGAGAAGAGTCCCCCAATGTTTCCACCAAGTCGCTACGTATGTCTTTGGTAGACATTTTTTTCAAGCAGAGGTATTTGATGACAGCTCTGAGCTCGTTTTTTTCCATTTTGACGTTCACTTCTTGGCAGTTCATATTCAAATGAATGTAGCTCCTGGGAATCGTGGCCTATTTAAGTGATTTTTTTTTCCTGGACTAGTGGGTACCTAAGAGAGAAGAAAACATTTTATTTTAAATTCTGTGTGCAATATTAATAACCGATTATCATTACTTTTGGATCGCCCCTCGTACAGTGCCTTGCAAAAGTATTTGGCTCCTTGGAACTTTTCAACCTTTTCCCACATATCATGCTTCAAACATAAAGATACCAAATGTAATTTTTTGGTGAAGACTCAACAACAAGTGGAACACAATTGTGAAGTTGAACGAAATTTATTGGTTATTTGAAATTTTTGTGGAAAGTCAAAAACGGAAAAGTGGGGCGTGCAATATTATTCGGCCTCTTTACTTTCAGTGCAGCAAACTCACTCCAGAAGTTCATTGTGGATCTCTGAATGATCTAATGTTGTCCTAAATGACTAGTGATGATAAATATAATCCACCTCTGTGTAATCAAGTCTCCGTATAAATGCATCTGTGATAGTCTCGGGGTTCTGTTTGAAGAACAGAGAGCATCATGAAACCAAGGAACACAACAGGCAGGTCCGTGATACTGTTGTGGAAATAGTCAAGAAAACATGCTTCCATGGAAGTGAGAAGAACTTGTCCCACAATCTCACTATTTCTGGTGGGAAGATGGGGCTCCGTTCTTGTGATTGATATAGGTCTTAGAAGATTGTGTTAGGTGCACATCTGTAATCAATCTGTTCTTCTTTCTCGTGTCTACAAATATATTTGCAATGGATGTCAAACCTGGACAACAAAGAAACAAGACAAAAGAAGAATCTACACCTTCAAAATGCAGTGCTGGAGAAGGATCTTATCAATACTAAGGATGGCAAGAAGAACAAACCAATCAATTTTGGAACAAATCAAGCCAGACATGTCACTCAAAGCAAGGCTCACCATGCTGCGACTTGCCTACTGTGGACACATATGCGAAGATAGCAATCTCTGTAGAAGGACATCATGGTGGGAAGAATACAAGGAAGAAGGCGAGGAGGAAGACCAGCAACCGATGGCTTGATGTAACCAAGATAATGGATGAGAAAACCCTGGTGGACCTATCTAGGCTTGCACAAGATCAATCTTCCTACAGAGCGTTCATCCATCAAGTCGCTTTGGCTCGAGAATGAACCGAAGATTGTTAAATAAATAATTCCAAATCATACATTTAGTATATCCTAAGTCTGAGATAGGAACCATTTAAGAAGAAAAAGTTAATTGGACATATGATATCCAGTTTTATGCCATATTTTATTTATTTTATTAGTCTTATGGAGTCCATTTTTAGTTTCCAAAAACACATTGTAATGTTTCTCGTGACTTGCCCTTATCCTTCATCTTAAGCAACACACCTTCCTGTAACAATAAAAACCTTCTCATGCCAAACTGCAATATTTAGTAGAGTGAGAGGTAACAGGATGTGAGTTGGTCCCTGACAGGAAGTCACCAGCCATAATGCTTAGATTTAACTTGCTAGCCACCTGCGTCTTATCACTTGCAGATAACTTGAGGAAAGGTCATTCGAATGAAGGAAAATGTTGTCAGCATCATTTACTAGTAATCCAGAAAACCCTAATGACGTCCACAATATTTCTGCATATTATTTCCTGTTTCTCATTTTTAAATATCACCGACAGTCATGGCCGAAAGTGTTGGCCACCTTGAAATTGTTCCAAAAAATAAAGTATTTATCCCAGAAAATTATTGCAGTTGCATATGTTTTGTTATTCACATGTTTACTTCCTTTGTGAGTATTGGAACAACACAAAAAAAACAGAAAAAAGGCAAGATGGACACACCGTATATACTTGTGTATAAGCCGAGATTTTCAGCAAATTATTTTGTGCTGAAAACGCCCCCTTCGGGTTATACACGAGTCAGACATCAATATTCACTCTCCGTCGCTGGATCTCCATCCCTGCATCTCTGTTGTCCAGGCACCGGCAGCTTCTTCCTCTGCAGAGCGGTCACATTGTACCGCTCATTATCGTAATGAATATGCACGCATCTCCACTCCCATAGGCGAGGAGCGCATATTCATTACCTTAATGAGCGGTACTACGTGAGCGCTCTGCACAGGAAGCTGCCGGCCGAGGGACAACGGAGACGCAGGGAAGTGCAGAGACGGGGGGAGTACGGTGGGAGCCATGCATACACGGGGGGAGTACGGGGGGAGCCAAGCATGCACAGGGGGAGTACAAGGGGAGCCATGCACACACGGGAGAGTTTGGGGGGAGCCATGCATACACGGGATAGTACGGGGGGAGCCATGCAAACACGGGGGAGTACGGGGGGAGCCATGCATACGCGGGGGAGTACAGGGGGAGCCATGCATACATGGGGAGGATGCGAGCTATGCATATGTGGGAGTACGGGGGAGCCATGCATACAACAGGGGAGCCACACATAGCAGGACAGGGATGAGGGGACAATGTATACCCGGCTTATACATGAGTCAATAAGCTTACCCAGTTTTCCGTGGCTCACAAAATACTTAATAAATAACATTTCACACATGTCTACTTTACATCAGCACAATTTTGGAAGCAAATTTTTTTTTTGTTGGGAAGGTATAAGGCCGGGATCACACTTGCGATTTAAACGGCCGAGTCTCACATGGTAATACACGGCGCTGCCGCCGGGACTCAGGAGCGGGGGTGTGTGACCGCATAGGAATACATGGAGCTGCACGCCCCACTCCTGAGTCCCGGCGGCAGCACCGTGTATTACCATGCGAGACTCGGCCGTTTAAATCGCAAGTGTGATCCCGGCTTAAGGGTTAAAATTTGACCAGCAATTTCTCATTTTTACAGCAAAATTTACAAAACCATTTTTTTAGGGGACCACATCACATTTGAAGTCACTTTAAGGGGTTAATATGACAGAAAATACCCAAAAGTGATGCCATGCTAATAACTGCACCCCTCAAGGTGCTCAAAACCACATTCAAGAAGTTTATTAAGTGCTCACCACACATCTAGATAAGCTCCTTGGGGGGTCTAGTTTCCAAAATAGGGTCACTTGTGGGGATGTCCGGTTTGGTAGTGGGTCAGTAATGTTGTGGGGAGGCATTTCTTTGGAGGCTGCACAGCCCTCCACGTGCTAACCAGAGGTACCCTGACTACCAATAGGTACCAAAACACGACGCTGCACCAAAGACTGTCCAGGAGTTGACTGATGCCGGGTCTGGAAAGAGATCCCTCAGGAGAACATCTGCCTTGTCGTCAGGAGCATACCCAAGCATTGTAGGGAGGTCATACAGGCACGTGGAGGCCACACACTACTGATATAGCAATAGCAAGGGTGTTTGGCAATCAATCACTACTAGAAAACAATGGCTATGGCCAGAATGGTTGGCACTCAACTGTAAACTATACTAGTTGTACACACATATATGAGTGATATAAAATTTAACTTTTAATCAAAATATTTAAAATAGGTATCGGAGACTAACATGAATTAAACCCATCGGGCTATAAAAAAAAACTAAAAACTGTGCAGACACAAACCGAAAATACTTATGTACAAAGCCACCTGGGTAGTATAATGTTGCTTCCTTTTAAGCATGTGTCAGTGCTTGCAACCCCTTTAATTTAGCCACCCCCTTTAATTTTTACAGCCCAATGGGTTTAATTCACGTGTGCACAACTAGTATAGTTTAGAGTGCCAAACATTCTGGCTATAGCCATCACACACACTACTGGGCATCACTTCCTTGTCTTGAGGCACTTCCACTGAAGTTGGATCAGCCAAAATGTGATTTTCCACTTTTATTTTGAGTATCATTCCAAATTCAGACCTCCATGGGATATTCATTTTGATTCAACACATTCCACTATGTAATGAATAAAGATTTGCAACTGGAATATTTAATTCTGTAATATCTAGGATGTGGTATTTTAGCGTTACCTTTATTTTTTGATTTGTGTATATATCTAATCCGTCAAAAGGAGAAGAAGCAGCACAGAAACAAGAAAATACGTGCAAATCCTACTAGGTCTTCTGACCGGAGTGCTGGAATGATTAATCTGCCTAATGACTGATCTGTGGAGTATACAGATACTTTATCTCTCTCAGTGTCTTTAGTTTTTGTATATAAACCTTGATTTATTTTCTAAGTACAGTATGTTAATATTAGAGAAGCAACCTGTGACTCAAGTGACCATCTGTTTTCGGAGTAAGGATGGAGCACAGTGACCTGCAGTCTGTGTTCCCCTCTATGATAGTATCCTGTCCCTATAACTTTCTTTGACATTTATTATTTTTCACAAGGACTGAAACAAACAGGTATGAGCAGCTGCGCTATAAAGAGCATTTGTTTGTCAGGAATTTCTCTTTCTTATCGCTCTCCCCATCAATATTACACTTGGCATTGTTAACGATCCATTGTTTCGGCAAACTACGACAGATGTTCTGTTTGTCAACACAAGTCCAGACCAGGCCATTGTCCACAGCTCCAGCTGGACTGGAAACATTGTGGGTTACTACCTAGAATTCAATACTCTTATACTTTGAGAATATCCCGCAACTACAAGTTCTTGTGGAAAGCGAGGGTTATATTCATATTGTTCTGCTGAATGGAAGTAGTTATGGGGAAAACTGAGGAAGAACCTCATCTGGCCTCTGCTGTCTAAGGGTACCCAAGATGACTTTCCCACATAAATCATGAATGGTGGGTGGAATGTCCTTACAGATCTTGCATTTTGGCCCTTCGAACTGCGGGTTATGGCCTCTGTTTTGCAGAGTTCTTGACACCAAATGTCACGACTCAGCTGTGAGGGGGGGGGAAATCTGGGACCAGGTGTTCCTATCCTGTTCCTACCACTAGGGTGTGCCCTAGCTCAACCTATTCGCTGGGATAATTCTGAAGGTGAAGATACCGGGGCCTCCACCCTTACCTTATCTCCTGAAACATACCTTCATCTGTTCTCTTCCCCCACCCAGGGAAGAGGGGCACTACTGTGCATCGCAGTACGCCAACCCAACGAACAAGGCAACATAAAACAAGAGTAAACTGAAATACGAAGCATACAAATATTCACTTACATATAACTGAGGAATGCACCTGGGAGTGGAGGACAGGGGAATAACTAAAGTAAGAGGAGAGAAGAGCATTATCACACAAACCATGCAAAAGACACAGATAACTCCTCCAAAACTCCTTCTCGTATGAATACCTCTCCACCAAACCATGCAGCAAAAGCTAGCTCTGATATGGGTTTGAATCAGGACCCAGATTATAAAGGGGATGGTAGTGACTAACCAAACTCAGCTGACAGCTCAGACTCCCAGAGCTCCCATCGTGGCCGATTAACCCCTGTTCTGCCAAAAGGAATTAATAAGTAAAAAAAAAGAAGTGCTTCTTTTCAGCGTAGGAGTAGGAACAATCAGACGCTGCGGTCTTCTGCCTCCTCTTTGTTGCAGTAACCCCTTGACACCAAAAGAGCAAGATTGAGAAGTAGACTCCACTTCTGCACTGTAGACATACTCTTAGAACACGTTCGCACATGCAGTATTTGGTCAGTATTGTAGGGATTCGATCTGGTAGGTAATGGCAGGGCGGCAGTAACGAGGCAACACACAGGCATAAAGTCCAGTTTCAGTGGTTTAATGTCACTTAGTAACCAGCAGGTTAACAGAACACAAGGAAAAACCATACACATACCCCAGCTTGGAGAACCACTGGTCCCAGACTCACCCCTTGCACAGGACAGGCTTAACTAAGCGGCTGCCAGGTCCTGCGGCATCCGCCAGGTGCCATTCCCGGGGTTCTTCCGAGTCTTGCTGCTATAGTCCTGCTGCATGGGGATCCTGTATACAAGTCTCAGGCTGAGACAGCTAAGTTCCTGTAGCTTCCAGAAACACACTCTCCTTGTGGCAATTACAAACCTCCATTACATAGGGCCCAACCCCTCCCACCAGTGAGATAGACATCACATGGGCTGATCACGTGACCCTGACATCATCGCAGGTCCTGTCTTTAGGGAAAAACCCAGCCAAACATTAATCTGCTGGGAGAAACATATCTCCCATCCAGTAAAACACCCTTTACTGTACCACATACCTCCCCCCTATGTTCAACCCTAAGGGGGTGGACACATGACATACAATGAACTCTGGACAGGGCATCTGCATACCCCTGTAGTTTGCCTGCGCGATGTTCCACTGAAAACTTAAAATTTTGCAGGGACAGGAACCACCTGGTGACTCGGGCATTCCTCTCCTTAGCTTGACTCATCCACATAAGAGGGGAATGATCTGTCACCAACCGAAATGTTCTCCCCAGCAAATAGTAGCGCAATGACTCCAGTGCCCACTTGATGGCCAGGCACTCTCTCTCCACAATACTGTACCTGGTTTCAGCTGGGGTAAGCTTCCGGCTTAGGAAACTAACGGGATGCTCTTCCCCGTTAACTTCATGAGACAGCACGGCACCGAGCCCTATCTCAGAGGCATCAGTCTGTGCAACAAACTCTTTTTTGAAATTTGGAGTGATCAGGACTGGTGTACCACACAGTGCCCATTTTAACTTTGTAAAGGCCTCCTCTAACTGATCATTCCAGTCGACATCACAGATTTTTTTCCTTTTAACCCCTTCACTACCAAGGGTGGTTTGCACGTTAACTCCCGGGCCAATTTTTACAATTCTGACCACTGTACCTTTATGAGGTCATAACTCTGGAACGCTTCCATGGATCCCGGTGATTCTGACATTGTTTTCTCGTGACATATTGTACTTCATGTTAGTGGTAAAATTGCATTCAAATAACTTGCGTTTATTTGTGAAAAAAACGGAAATTTGGCGAAAATTTTGAAATTTTCGCAATTTTCCAACTTTGAATTTTTATGCCCTTAAATCACAGCGATACGGCACACAAAAAACTTAATACATAACATTTCCCACATGTTTACTTTACATCAGCACAATTTTGGAACCAAAATTTTTTTTTGTTAGGAAGTTATAAGGGTTAAAAATTGACCAGCGATTTCTCATTTTTGCAGCACCATTTTATTTTTAGGGACCACTTCACATTTGAAGCCACTTTGAGGGGTCTATATGATAGAAAATACAAAAAAGTGACACCATTCTAAAAACTGCACCCCTTAAGGTGCTTAAAACCACATTCAAGAAGTTTATTAACCCTTTAGGTGCGTCACAGGAATTTTTTGAATATTAAAAAAAAAATGAACATTTAACTTTTTTTCACAAAAAAAATACTTCAGGTTCAATTTTCTTTATTTTACCAAGGGTAACAGGAGAAATCTGACTGCAAAAGTTATTGTGCAATTTGTCCTGAGTACGCTGATACCTGATATGTGGGGGGGAACCACTGTTTCGGCGCATGGCAGACCACAGTAGGGAAGGAGCGCCGTTTGACTTTTTCAATGCAAAATTGGCTGGAATTCAGATCAGACGCCATGTCGCGTTTGGAGAGCCCCTGATGTACCTAAACAGTGGAAACTAGACCCCCCAAGGAACTTATCTAGATATGTGGTGAGAACTTTGAACCCACAAGGGCTTCACAGAAGTTTATAACGTACAGCGGTACAATTAAAATATCATATTTTTTCCACAAAAATGATCTTTTCACCCCCAATTTTTATTTTTCCAAGGGTAACAGGACCCTAAAAGTTATTGTGCAATTTTTCCTGAGTACGCTGATACCCCATATGTGGGTGTAAATGACTATTTGGGCGCATAGCAGAGCTCGGAAGGGAAGCAGCGCCATTTGACGTTTTTGGCTAGAATTGAGATCGGACACCATGTCGCGATTGGAAAACCCCTGATGTACCAAAACAGTGGAAACCCCCCACAAATGACACCATTTTGGAATCTAGACCCCCCAAGGAACTTATCTAGATGTGTGGTGAGAACTTTGAACCCCCAAGGGCTTCACAGAAGTTTATAACGTACAGCAGTACAATTAAAAAATCATATTTTTTCCACAAAAATGATCTTTTCACCCTCAATTCTTATTTTTCCAAAAGTAACAGGACCCTAAAAGATATTGTGCAATTTGTCCTGAGTACGCTGATACCCCATATGTGGGTGTAAATGAGTATTTGGGTGCATGGCAGAGCTCGGAAGGGAAGCAGCGCCATTTGACGTTTTTGGCTGGAATTGAGATCGGACACCATGTCGCGTTAGGAAAGCCCCTGATGTACCAAAACAGTAGAAACCCCCCACAAATGACACCATTTTGGAAACTAGACCCCCCAAGGAACTTATCTAGATGTGTGGTGAGCACTTTGAACCCCCCCAGTGCTTCACTGAAGTTTATAACGTCTGGGCGTGAAAATAAAAAAATCGTATTTTTTCCACAAACATCATCTTTTAGTCCCCATTTTTTTATTTTCCCAAGGGTAACAGGAGAAATTGAACCACAAAAGTTGTTGTCCAATTTGTCCTGAGTACGCTGATACCTCATATGTGGGAGAAAACTACTGTATGGGCACACGTCGGGGCTCGGAAGGGAAGTAGTGACGTTTTGGAATGCAGACTTTGATGGATTGGTCTGCGGGTGTCATGTGCGATTGGAGAGCCCCTGATGTACCTAAACTATTGAAACTCCCCACAAGTGACCCCATTTTGGAAACTAGACCCCCCACGGAGCTTATCTAGATGTGTGGAGAGCACTTTGAACCCCCAAGTGCTTCACAGAAGTTTATAACGCCTGGGCGTGAAAAGAAAAAAAACATTTTTTTCCGCAAAATTATATTTTTTCCCCCAATTTTTTATTTTCCTAAGGGTAACAGGAGAAATTGGACCCCAAAAGTTGTTTTGTAATTTGTCCTGAGTAGGCTGATACCCTACATGTGGGGGTAAAACACTGTTTGGGCGCATGGCAGAGCTTGGAAGGGAAGGAGCACCATTTGACTTTTTCAACGCAGAATTGGCTGGAATTGAGATCAGACGCCATGTTGCCTTTGGAGAGCACCTGATGTGCCCAAACAGTGGAAACCCCCCAATTATAACTCCAACCCTAACCTCAACACACCCCTAACCCTAATCTGAGCCCTAGCCCTAACCCTAGCCCTAACCCTAGCCCTAACCCTAGCGGGAAAATGGAAATAAATACATTTTCTTTTAGTTTTATTATTTTTCCCTAACTAAGGGGGTGATAACGGGGGGTTTGATTTACTATTTATGGCGGTTTTTATTTTTGGCAGCTGTCGCACGCTAAAAGACGCTTTTTATTGTAAAAATAGTTTTTGCATCACCACATATTGTGAGCTATAATTTTTCCGTATTTTGACCCACCGAGTCATGTGAGGTCTTATTTTTTGCGGGACGAGTTGACGTTTTTATTGGTACCATTTTCGGGCACGTGACATTTTTTGATCGCTTTTTATTCCGATTTTTGGGACGCAGAATGAACAAAAACCAGCATTTCATGAATTTCTTTTGGGGGGTGCGTTTACACCGTTCCGCGTGCGGTAGAATTGATAAAGCGGTTTTATTCTTCGGGTCAGTACGGTTACAGCGATACCTCATTTGGGTCTTTTTTTATGTTTTGTCGGTTTTTTGCAATGAAAACTATTTTATATAAAAAATAATTATTTTTGTATCGCTTTATTCTGCGAGCTATAACTTTTTTATTTTTTTGCGGATGATACTGTATGGTGGCTCGTTTTTTGCGGGACAAGATGACGTTTTCAGCGGTACCATGGATATTTATATGCGTCTTTTTGATCGCGCGTTATTGCACTTTTTGTTCGGTGGTATGATAATAAATCATTATTTTTTGCTTCGTTCTTTATTTTTATTTTTTAAGGAGTTCGCTAAAGGGGTTAACTAATGGGACAGTTTTATAGGGCAGGTCATTACGGACGCGGCGATACCAAATATGTGTACTTTTATTGTTTTTTTTTTTTTTTTTTAAAAATGGATTTATTGGGGAATATTTTTTTTTTTTTTTACTAATTTATTTAGCGATTTTTTTTAAATTATTTTTAACACTTTTTTTTTTTTTACTTTATTACCTTGTCCCAGGTGGGACATCACTGTCCTGTGACAGATCGCTGATCTGTCACATCACAGATCACTGTGACAGATCAGCGATCTGTCACAGGCACTGCTGCAGACTTCCTCATGCCTGCAGGCCCCCGTCGCTATCTTGGATCCGGAGGCCTGTAGGGAAAGAGCCCCCCGCAGCAGCGCTGCACATTGCGCTGCCGTGGGGGGCTCAGGGAAGCACGGAGGGAGCCCCCTCCCTGCCGATGCTTCCCTTTAACCCCCGGTACACCGCGATCGCGTTTGATCGCGGTGTGCAAGGGGTTAACGTGTCGGGGGTGGTCCGTGACCGCCCCTGACACATTGTGCCGGGTGTCAGCTATGATAATTAGCTGACACTGGGCCGCGATCAGCGACGCTCACCACGTGGGCGCCGCTGATCGCGATGACGTAATATTCCGTCCATGGTAATTAGGTCCATGGTCACATGGACGGAATATTACGTCATTTGTAGGTAAGGGGTTAAGCAATCAGTTAAAGGCGCTGACAGGGTTGCAAAGTTGGGAATGAACCGCCTATAATATCCCACCAAACCTGAAAGGTTTTTACCTGTTTTGTTGTGAGGGGACGGGGCCAGTTTTGGATTGCCTCTACTTTGTTTACTTGGGGCTTGAGAACTCCTCTCCCAATGACATACCCCAAGTACCGAGCTTCTTACAACCCTATGGAACACTTCATTGGGTTGGCGGTTAGCCCTGCTTGTCGCAGAGAGTCTATCACTGCCTGTACTTTTGCTAAGTGGCTTTCCCAGTCGGTGCTGTACACAATGATATTGTCTAGATAGGCTGAGGCATAGCGGCGATGGGGACGGAGCACAATATCCATTAACCGCTGGAACGTTGCTGGTGCGCCATGCAACCCAAAGGGTATCACCTTATACTGGAACAGCCCCTCAGGTGTTATAAAAGCCGTTTTTTCCTTCCCCGCCTCTGTTAGGGGTACCTGCCAATAACCTTTTCTGAGGTCCAGAGTTGTAAAATACCGTGCTTGCCCGAGGCGCTCTATCAACTCGTCAACCCGGGGCATGGGATAGGCGTCACATTTTGAAATGTCATTGAGTTTTCTAAAATCATTACAGAATCTTAGAGACCCATCAGGCTTGGGTATTAGGACTATTGGGCTGGCCCACTCACTTTGAGACTCTTCTATGACCCCTAACTGTAACATAGCTTTCACCTCTTCCGAGATGGCTTGTCGCCGGGCCTCAGGCACCCGATAAGGCTTTAGTCGGGCCATGGCCTGTGGCTCTGTGACCATGTCATGTTGGATTAGGGAGGTGCGTCCAGGGAGCTCCGAAGAAACCTCTGTATTTCGGCTAATGAACTCCCAGACCTCCTGAACCTGTCTAGGAGACAAAGTATCTGCAATTTTGACCGCGGGTTGGGCTTCTCCTGCCTCGCCCTGGGGTACTGGAGCCTTTTCCATCTGAAATGCTGGCAGCGGACTATCCCCACCAAGGTGCTCTCTATCTTTCCAGGGTTTAAGCAAATTAATATGGTAAACCTGTTCTGGCTTTCTCCGTCCTGGCTGGTGTACCTTGTAGTCTACTGGCCCCACCTTCTCCATGATCTCGTAGGGTCCCTGCCACCTTGCGAGAAATTTGCTATCTACGGTAGGCACCAGCACCAACACCCGATCCCCAGGGCTAAAGGTTCTTACCCGAGCCTCCCGGTTATAGACCCGACTCTGTGACCGTTGTGCTGCCTCCATATGTTCCTGGACCAGGGGTAGGACTGTCTCCATTCTCTCTTGCATTTTTGCAACATGTTCTATCACACTTTTGTGGGTGGTAGGTTGGTTCTCCCAGGCCTCTTTGGCTATATCGAGTAAGCCCCGTGGATGTCGGACGTACAATAGTTCAAAGGGCGAGAACCCCATAGATGCCTGAGGCACCTCCCGTACTGCAAGCAACAAATATGGCAATAAGAGATCCCAGTCCTTCCCATCTTTGGAAACTGCCTTTTTTAACATGCTCTTCAGCGTCTTATTGAACCTTTCTACCAGACCATCTGTTTGGGGATGATAGACCGATGTGCACAACTGTTTAACATTTAACAACTGGCAGAGTTCCTTCATAATTTTTGACATAAGGGGGGGTTCCCTGGTCTATTAAAATCTCTTGCGGAATTCCCACCCGTGAAAACATATTCATGAGTTCCTTTGCTATAAGCTTAGCTGATATGTGGCACAGAGGAAAGGCCTCAGGATACCGGGTAGCATAATCTAGAACTACAAGAATGTGTTGGTGTCCCCTTACATAGTAACATAGTTATTAAGGTTGAAGGGAGACTTTAAGTCCATCTAGTTCAACCCATATCCTATCCTAACTTGCCCTAACATGTTGATCCAGAGGAAGGCAAAAAAACCCCATGTGGCAACAGTAAGCTTCACATTGGGGAAAAAAATTCCTTCCCGACTCCACATACGGCAATCAGACTAGCTCCCTGGATCAACGCAATATTAAGGAGACTAGTGTATATACCCTGTAATATTATACTTTTCAAGAAAGGCATCCAGTCCCTTCTTAAATTTTAGTAGTGAATCACTCATTACAACATCATATGGCAGAGAGTTCCATAGTCTCACTGCTCTTACAGTAAAGAATCCGCATCTGTGAGTATGCTTAAACCTTCTTTCCTCCAGACGTAGAGGATGCCCCCTTGTCCCCGTCACAGGTCTAAGAGTAAAAAGATCATTAGAAAGGTCTTTGTATTGTCCCCGCATATATTTATACATTGTAATAAGATCACCCCTAAGCCTTCGATTCTCCAAACTAAATAACCCCAAGTGTAATAACCTGTCTTGGTATTGCAGACCCCCTAGTTCCCTAATAACCTTGGTCGCTCTTCTCTGCACCCGCTCCAGTTCAGCTATGTCTTTCTTATACACCGGAGACCAGAACTGTACACAGTATTCTAAGTGTGGTCGCACTAGTGACTTATATAGAGGTAAAATTATGTTCTCCTCATGAGCATCTATGCCTCTTTTAATGCATCCCATTATTTTATTTGCCTTTGCAGCAGCTGCTTGACTCTGGCCACTAAATGTGAGTTTGTCGTCCACCCATACACCCAGGTCTTTTTCAGTGACTGTTTTGCCCAGTGTTTTACAATTAAGCACATAATTATACAACTTGTTCGTTCTACCCAAGTGCATGACCTTACATTTTTCCCAATTAAAGCTCATTTGCCATTTATCAGCCCAAGCTTCTAGTTTACATAAATCCTCCTGTAATATAAAATTGTCCTCCTCTGTATTAATTACCCTGCAGAGTTTAGTGTCATCTGCAAATATTGAAATTCTACTCTCTATGCCCCCTACAAGGTCATTAATAAATATGTTAAAAAGAAGCGGGCCCAAAACTGACCCTTGTGGTACCCCACTGCTAACCGTGACCCAGTCCGAGTGTGCTCCATTAATAACCACACTTTGTTTCCTATCCCTGAGCCAGCTCTTAACCCACCTACACATATTTTCCCCTATCCCCATTGTTCTCATTTTATGTATCAACCTTTTGTGTGGCACCGTATCAAAAGCTTTTGAAAAGTCCATGTACACCACGTCCACTGCATTCCCTTGGTCCAGTCCGGAACTTACCTCTTCATAAAAGCTTATCAGATTAGTCTGACAGGAACGGTCCCTTGTAAACCCATGTTGATATTGGGTCATAAGGTTATTCTTCTCCAGATACTCCAGTATAGTATCTCTTAGAAAACCCTCCAGGATTTTACCCACAGTTGAGGTTAAACTTACTGGCCTATAATTTCCAAGTTCAATTTTGTCCCCTTTTTGAATATTGGCACCACATTTGCTATACGCCAGTCCTGTGGTACAGACCCTGTTATTATGGAATCTTTAAAGATTAAAAATAGTGGTCTATCTATGACTGTGCTTAATTCCTGCAGTACTCGGGGGTGTATCCCATCCGGGCCCGGGGATTTGTCAATTTTAGTGATTTGTAGACGCCGCCGTACTTCCTGCTGGGTTAAGCAGGTGACATTTAATGGAGAATTTTTAACCCTGATCATGTTATCCGTCATGGGATTTTCTTGTGTAAATACTGTTGAAAAAAAGTCATTTAGCATATTGGCTTTTTCCTCATCCTCATCCACCATTTCATCCAGGCTATTTTTAAGGGGGCCAACACTATCATTTTTTAGCTTCTTACTATTTATGTAGTTAAAGAATATTTTGGGATTATTTTTACTTTCTCTGGCAATGAGTCTCTCTGTCTCAATCTTTGCTGTCTTGATTTGCTTTTTACAGAATTTATTTAATCTTCTGTATTTATTTAATGCCTCATCACTACCTACTTGCTTTAATTCTCTAAATGCTTTATTTTTATCTCTTATTGCGCCCCTTACAGCTCTATTTAGCCATAGTGGTTTCCTCCTATTTCTCGCATGTTTATTCCCATACGGTATATATTGTGCACAGGTCCTATTCAGGATGCTAATAAACGTCTCCCATTTTCTTTGTGTATTTTTATGTCTCAGGATATCGTCCCAGTTAATTGCACCAAGATCATCTCTCATCCGGTGGAAATTTGCCTTCCTGAAGTTTAGTGTCCTTGTAACCCCTCTACTACACATCTTATTAAAGGATACATAAAAACTTATTAATTTGTGATCACTATTACCCAAGTGACCCTCAACCCTTACATTTGATATGCGGTCTGGCCTGTTGGTTAATATTAGGTCTAGCAGTGCCCCCCCTCTTGTTGGGTCCTGAACCAGTTGTGAAAGGTAATTGTCTCTCATCGTTGTCAGAAACCTATTACCTTTGCTGGAACTGCAGGTTTCGGTTCCCCAATGTATTTCAGGGTAGTTGAAGTCCCCCATAATAATGACTTCTCCTTGAGTCGCTGCTTCATCTATTTGCTTTATGAGGATATTCTCTGTAGCTTCCATTATTTTTGGAGATTTATAACAAACCCCTATCAGTAATTTATTATTTTTCCCCCCTCCCCTTATCTCTACCCACAGGGACTCTACATTTTCATTAGATTCATATATATTATCACGAAGGATGGGTTTTAAGGATGATTTTACATATAAACACACGCCTCCCACTCGCTTATTTGTACGGTCATTTCTGAACAGACTATAGCCCTGTAAATTAACAGCCCAGTCATGGCTCTCATCCAGCCATGTCTCAGATATCCCCACCATGTCATAATTATGTTCCAACAACATTAACTCCAATTCCTCCATTTTGTTGGCGAGACTTCTGGCATTAGTATACATGCACTTTATGTATCTCTCTGTACCTCTGTTCTTTCTTAAATTATTAACTGTTCTAACCCCACCCCCCATGCCACCTCCACCCCCAATGTCATTATTTGTGCCCAGGTCTCTATCTGCACTGTCTTCCCCTCCTATAAAAGGAATACCCTCCCCCCCATCCCTAGTTTAAACACTCCTCCAACCTTCTAGCCATTTTCTCCCCCAGCACAGCTGCACCCTCCCCATTGAGGTGCAGCCCGTCCCTAGCGTAGAACCTGTAGCCAACTGAGAAGTCGGCCCAGTTCTGCAGGAACCCAAACCCCTCCTTCCTACACCAATTCCTGAGCCACTTATTAACCTCCCTAATCTCCCGTTGCCTCTCTGGCGTGGCACGTGGTACAGGAAGTATTTCCGAAAATACCACCTTGGAGGTCCTTGCTTTAAGCTTACAGCCTAATTCCCTGAAATCATCTTTAAGGACCTTCCACCTACCTCTAACTTTGTCATTTGTGCCAATGTGCACCATGACCGCTGGATCCTCTCCAGCCCCTCCCAGTAATCTGTCAACCCGATCAGCGATGTGTCGGACTCGAGCGCCATGTAGGCAGCACACCGTTCGACGATCCCTGTCTTTGTGACAGATTGCCCTATCTGTTCCCCTAATAATTGAGTCTCCCACTACCAGAACCTGTCTGGCCTGCCCTGCTCTCCTATTTCCCCCCTTACTGGAGCAGACACTCCTCCGGCTTTCAGAGGACATGCCTTGCTGCAGCAGTGCTACTCCTGCACTAACACTCCCCTCATCTGCCAACTTAGCAAACTTATTGGGGTGTGCCAGATCAGGACTAGCCTCCCTGGTGCTCTTCCCTCTACCCCGCCTTCTAACTGTCACCCAGCTAGCTGCTTCATTGTCCTGCAGCTCCAACCTAGCATCCCCCCCCTCATCTATCCCATTGAGCGTCTGCTCAGTGAGCAGAAGACTCCTTTCCATATTGTCTATGGATCTCAGTGTTGCCAGCTGCACATTTAGATCCAGTATCTGGGCTTCCAAATGCACAACGTGCTCACATCTTGCACAGCAGTATGCACCCTCGACCGGCTGTTCAAGGATTTCATACATGCGGCAAGACGTGCACTGGATGGCATTGGCAATAGTGGAGCACATCCTAATGGGGATTGCACCAGACAATAAGATAAGCAAAAATAAATTAATTAAAAAAAAAGTATTAATATAACAGCAATTCAGTAAGACCTCCCTTGGAAACTCCCTGAATCTAAAGTCACTGAATTTCAAGTCACACACTTACCACAGTTCGCACTTACACTCAGGTCACACTCAGCTCGTTCACACTCGCTCAGGAAGATTTAAAAGAGTTTTTTTTTTTTTTTCCCCTTTTACCAGCACACCACCTTGCTGCTCAATGCACTTCCAAAAGGACGTCCTTGTCGACTTATTGAGAGGCCCCACCAGATCCATGGCCACTCTCTCGAAGGGCACCTATATAATTGGCAAAGGCACCAAAGGGCTCCGAAAGTGAGGTTGGGGACTGGTTACCTGGCACACTGGACAGGAGCTACAGTACTTTTTAACTTCTTCATGGACCCCTGGCCAGTAAAATCGCTGCAGAATTCGGTCGAGGGTTTTCTTTTGGCCCAAATGCCCCCCGAGTACATGCGCATGCGCTAAATCCATTACCAGCCTCCGATATGTCTGAGGTACCAGTAATTGTTCTACCATTTCCCCCTGTATTTTCTCCACTCGGTACAACAAATCCTGGTTCTGCTCAAAGCGTGGCAACACCGTATCTGCCCTAGGTTGTTGGGCTTCCCCATTGACAAACAGTACATTTTCTCTGGCCCGGGCTAAAGTAAGGTCTCGGAGTTGCGCTGTACCAAAATTGTGACCTGATACATTCAAGTCTGACAATTCAGGTCCCGGCGGCAAGTCTTCCACCTCTCCAGCCAATACTTCCCTGGGAGAATTCTCCCCCTCCTCCACCGAAGGGAAGGTTATTCCTACAGCCAGCACTTCTTCCTCCGGGCCACCAGGTTCATGCCCCACTTCTGGAGAATGTAACCTGGTTGCCCCTAGCGCCGGCAGCTGCTCGGTGGGTGGGACAACAGACGGCCACAGCACAGAAAACAACGGAAAGTCTCTTCCAATTATCACTTCATAATGTAAATTAGTCACAACCCCCACCTCGTGGCACCGCCTCCCTGCTGGCGTTCTGATTGCCACTAGTGTGGTGGGATAGTCTTTTAAGTCTCCATGTATACACAACACCCCAATTTTCTGACCCGTATACTCGCTGGTTTGTATCCAGCTGGCTCGTACCAGGGTTACAAGACTCCCTGAGTCCAATAGGGCCACAGCCAGGGTTCCCTCCACTTCAACCCGACATAAATGTTCTTTATTGGGACCTTTCGGGGTACCCATTGCACACATCGGTTCGGCATAGTGGGACTGGCGGTACCCAAAATTTGTGTCCACGGGCTCAGTCAGGTGGGGGCAGTCAGCTCTCCTATGACCTGGTTCCTGGCACTGCCAGCAGATTATGGGGCTCCTTACTTCCCCAGATAAGTCCTGAGCGGCCCTCCTGGGCTCCGCTCGCCGAACCAGGGGTGAGGACTTAGGGAACCTTCCTGTTACTTTCCGGGGGGTCCCTCCCTGTAGCTCTTTGGTAGCCCAATACCTTTCTATGAGGTCTATCATCTGCATGGCATTAGTAGGGGATGCCTGTCCGACCCATGTCTGGAGGGAGTGGGGCAAAGCCCTCCAAAATTTATCAGTCACTATGCGGTCCAGCATGGCCGTGGGGGACAACACCTCAGGCTGCAACCACTTTTGTAACAGGTGCAACAGGTCGTAATACTGGGACAGGGCCGGCTTGGAGGGGGTAAACTCCCACTGGTGTACCCGCTGGGCCCGCACTAACACATTTACCCCAAGACTTGCCAGTATCTCACCCTTGACGACCGTGTAGTCCGCCCTTTGCTCTGTGGGTAGGTCCTGATACGCCTTCAAAGATCCTGGGTCAGAAACGGAGCGAGGACATCCGCCCAATGGTCCCGGGGTAGCTTCTTTCTCTAAGCGACTCCTTCGAACATCTTCAGGTACGCCTCCACATCGTCCGATTTCTCCATCTTGGGAATCGCTATACGAACCGCTTTCCGGACCTCATGGATTCCCCGGTCAGCCCCTTTTGTCTGCGCTGTCATGATATGCTTCAGCATAGCCTGCTGCTGCATAGCCTGCTGTCTCATGGCCACCTGTTGCTGCTGCCGCATGGCCTCCTGTTGCTGCTGCATAGCCTGCTGCTGCTGTGCAGCCTGCTGCTGCATAGCCTGCTGCTGCTGTCGCATGGCCTCCATGAGCGTTTTTACCGTGGCCTCCATTTCTGGAAAGTTCCCCGCCTGGGTCTCTGCCACTCGTTTCACCCAGGACATAGGCTGGGGTATAAATCAAAAAATAAGAAAAACAGCCTGGCCTCACTGCTTCTGCCCGTATTCAGTCCACCAATTGTAGGGATTCGCTCTCGTAGGTAATGGCAGGGCGGCAGTAACGAGGCAACACACAGGCATAAAGTCCAGTTTCAGTGGTTTAATGTCACTTAGTAACCAGCAGGTTAACAGAACATAAGGAAAAACCATACACATACTCCAGCTGATATCACCACCCACAGGAGGTAAGCTTTCTATCTGAACTCAGACACTGTATCTAACTTTTAGTGTGATTTAGTGCTCACCTTAATCTTCTGATCTGTGTGCTTGCCTATTAGTGCAATGTTTTGTGGCTAGATATACAGTAGCGATGTGCCTTGAATTTTTGCTTGCTTCCTAATAGAGGGTATGTGGGTGGTGGTATCTCCATTTGGGTTTCCCACCTTTTTAATGTTTATGTGATGGATGTATGTGATGTATATAATTTACTAAATAAAGATTTTTGTACTTTTGATTTTTTTGGGTTCATATGTGTGCTTTGTCGGTTTCTCCGTATGTTCTTGAACTCAATGATGGGTCCAGTATTTAGTAAGGGGCTTAATAGTAGTATTTAATTTATGATGGGTTCGTATATGCTCCGTTTTGTGACTTCAACACTTTTGTTAACATACTCCAGGGCTGATCACGTGACCCTGACATCATCGCAGGTCCTGTCTTTAGGGAAAAACCCAGCCAAACATTAATCTGCTAGGAGAAACATATCTCCCATCCAGTAAAACACCCTTTACTGTACCACAGTATTTTACATCAGTATTCGGAAGCCAAAACCAGGAATAGGTGAAAAACGTAGAAGTGGTGATGTGTTTTTATTAAATGTTTCCTCTGATTGTTTCACTTCTGATTTTGGCTTACAAACACCAATGTAAAATTAATGATTAAATACTGAAAGTGTGAACGTGGCCTTAAGGCGCTTCTGCCCTTCTATACAAAACCTGTAGAAAAGCACACTCTTGCTACTGTTACATACCATCAACTTTTTTTGAGTGGACTGTTCCTCTGACATAATTTTGCCAGCACTATAGATTCTATAACTTTTTCTTACTTCCCTTTTTGAATTGTACATGCCATTGCTCAATAGCTTGCCTACCCTGAAATGAAAATCTACTCTCTGTTACCCTGTGTGCAGTTTATCAGATGGGAGAGGAGAAACAGAGACAAGGACCCACCCCCTTGAAAGGACCCATACACTTTAGATAGCTGTTGGCCGAACAGCTATTTCTCATGGGTCAGGTATTTACATGCACATTTGACCTTGTGTAAAACATACTAGACCAATAAATTACAGTGAAAAACCATTATTTTCTAAGGGAACAAATAATTTGGCATGCCGAAATCCAACATGCCCCATCCTTCTTACCCCAGATGTTTGCCATTCAGGAAGAAGAGTTGAATGGCCACCATAAACATGAGTATGACAGCAACCTATGCATCCATGATAACTACAACACTTTCTCTGATACTTCTTCATAACTAAAAACAAGTCCTCATTAAATTCCTTCTGTTGGACTTTCACTTTTCAGTTTCACTTCAAAGTGATTACCCAACCATCTAATAGGACTACTAATAGGATGGGAGGAACTCATCTGCTAAGGGAAGTACTGGAGGAACACGTCTAGTTAGGAAAGGACTGAAGGTACATGTGTAAGGGGATGACAGGGCTGTAGACGTGACCAGAGATACCGCAGCATGTGTCCTGAACTTCCCCTGCAGAATACTGTATTCTCCCTCTCAGCATACCTGCATCTCCCAATTCAGGCCCCCCTGGGCACTTCCCAGGCATCGAGGTCCCTCTTTCAGGCAACCCCCAATGATGGAGACACAGTCCAGGATAACTCGAACATTCTCTTTACTTAATACTTCACGCGTTACATCCACTTGTTTCCTTATCTTCCTCTGCTTTGCTGTTGCTTCTGTGCAGCACATGCCCAAACTGGATCGTCTTAGACTACTCCCCAGTTCCATCCTGGCCTAACCTCGCCATGATGACAATTCCTTTTGCCTGTTTCGCCCCAGACTCGAAATCATCAGTCACCAGGTTTGGTTGCCTCTGGTAAAGCATCCATCCCGTCTGTACCATTCTCGTCGAAGCTCCAACTTCCTTCATCTCCTCAGACCAACTCCTGCCCTAAAGGCGTCTGCCCAGGCAATGAGTTGCGACATCTTTCCTTACCTGTTCTGGCCCACTGCTATGATGCATAGTGGCCATGGATAACGTGAGCTGCAGCGATTTAACGTTACGTGGCTGCCGAGCTATCCGGGCCTATAGCCCATGTGGACACTTCGGGCACCCTTTCCCCATCTGACCTAACTTCCTAGAAACTCCTGTCTTACCACCTACACTTAACCCCTATAACCATACTATAAACTATACCTACAGTGCACACTAGTATGCCCCCATCTAGTGGCCCACAAAGGAACTACACCTACCCTTGTCTATAAGAACTACAATACTAGGGTGCCCTCCTCTACTGTCCCAAAAGGACGCACTTAACTTTCCCTAAACTGTACATGAGCATTGGTACACATCATCACATTATATAATATTATTTACAGAATTACACTGAAGGAACACAACATAATATAATACAGTTTTTCAAAGAATGGTAACAGACGTGTGAGTGTGGCAGTACCGTAAGTGTGAGCGATAATACATATTACTATGTAGCAGTACCGCAAATATTAGTCATAGACATTACCAGCATCAGCATATGTAAATGTTAACAGATGGAAGACAATTAGAGGTAGGGGAGCAAGGAGGTAATTCTATCTCACCCCCTTACACATGTCTACTAAGAGAAAGACTGGAGGAACACATCTACTAAGGGAAGGACTGGAGGAACACGTCTACTAAGGGAAGGACTGGAGGAACATATCTACTAAGGGAAGGACTGGAGGAACACATCTAGTAAAGAAAGGACTGGAGGAACATGTCTAGTAAGGAAAGGACTGGAGGGCCACGGCTAAAAAAGGAAGCACTGGAGGAACACGTCTACTAAGAGAAGGTCTGTAGGAACATGTCTACTAAGGAAAGACTTCAGGAACACGTCGATTAAGTGAAGGACTGGAGGAACACGTATACTAAGGAAAGGACTGGAGGAACACATCTACTAAAGGAATGGACTAGAGGAACATATCTACTAAGAAAAAAGGACTGTGGGAACACAACTACTAAGGACTGGTGGAACAAGTCCATTAAGGGAATGCTTACATCTAGAAAATAATATAGTTATTTTAGGTGTCATAAGGCAGCACGCCTAGTGCCTACAGCTCCATTATTCAGACATCTAAATCCATCAATATGTCTCCTTATAGGGTGTGTATATCAGTCTTAAATATGAAATCTTACTAGTATACCCGAACAAAATGTTTTTTTCCAAACCAAATCTCAACTTCACAGTCTCCTTAGGTCTTATCCAAAATGTTTCTGCAACCACCAGTCTTTGAAATATCCCATACTTCCATTCACTCACCTGAAAATAGGAAGCTTTGATGTGCTTTTGGAAAACTTTTCTTTCTTGAACTTTCCAACCACAAGGAATTTTAATTTATGGCTTTCATTGGTGCACAATGATTGAAATGCTCAGTTTTAACTTTGAAAATTAAAGGATTTCTCTGGTAATTGTGTTTATTTTGAATTTCCATCAACAGTTTACCATATTAGAATTTAGAAATGTAAATATTTGGCTTTCAATGGGCACAATTAGGTATTTTTCTGGGGTGCTGGGAACTGGACCCAAGCGATCATCTCATGAAACAACTGTTTTAATGGCATCTCAACTATTCATGACTGATAAAGAAACATTTGTCTCTATGCGCCAGTCACACGGGGTCGGGACTCTGGCACTACACTATTGCTGTAAATTCTATGGAAATTGGAGTTGCTGAAACAAAGTATCACAGAAGACCACTCTGTTTCTGTAACTGGACAACTTTTACAGCATAGCAGGGTGCACTATCTTAAGGTCTCCATACACATTAGCTATCCATCGGCCAAATGGTAATTGGTGCTGCTATTTTGGATGTTCTCTTACCCAATTTTCATAACCTGGACCTGGTCCATTTTTCCTTATCCTTACCCATTAGTGTTGATGCCAGTTTATTTGCAGGATCCGGTTCAATGGTCACGTCAGTAATTCGTAATAGCTGGAGCCGTGAGAATCACCTCTTACCTGACGGCATCCGCGACTCTATTAATTAGCCGGTCTGGCTTGACATTATCATTGTGACATGATGCACATGTGACGACACGCCAGACCAGCTAATCAATAGAAGAGTTGGGAATGACGTCACATAAGATGCTATTTTCAGGGCTCCTGGCCATGGAGTACTGACGTAGCCGATGGACTGGCTCCTAAGAATTGATTGGCACCAACTCTAACGCCCATTTTTCCTGTTTACATCAGTTTCAAAAGTCGACTTAGGCTACTTTCACACATCAGGTTTTCGGCGTCAGGCGCGATCCGGCGTCGTGCCAGAACGCCGGATCCGGCAAATGTTTAGCAAAACCGGATGTGACGGATCCGGTTTTCTGCCGGATCCGTCTTTTTCTTGACAGACAAAACCGGATCCGTCTCATCCGGTTCATCCGTTTTTCTATCCGTTTTTCGACGGATTACGCCGGATCCGGTTTTTAAAATTGACCCTTGTGGCCTTCCGAACGGGATTGGCTACTGGAAAACTATATATAGAGTGTTCCTACAGCCCTTCTTTGACAGGTTGTCGAGGAGAAAGTGCAGGTTGGAGAGAAGAGCAAGTTACTGGCGAAGATGGATGTTGTCATTGGAAATATTTTGAAGAATTTGGCGGATTTTATAGCGGAGGCGAATCGTTTGAGGGTGATTGTTCTGGAGAAGGAGAGAGCGAGACAGCAGCGCATCAGGCATCGTAGACGACGTTTGTGGATCCACCCCATCACAGCCAAGAGAATGACGCGTGGGGTCTATTCTACACTCTGCATGGACCTTCGACGAAACCCGGATAAATTTTTTGGATATGTTAGGATGAAAATGGAGAATTTTGATTACTTGGTGGAGTGCATTGCACAACTCATAAGAAAAGCGGACACCTATTGCCGCTTCTCTGTTTCACCCGCAGAGCGTCTGATGGTGACTTTAAGGTAAGCCACATTTATTGGATGTGATCGCATCAGAGCACACTTTCACTGCAATCTTGTTGGTGGTAGTTTGTATCTCCAAGTGTTATAGCTCAGTTTTGGTATGTAATGCTGTGATTTAAAACTAATTTATTGTTTTTTAATTCCCCACAGATTTCTTGCAACTGGAGAATCCCTTTCGTCACTGCATTTCCAGTACAGACTCGGGATTTCCACCATATCTGGAATTGTGAAGTACACATGCCGTGCACTGTGGGACTCCTTAGCTGAAGAGTTTTTACCAGAGCCCACAACAGAGAGGTGGATTGAAATTGCTGACAAGTTTCAACAGATATGTCAGTTTCCCAACTGCTTGGGCGCTGTGGACGGGAAACATATCCGCATTGTAAAGCCAGCCGGATCGGGATCGGAATATTTCAGTTAGAAGAAATATTTTTCAATTGTCCTCATGGCCATCGCTGACGCGGAATACAAATTTATTGCTGTTGATATTGGGGCCTATGGCCGCTCCAATGACTCTCAAGTTTTCAAACTGTCTGCCATGGGGCGTAAACTGTATGGAAACACCTTCCAGTTCCCACCACCTAGACCGCTGCCGCAAACATCTGGTCCACCTATGCCATTTGTCTGTGTAGGGGATGAAGCCTTCCAGCTGTCAGAACACCTTTTGAAACCGTACTCTAGCAGAGGATTGACAAGACCAAAACGCATTTTTAATTACCGCCTCACAAGAGCAAGAATGGTTGAATGTACCTTTGGTATTCTGACAGCCAAATGGCGGGTCCTATTGACTGCGATCAACCTCAAGACAGAAACTGTGGACGAGGTGATCAAAGCGTGGGTGGTACTCCACAATTTTGTTATCTGCAAGGAACCCATTTCCATTGAGGACACCTCTGAAGAAACCACCTTGCAAGATTACCATGACATTACCACTAGAAGTTCTGTGACTGTTTCAGTAATGAGGGACAATTTTGCACTATACTTTATGTCACCTCAAGGCAGAGTACACTGGCAGGATGACAGAGTGTGAAAGATTTGTGCCCTAACCAAACTTGTGTACCTTCTGTACCAACAGTATATACCTTTGCCAACCAAAGTTGGCTATCTTGTCATGGTCTCTATTTTTAGCTTTAGGCCACAGGTGTGTACCTGGTTGTGTTTTATGCAAAGTATTTCACCTTTTAACAAAAGTTGTGTACATTGTTAGGAAATCACCAACAATAAACACAACTTTTTAGGTGAAATACTTTGCTTCAAACACAACCAGGAACACAACTGTGGCAAAAAGCTAAAATTTACCCACAGTTATATACCTGGTTTTGAATACCTTTTTACCTTTGAAATACCCTGTATTTAACCTTTTTCTTAAACATAGTTCGCCACAGAAAGAAATGACAGACAACCATTGTAAAACGATAATTTAACTTTTATTTAAAATATTTTTTTTTTTGTAAAATGTTTTTAAAGTGAAAAAAACTTTTTTAATAAATGTTTTAAACCAAATGACCATTTTTATTAAAAAACACACATTATAAATCTGTGTAGTGTGGGGTGGAAATACTGCTGGAGGGGCTGCGGGACACTTCGACACTGGGAGTGTGGAGAGAGGACTGGGATCGTGGTGGGGAAGGAACAGTTAGAGGTGATGGTGTGGAAAAAGCTACAGAATGGGTGGACATGTGGGAGGCAGAAGAGGTGGTGGGCGGTGGAGTGGAGGGTTGGGCAGGGACTGTAGGAGCAGATGATGTTGATGGAAAGTTGTATGGGGAAGGAGTTTGGTACGGGGAAGGAGTTTGGTACGGGGAAGGAGTTTGGTACGGGGCAGGTTGCTGGAAGTGGGGAGATGTCTGGTACTGGGGAGGTTGCTGGTACTGGGGAGGTTGCTGGTATGTAATAGGAGGGGGAGGATGGAAAGTGGCTGGAGGGGGTGCAGATGTAATAGGAGGGGGAGGATGGAAAGTGGCTGGAGGGGGTGCAGATGTAATAGGAGGGGGAGGATGGAAAGTGGCTGGAGGGGGTGCAGATGTAATAGGAGGGGGAGGATGGAAAGTGGCTGGAGGGGGTGCAGGTGGAGGAACTACAGTGGTGGGAGGTGGAGGTTGGGAGGTAACCTGCTGTAGAGCACCGTGGCACGAATGCATTACATGCATCTGCTGGGTAGGAGATAGTGTTGCCATGCGCTCCACAACAGACCTGAAAAAGGTGTGGTTTGGCGAAGATCTTGCTTCTGAATGCATGGTTTGCAGAAGTGTCTTCACCTCCAGAATGCTGGAGTTGATCTGCTGAAAGCCTGTGGAGATTTGCTCTGACAAGACTTTTAGACAGTTCTGGAAAGATGCATTCAGATGCAAGAACTCTGGCGCATAAGTCTTTTCCTGACCCCTCTGCCGCTGCCGCCCAGTACCCGCAGGTGTACTAGAGGTGGCAGGGGCAGAAGGGTGGGGTAAAGGGAAAGCGATCTCCTCACCAGCAGCTTCATGTAATGTAGGCGGCCACGATGCTCCTGTGCTGGTGCTGGTGGATGGGACAGATGGGTCGAATGTGTGGGAAGGCTGGGAAGGTGCAGATGTACCAGGGCGGTCGAAGTGTCCCTCGGTGCCGGTCTCCTCAGGGATCGCCTCAGAAGGGTCCAATCGTGCAGGCTCCCGAGTGCTGCTCACCGTGCTGTGGAATAAAGAGAAAAAAAAACAATTAAAATAGTGACATGGTATGGCCCTGGCTGAAAAAAAAAAGTTACATGTAAACATTTTTTTGTCACATGTGGTGTGTAATATTTACCTTCTGGTGAGCATTGTCTCCCAGAGGAACGACAGGGCTCGTGCGTACTTGTACTTGCTCCTGCGTCCTCCAGATCCACTCGGGGCCCGCATCTCTTTATTGAACTCCTTCTTGAAACGATCCCTCACAGACCGCCACCGCTTCACAATTCTCTCCCCTGAAACGAGAAAGGACAAAGTGGTTAGTATACAACATCAGTGTTTCCCAAACTCCAGTCCTCATGGTCCCCAGGGGTCATGTTTTCAGGATTTCCAAAGTAAATAGAAATCCTGAACACATGATCCGCGGGGACCACGAGGACTGGAGTTCGGGAAACACTGGTTTAAATCAAGCAACCGGTACTGTATATACTTACGCTCTTTAATCTGGGCCCGAGCTTCGAGGTCCTCCCAGCGGTCCACAAGGAGCGAACAGATTTCCTCCCAGAGTCGTCGGGTAACGATAAGGTCAGCGTGGCGGCGGTCAGCCATATTCCAGAGCGGCTCCCTTTCTCTGACGAGATCGATGAGGCGGTCCACATCAATCCCTCCATCCTCACTGTCAGAGTCGGGAGCACGCTGTGAAGGCTGTTAAAGAAAAAGACAAAAATAACATAATTAGCCTCCACAAAAGAAATGAAATAAAAAGTGCAAAAAAACCAAAGCAAAAATATTTATACTTACACGCTGGTGATCGCCGCGTTGCTGTCGCCGACGACCCTGGGAGGCACTGCGAGGACCTCTTGGCCGAGCACCAGATTGGGAAGACTAGAGATGAAAACAAAAAATGTTATGTCTTTGGATGTAGGCATTTGTTTGCTGTGTGTGGTCTGCAGAACATTGTTTTCTATGTGTTGTGTGTAGTGTGATGTTGTGTTTCTGCGTTTGATGCAAAAAACTTACCAATTGTGAGCCCACTCCAAGTGTCTGTCCACCCCTTCCTTCTTCTTCAGGGAGCTCCTCTTCATCTTGTGATTCCTGTTTTGAAATAAAAGGCAATGAATACACATATATTACAGAGATGATGGATTTTGGAAATAAAAACTTACCGTCAAACGCTGACGATGCGAGGGAGGGCTCCCAGAAGATGTGCTGTCTTCCTCATGGCCAGACTCCATGGCTGTGGGTGGTGTTTCTGCTGCTGCCATTGCTGCTGCTGCTGCATCTATTGGGCGGCTGTTGAATAAAGAGAAACAAAGGGCCAATGAATATCTTGATATTCCATAGCCCTTGTTTGGAGGAATGGGGGATTTGATAATTACCGTCTCTCATCTGCTGCTGGACTCCCCTCCCGTTGTTCAGCATGCTGCTCCATTTGGGGTGGTGCTGATGGTGCTGCTGCTGCAGATGTCTGCTGCCTTCTCCTGCTCCTGGTTCTTGGCTTGGGTGGCATGTTGGGTGTGGCTGAGGGGCCCATTGTCTTGCTTTTATATATGTCCTGTGGGCAGAGCTACTGAGCATGCTCAGACCAAAGAAACCGGATCCGGCCGGATCAGGCGCATTGCGGCGCTCATAGGCTTTCATTGTATGAAAAAGCCGGAGACGCCGAATCCGGCGTGTCTGGCTTTTTCGACGGAGACAAAAAACATTACAGTAGCCGTTTTTTCCAGACGCCGGATCGCGTCACATTGCCGGATCCGGCGAAAATCGGATGAAACGCATGGCCATCCGGCTCGATCCGGCTCTAATGCAAGTCAATGGGGGGGAAACCGGATCCGGCATTGCATTTCGCCGGATCCGGTTTTAGTCAAAAGCGCCGGATCGCGCCTGATGCCGAAAACCTGATGTGTGAAAGAGGCCTTATACGTGTTACCAACATGTTTTTGATAGAAAACACTGTTGTATAAGTTTATTTCCCATCAATTCCCTGCACTGCACTGGGCACATGACCATGAGACTTTCTGCCAGGCGGCCATAAAAATTAATATAATACAATTGCTCTAATGTAATGTTCCATGAAATATTGCCAAAACCACCACCCGTGGAAGAATACTTTACTGGAAGAAGAGTTTAATCTTGTTTGCTGGTGAGATATTGTAAGTGGGGCTAGGATAGGGAATGGCATATACACTTAAAATGAGAAAAATATATCCCAAAGAAAAAAATGCTTGTTGTCTAATTGTTCATTTGTCTCTCCTCCTTTTGGAATAAGCTTTCCCTGAAGACTAAAAAGGGCATAATTATGTCTGATGTCTGCTTAGGACTGGCTGATGTCCAAAGGATTAAAACCAGAGCGCTTATTTAACCCTTACAATTCTTCCACCAACGTAATGCAACATTTATAGGAACCTGTTCTGTGTTGTTTTCTGGTAGCAGTGTCATGGCAGCAGTGACCCAGTCCATGGCCCTGAGCGTTCATGTAAAATAAGAATTGATTCAGAATAAAGTCTATGTGTTGATATGTTCATGACGCCACCTGTGGTTTCTGGTCAGAGGTGACCAGTGCTGCAGTGCAGATCCTCTGGGACTGATGATGTGATGCAGCAGAGTTGGAATAGCTCTCCACAGGCAGAGCTTTTGTCCCAGGGTAGTAGTGATAGAAAAAAAATGTATATTTGGTAGTGGTAGATGTAGCAGTGCTGAGTAAGTGTTGCAGAAATAATTCAGAGGACACAGCTGGGTGCAGTTCCAAAGCTTTACTCACAGTTCTTGTGTACACGAATACCCACTTGGCGCTGCGTCCTCCAGGTGAGGGGTCCAGCAAACTCCTAGGCAGATGGAGAACACTTTTCCAGAACTCCCTTCAGTGTGTTCCTTTCCTGGCTGTCTCCCTGTGCTGATTTCCTCCCTCCTGTCCAGCACCTTCACAAACAGTGTCCCAAGCCAGCAGACTCGGAACTTGGCGGAAAAAACCTCTAGGTCCCTGGATCTTATATGTCTGCCATTTTAATCGTGGGGTTGGCTGCAGCACTTGCAATGCTCAGAGCCTCTGGTTGATCTAGCTGAGTCCGTTGTCCACTCCATTAGTTTTAGGGCCAGTCCCTATACTGCGACCTGATCCCTCCACCGACGTCAGCCGGTGTGGAACGAGCCCCACGGACAGTATTGTCGCTGTACCATGCCTCTAGGATCCCTTCGCTCTTCAGGGAGCTTCTTTCAGTCTCTTTCCTTCCCAGCAGCTCCTCCTGACCAGGAGCTGCTTCACACACGTCCTTTCACTTCCTCCCCTCAGGACAGACTCCTCACTAACCCCTATTCTCCCGCTCTCATCCTACTCGCTACACCCACCTCCCAACACCCTTTAACACCAAGGCAGGGTAGAGATCATCCTCCCGTAGGGTACATCCAGATGTCCTGCTGCTATAGGATGTGTGTTGGGTGCAGGTGTTAAGAGTTCTGTCAGGTGCCCCCACCTTATGTGGGAAGTGGGATACCACACCTCTGGGTGAGGTGTAGTATATCTGTGGTGACTGAACCATCAGGGGCACCACACAAACGGGGAGTATATGGTTGTCAAAAAATAAGTCCAAAAATTGAGTGAACAGAGCAAAAGCTGTATCCGATATGCACATCTACAAATGGTCTTCACGATCGAGGCATTAGACAAAGTCATGGATAAGTTCAAGAGCACAATCTTGGAGATGTTGTAATGATCCCAACTGAGTCCACACCGTGATACCTGAAATCCCATGGGAAGACCTACTAGTATTGACTTACTAAAAATAACTTGAAAGCAAGCTACATACTTAGGATAAGTTATATATAGTCAAAGGGAAGTGTTTCTGAACATTTTGTCACTTTCAGCCCTGACTGGACAATATCAGCTGGTGTAGAGACATCCCTCCAGCTGTTAAAATCCAGTTGTCAATTTATTCATACATCTCTAAAAGGAATCACAGAGAAACAGCTCAGTCTAAGAGATCATACAGATGTCTGTGAAACTTGGTTCAAAAACGGATCGCAATGCATGGACTGTCCATGGGCCTCCCAACCTGAACTCAATATCCTCATATACTGTATACCTATTATGCTATCAAGCTTGGGTTCGGAGACCTTGAATGGTCCATACATTGTGGTGTTTAGGCCAAGTTTCATGGACATCTGCATGATCTCTTCGACTGTGCTGTTCCACTGGGGCATTCAGAAGCCACTGGGGACCAGACTTTTGGACTGGTCATGTCACGCACAGTGTAGAACAGACTAAGTGCAACACACAGGGGTAAAGGAAGGGGAATGGAGACCCCAAGACAGATCTAACTTCACCCTGTCTGTCCTACCTACCCTACAGCTCTGGCAAAAATTAAGAGACCACTGCACAGTTTTATAAAAATCAGCTTCTCTACATGTCTGACAACCATTCCATTCCTGTGTCAGTTGAATTCCAACCAGAGTACACCTCATTCTACTTAATGTGCTTCTGATTAGGTAATTACCTGAACCAAATCTTATTTAACGAAGGAAACTATAAAAAACCCTGCTGTGGTGTTCACTATCCTCTTGCAATAGGACAAGCTGGATGGCAAAACAAGTGCTAGTAATTTCCCAAAAGTAGTAGAAATGAAAAAATAACTTTTAACCATGTCAAAGGAGTTGAGAGGAAAAGTCTTTAGTGAGGAAAAGAAGGGCTCAATTCTGGCTTTACTAGCAGAGGGATACAGTGAGCGTCATGTTGCCTCCATCCTTAAAATTTCTAAGACGGCAGTCTATTAAAAAAATGTCAAGCAGCAGACATTGGGGACAACAAAGCTACAGACCAGCAGAGGGCAAAAACGGCTCTCCACTGACCGGGCTGACCGTCATCTTATTCGAATGTCAATCAGCAACCGCAGGATAATAATAATAATAAATTTTAATAATAAATTTTATTTCTATAGCGCCGACATATTCCGCAGCACTTTACATTTCGGAGGGGATTTGTACAGACAATAGACATTACAGCATAACAATAATCACATAGATTATAACAAATACCAAGAGGAATGAGGGCCCTGCTCGCAAGCTTACAATCTATGAGGAAAAAAAGGGAGACACGAAAGGTGGGTGGTAACAGTTGCCCTGATTGTATGGACCAGCCATAATGTTAAGTGTGTATCAGTACAAACACAGAGGGCTAATGGATTCATAAGGCATGTGGGAACTTGATGCGGGGAACCTGGTTATGGTAAAACTTTTGGCTATGCCACACAGGGATAGATTAGGTTAATATGTTGAGGCAATAGGCCAGTCTGAATAAATGCCTTTTCAGGGCACGCTTAAAATTGTGGGGATTGGGGACTAATCGTATAGACCTGGGAAGTGCATTCCAAAGAATTGGCGCAGCACATGTAAAGTCTTGGAGACGGGAGTGGGAGGTTCTGATTATTGAGGATGCTAACCTCAGGTCATCAGCAGAACGGAGGGCACGGGTAGGGTGGTATACTGAAACAAGGGAGGAGATGTAGGGTGGTGCTGAGCCATGGAGGGCTTTGTGGGTGAGGGTAATAAGTTTATACTGAATTCTGGAGTGGATGGGTAGCCAGTGTAATGACTGGCACAAGGTAGAGGCATTGGCGTAACGATTGGTGAGGAATATGATCCTGGCTGCAGCATTCAAGACAGATTGGAGAGGGGAGAGTTTGGTAAGAGGGAGACCGATTAGAAGAGAGTTACTATAGTTGAGACGAGAATGAATAAGAGAAACAGTAAGAGTTTTTGCAGACTCAAAAGTAAGAAAAGGTCGAATTCTAGAAATGTTTTTGAGGTGCAGATGACAAGAGCGAGCCAGTGATCAAATGTGGGGGGCAAAGGAAAGCTCGGAATCAAGTATGACCCCAATACAGTGGGCATGTTGCTGGGGAGTAAAAGTGGAGCCACACACAGAAATGGCAATGTCGGGTATAGGTACATTAGTAGCGGGAGGAAACACAAGGAGTTCAGTCTTTGACAGGTTCAGTTTCAGATATAGTGAGGACATGATGTTAGACACAGCGTTTAGACAATCGCAGATGTTTTCTAGAAAGGCTGGCGTGATGTCAGGAGAAGAAGTGTATAATTGGGTGTCATCAGCATAGAGATGGTAGTGGAAACCAAATCTACTGATTGTTTGACCAATAGGGGCAGTGTACAAGGAGAAGAGGAGGGGGCCTAGGACTGATCCTTGAGGAACCCCAACAGTAAGGGGAAGGTGAGAGGAGGAGGAACCGGCAAAAGATACAGTAAAGGAGCAGTCTGAGAGATAGGAGGAGAACCAGGAGAGAACGGTGTCCTTGAGGCCAATGGAATGGAGCATAGTGAGGAGGAGCTGATGATCCACAGTTTCGAATGCTGCAGAGAGATCCAAGAGAATTAGCATGGAGTAATGACCATTAGATTTAGCTGTTAGTAGATCATTAGAGACTTTAGTGAGGGCAGTTTCAGTAGAGTGTAAGGAGCGGAAGCCGGATTGGAGAGGGTCGAGAAGAGAGTTATCAGAGAGATAGCGGATAAGATGGGAGTGGACCAGGCGTTCAAGGAATTTAGAGATGAAGGGAAGATTAGAGACAGGTCTATAGTTAGCGGCACAGTTTTGGTCGAGGGATGGTTTTCTAAGTAGTGGCTGTATGATGGCATGTTTAAATGAGGAGGGAAAGATACTAGAAGAGAGAGAGAGGTTAAATATTTTAGTTAGGTGAGTGGTGACAGCAGGGGAAAGGGACTGGAGGAGATGTGACGGAAATGGGTCACTGATGCAAGTGGATGGGCGAGAAGATGCAAGGAGCCTGCTTACTTCTTCTTCTGTGACTGGTTCAAAATCAGAGAGTGAGCTAGATGCAGTGGGGGAGGGAGGACAGTGCATGGTATGAGGTGATTGGGAGATAATTTCCTGTCGGATCTGGTCAATTTTTTCTTTGAAGTAATTGGCCAGATCGTCAGCTTGGAGCTCCATGGTTGGGGCCTGTACTCTTGGGTTGGTCTTCTTGGGTTGAGTAGAGAATGAAAAGTATCAAAGAGATGTTTCGGGTTATTGGACAGTGAGGTGATGAGGGTGTTGAAATAGGTTTGTTTGGAGAGGTGAAGGGCAGTGTTGTATGTTCGAAGAATAAACTTATAATGGATGAAATCTTCGTGTGGATTGGATTTTCTCCACAGACGTTCGGCGCACCTGGAGCACCGCTGCAGGAAACGTGTTTGCAGGGTGTGCCAGGGTTTTCACCATCTGTGTTGTGGTGTTCTATTTATAGCGGGTGCAAATTCATCCAGGGCACTTTGAAGTGTTTCATTGTAATGCTTCAGTGCGGAATCAGGACATGAGAGGGAGGAGATAGGGGCCAATGAAGACTGCAAGTTCTTCGTAAGTTTCTGGGTGTTAATGGCCTGTATGTTTCTATAAGTATGGACAGTGGGGGTGACCTGAGCAGCCTGGCAGTTCTTGATAGAGAATGAAAGAAAATTGTGGTCAGAGAGCGGGAGAGGGGAGTTTGCGAAATCATCCACTGTACAAAGCCGAGAGAAGACTAAGTCGAGAGAGTTTCCGTCTTCATGCGTTGGAGAATTAGTAAGCTACAAAAGGCCAAACGAGGAGGTTAAAGATAAAAGGTGAGTAGCAGATGGGGAGAGGGGAAGAGCAATGGGGATGTTGAAATCTCCCATGATGGAAGCCAAGTGGCAAAATGATCCAGGAACTGATGGGAGGGGCCGGGAGGACGATACACCACCGCCACTCACATGGAGAAGGGGGTGTAGAGTCTGACGGCACGGACCTCAAAAGAAGGGGAGACTAGTGAGGGTTTTTTAGGGATAACTTGAAAGGTACATTTTGGTGATAGAAGCAGACCAAAGCCTCCACCTGCTCTATTGTCTGATCTTGGGGTATGAGAGAAGTGTAGTCCACCATATGAAAGAGCAGCAGCAGCGACTGCTGGATCTAGGTTTCAGTAAGATCCAGGAGGTTAAGAGAATTAGAAAGGAAAAAGTCATGAATGAAGGAGAGTTTGTTACACACTGAGCGAGAATTCCAAAGTGCACAATTAAGAGAGACAGATGGCATGCAGGGAAAATTAATAAGATTAGAGGGGTTTCTGAGTGTAGCAGTTGGGGGGTTTGACTTTGTATAACATGGGGGACCAGGGTTGGGAGCAATGTCTCCTGCGACCAGGAGAAGGAGGATAGAAAGAATGAGCAGATGGTTAAGTGATTTGTGAGAGCATCTCTTATGTTGAATGAGGGGACTGACTGGATCTGTGCAATTTAACAATGTGAAAAGAGCGTGAGTGCTATACATAGGAGAGGAAAGAAGTGAGGGGCCGATATGGATGGAGTGTAGAGAGTTAATGCCAGGGCGGTGGATGTGTGTGAATGCAGCGGCCAGGATATAAATTACACAAATGCATCTGGTATATGTTATGAATGAGTCACCGAGGAGGAAAAAACAAAAAGCAAGCTAAGCCCAGAAAACTGGAAAGGTTGGTAACTAGAAGATTGCAGACCCCTGATCCTATCCCCACAACTAGCAGTAGCCGTGGAACGTGCCTACGATGGTCCTAGATGCCTCGTCACAGCCGGAGAACTAAATAAGCCTAAAGAAAGAAAGGGAAAATCTAAACTGCACCAGAGCAGACCCCAAAGCAATAGACAGCCCCCAACATGTATTGTCGGTGAAACAAGATGAAAACACTAACACAAATAGAAAGATAGGCTGAGCAAACGATGGGGCCCTCACTAACTAGAAAGGACAGGAAAGAAAAGCTGCTGTCTGCAATCACGCAAAAAACCCTGCCAAAAAATGTCCAACACGTCTGATAGAAAAAGGCCCTGAAGTCGCTAGACTTCAAATTCCCTATATCAGCACTCGGGTATATTCTGAAGACAGAGCAAAAGAGATCAACTGATCAGAGACAAAATGGGGATTCAGCCCAGTCCCAGCCAGGGCTGGCAGAACACAAAAACTAAGTAAACCTGACGAAAACTCATATGAACAATAGCAGAGAAAACTTAGCTTTAAGAAGGCAGGAACCAAACTGGAAACCAGAAGCCACAGTCAGGAGAAATCACCAGCAAGAAACTAGGGAGTTGGCTACCTTAAATCCAATCAGAAATTCCTGATGTCCAATCACAGTCCTCTTCCTCAGGTGGCCGGTCTCTGCCATTTAGATCAGCTTCATTACCTCCCTTCACCAACAGAGGGAGTCCAGATAGAGAACTCACTACTCCTCGGTCAGCACAGCCAGCTCCATAACCCTCACCAGAATCCAGAGGCAAACCCGAAAATGAGCTCACAGCAGTACCCCCCCCTTGAGGAGGGGTCACTGAACCCTCATCCACGCCACCGGGCCGATCAGGATGGGCCCGATGAAAGCATGAACCAATCTATCGGCATGAATATCAGAGGCAGAATTGTCCTCCTAGCCATAACCCTTCCACTTGACCAAATACTGGAGTCTCCGTCTAGTCAGACGAGAATCCAGTATTTTCTCTACCTCATATTCCACATTACCTTTAACCAATACAGAGTCAGGAGGTGCCGCCATAGGAACTACTGGCTCAACATATCTCTTCAACAGCGACTTATGAAACATGTTATGGATCTTAAACGTAACAGGAAGAGCCAATCGAAAAGAAACCGGATTAAGAATCTCCAAAATCTTGTAAGGTCCAATAAATCTTGGCTTGAACATTGGAGAAGCCACCTTCATAGAGATATTCTTTGATGACAACCAAACCATATCACCCACTTTATACCGGGGACCAATGGTCCTATGCCGGTTAGAAAACCGCTGGGCCTTTTCCTGGGAGAGAGACAACCTATCCACTACTTGGTCCCAAATCTGCTGCATTCTCTCTACCACAGTGTCAACACCTGGGCAGGCTGAAGATTCCACTTGCCTTGAGGAAAATCGAGGATGAAACCCAAAGTTACAGAAAAAAGGGGGACATCGAGGTGGCAGAACTAGCTCTATTATTTAAAGAGAATTCGGCCAAGGGCAAAAATGAAACCCAATCATCCTGATCAGCAGATATAAAACATCTCAAATAGGACTCCAAAGTCTGGTTTGTTCTCTCCGTCTGCCCATTGATCTGAGGGTGAAACGCAGAGGAGAAGGACAACTGAATTCCCAGCTTGGAACAAAAGGCTTTCCAGAATCTGGAAACAAACTGAACTCCTCTGTCTGATACAATGTTCTCAGGAATCCCATGCAACAGAACCACCTGTTGTAAAAACAAGGGTACCAACTCTGAGGAAGATGGCAACTTTGGGAGTGGTACAAGATGGACCATCTTAGAGAATCTATCACAAATCACCCAGATAACAGTCATTCTCTGAGAGACAGGAAGATCAGAAATAAAATCCACTGAAATATGGGTCCATGGCCTCTTAGGCACCGGCAAGGGAATCAACAACCCACTAGAGCGAGAACAGGGTTTAGACCGGGAACAACTCCCACAGGACTGCACAAAATTCCTGACATCGCGAGATAAGGCAGGCCACCAAAAAGAACGACTCACCAAATCTCTGGTACCAAAAATACCTGGATGACCAGCCAATGCAGAGCAATGAACTTCAGACATCACTCTCTTCCTCCACTGGTCAGGAACATACAATTTTCCCATAGGACAACGCTCAGGTTTGTCCTCCTAGAATTCTTCCAGAGCACGTCTCAAATCGGGCGAAATGGCAGAAAGAATTACGCCCTCACCTTGGATGGTAGTAGGCTTGGTCACATTAGGAGAATCAGCAAAGAAACTCCTAGAAAGGGTGTCTGCCTTAACATTCTTAGTGCCTGGAAGAAAGGAGACCACAAAATCAAAACGCATAAAAAACAAGGCCCACCTAGCCTGTCTAGGATTCAAGCGTTTGGCCGACTCAAGGTAAATCAAATTCTTGTGTTCAGTGAGGACCACAATTTGATGTCTAGCTCCCTCCAACCAATGTCTCCACTCCTCAAATGCCCATTTCATGGCTAACAATTCCCGATTCCCCACATCATAGTTGCGTTCAGATGGGGAGAACTTTCGGGAAAAGAAGGCACAGGAATTCATTTTAGATGTCACCGGATCTTTTTGGGACAAAACAGCTCCTGTACCAATCTCTGAAGCGTCTACCTCCACCTGAAAAGGAAGTGAGACATCAGGTTGCCGCAAAACCGGAGCAGAAGTGAACCTCCGCTTCAGCGCCTGAAAGGCCGAAACAGCCTCTGAAGACCAATTCAGCACATCAGCACCCTTCTTAGTTAAATCAGTCAGTGGTTTAGCAATACCAGAAAAATTAGCTATAAATTTATGATAAAAATTAGCAAAACCCAAAAACTTCTGGAGAGCCTTCAAAGAAGTGGGTTGAACCCAATCATAAGTGGCCTGTACCTTGGCCGGGTCCATTTCAATAGTTGACGGAGACAAAATAAATCCCAAAAATGAAATCCTCTGTACACCAAAAAGGCACTTCAATCCCTTAACATAAAAGGAATTCACTCTCAAAATCCGGAACACAGTCCGAACATGTTCCACATGAGAATCCCAATCCCTGGAAAAGATCAAAATATCATCCAGATAGATGATCAAAAACTTATCCACAAAGTCCCGGGAAATATCATTCATGAAGGATTGGAAGACAGAAGGGGCATTAGTGAGCCCAAAAGACATCACCAGGTACTCAAAATGTCCCTCTGGAGTATTAAACGCCGTCTTCCATTCATCCCCATGCTTGATGCGAATAAGATTATACGCCCCCCTGAGGTCAAGCTTAGTAAACCAGCAAGCACCTTTAACTCTGGAGAATAAATCAGAAATCATGGGTAACGGATACTAATATTTAACCGTAATTTTGTTGAGGGAACGATAGTCAATACAAGGCCTTAATGAACCATCTTTCTTGGCGACGAAAAAAAACCCAGCACCTAAGGGCGAAGAGGATGGTCTAATATGACCCTTCTCCAACGACTCCTTAATATAAGATCGCATAGCCTCGTGTTTGGGTACAGATAAATTGAAAAGTCGACCCTTGGGAAATTTACACCCAGGTCTCAACTCAATTGCACAGTCATAACTCCTATGAGGAGGCAAAAACGCAGACTTGCTCTCACTAAATACATCATAAAAATCAGCCAAATAGTCAGGAACATCATGCGACTGGGAAGAGGTGGAGAAAACAGGAGTGTCGCCAAGAGCACACCAACAACCCCAACTCACCACAGACACAGATTTCCAATCCAAAACCGGATTATGGATTTGCAACCAGGGAAAACCCAGAACAATGGTATCATGTAAATTATGCAACACCAAAAATCTGCAATTTTCTTGGTGGTCTGGGGCGACCCGCATTATCACCTGGGTCCAAAACTGAGGTTTTTTCTTCGCCAAAGGAGTAGCATCAATACCCCTCAAAGGAATAGGCATCTGCAGAGGTGTCATAGGAAAACCACAACGTTTAGCAAAATCCAAGTCCATCAGATTCAAGGCCGCTCCTGAATCCACAAAAGCCTTCACGGAAAATGTGGATAAGGAGCAGATTAGAGTAATTGCCAAAAGAAACTTAGTTTGTACACCACCCACAGCAAATGTGTGTGCAAAACGTTTCTCTCGTTTAGGGCAGACAGAAATAACATGAGAGGCATCTCCACAGAAAAAACACAGCTTATTATGCCTTCCAAACTCCTGACGTTGCGCCCTAGACAAAACTATCACATTGCATAGGTTCAGACATTTGTTCAAAAGGTGGCAGCGCCTCCCGTGTAGTCTTGCGTTCACGTAAACGCCGATCAACTTGAATGGCTAATGACATAGAATCGTCAAGACCAGAGGGAACAGGAAATCCCACCATAGTATCTTTTAAAGTTTCAAACAAACCCTTCCGAAAGAGAGCTGCCAATGCACTATCATTCCATGTAGTAAGGACTGCCCGCTTTCAGAATTTCTGACAGTATAACTCTGCAGGATCCTGATCATGGTTCAATGCCAATAAGGCTCTCTCAGCTTGATCAATAGCATTAGCTTAATCATATAACAACCCCAAGGCTTGAAAAAATGCATCCACATTAGTCAAAACCGGATCTTCAGGTGTCAAAGAAAATGCCCAATCCTGGGGATCGCCGCGCAGCAAGGAGATGACAATTTTAACCTGATGCGCAGAGCTCCCCGATGAGTTAGGCTTCAAGGCAAGAAATAATTTACAATTATTGTTAAAATTCAAAAATTTAGACCGATCTCCAAAAAACACATCAGGAGTAGGGATCTTTGGTTCAACAGCATGTGAATGAGTGAGATAGGCGGAAATTCTCCTCACTTCAGCAGTAAGCTGCTCCACACGATCAGACAATTGCTTAATCTCAATCAAGGAGAAAAAAAAAAGAATCCTCCTACGACCCCAGAGAAAAAGAGGAGAAAATATACATATTAAAAAAAAAAAAAAAAAATTTCGACATTTTTTTTTTTTTATTTTTACAATTCTCTCCTGCTTTTGAGTACCCTAGAATCTGCAGTATGGCTGGTGATTCTGTTATGAATGAGTCACCGAGGAGGAAAAAAACAAAAAGCAAGCTAAGCCCAGAAAACCGGAGAGGTTGGTAACTAGAAGATTGCAGACCCCTGATCCTATCCCCACAACTAGCAGTAGCCGTGGAGCGTGCCTATGGTGGTCCTAGACGCCTCATCATGGCCGGAGAACTAAATAAGCCTAAAGAAAGAAAGGGAAAATCTAAACTGCACCAGAGCAGACCCCAAAGCAATAGACAGCCCCCAACATGTATTGTCGGTGAAACAAGATGAAACCACAAACACAGATAGAAAGATAGGCTGAGCAAACAATGGGGCCCTCACTAACTAGAACGGACAGGAAAGAAAAGCTGCTGTCTGCAATCACGCAAAAAACCCTGCCAAAAAATGTCCAACACGTCTGATAGAAAAAGGCCCTGAAGTCGCTAGACTTCAAATTCCCTATATCAGCACTCAGGTATATTCTGAAGACAGAGCAAAAGAGATCAACTGATCAGAGACAAAATGGGGATTCAGCCCAGTCCCAGCCAGGGCTGGCAGAACACAAAAACTAAGTAAACCTGACGAAAACTCATATGAACAATAGCAGAGAAAACTTAACTTTAAGAAGGCAGGAACCAAACTGGAAACCAGAAGCCACAGTCAGGAGAAATCACCAGCAAGAAACTAGGGAGTCGGCTGCCTTAAATCCAATCAGAAATTCCTGATGTCTAATCACAGTCCTCTTTCTCAGGTGGCCGGTCTCTGCCATTTAGATCAGCTTCATTACCTCCCTTCACCAACAGAGGGAGTCCAGATAGAGAACTCACTACTCCTCTGTCAGCACAGCCAGCTCCATAACCCTCACCAGAAGCCAGCGGCAAACCCGAAAATGAGCTCACAACAGGTATATATTTGTTGTACTCCAAATGTACAGGGAGTAGATGTATATAAATGTCTTACCTGTCTCCTGTCCTGTCTAACTGCCATGTTATAACTGCCAGTACTTTGACAAACTGTACTTCGATAAAGTGTGCATAAATGCCCCCTGCATAAATGCTTTCCCCAAACTATGTCTGAATATATAGGAGGCTAAGGATTGTTTTTTGCTTTTTTCTCTCTCTTCTCGTTAATCAATCAAACTAAATTGAGACAGCAGGGCCCAATAAAATGTTGTGGTCAGATAAACAGATGTCCAGCACTACATGGATCATAAAGCACTTTGAAAAGTTTCTTGACCTCACAAAATAAGGGGACAAGCAGAGTAAGTTGAAATACCTATATACCAGATATAAGCTTGCATAGTTGAAAACACATATAGAGCATTCAGGATTAACTGCTTGCTGACATTGAATGGAGGAGTTGATTCAGAGCAGAGATTGAAAGAGGTGGTTACCAGATATAAGCTTGTATAGTTGAAAACACCTATAGAGCATTCAGGATTAACTGCTTGCTGACGTTGAATGGAGGAGTTGATTCAGAGCAGAGATTGAAAGAGGTGGTTACCAGATATAAGCTTGTATAGTTGAAAACACATATAGAGCATTCAGGATTAACTTCTTGCTGACATTGAACGGAGGAGTTGATTCAGAGCAGAGATTGAAGGATGTGGTTACCTGTATGAAGAGAATAGAGATGCGTGTCACATTTCATCCATGTTATAACTGCCAGTACTTTGATAAACTGTACTTCGATAAAGTGTGCATAAATGCCCCCTGCATAAATGCTTTCCCCAAACTATGCCTGAATATATAGGAGGCTAAGGATTGTTGTTTTTTCTCTCTCTTCTCGTTAATCAATCAAACTAAATTGAGACAGCAGGGCCCAACAAAATGTTGTGGTCAGATAAACAGATGTCCAGCACTACATGGATCATAAAGCACTTTGAAAAGTTTCTTGACCTCACAACATAAGGGGACAAGCAGAGTAAGTTGAAATAACTATATACCAGATATAAGCTTGCATAGTTGAAAACACATATAGAGCATTCGGGATTAACTGCTTGCTGACATTGAATGGAGGAGTTGATTCAGAGCAGAGATTGAAAGAGGTGGCTACCTGTATGAAGAGAATAGAGATGCGTGTCACATTTCATCCATGTTATAACTGCCAGTACTTTGATAAACGAGACCTACAAAAGGAATGGCAAATGGCAGCTGGGGTGAAGTGCACAGCAAGAACAGTTCGTAACAGGCTCCTAGAGGCAAGGCTCATCTCATGTAAAGCTAGAAAAAGCCTATCAATGAGAAGCAAAGGAGAGCCAGGCTGAAGTTTGCCAAAAACCATAAGGATTGGACCATAGAGGACAGGAGTAAGGTAATCTTCTCTGGTGAGTCTAATTTTCAGCTTTGCCCAATACCTGGCCATCTAATGGTTATACGGAGACCTGAAGAGTCACACAAGCCACAGTGTCTTGCACCCACTGTGAAATTTGGTAGAGGATCGGTGATGATCTGGGGATGCTTCAGCAAGGCTGGAATTGGGCAGGTTAATCTTTGCGAAGGACGTATGAATCAAGCCGCGTACAAGGTTATCCTGAAAAAACAGTTGATTCCTTCTGCTCAGGCAATGTTCCCCAACTCTGAGGACTGGTTTTTCCAGCAGGACATTGTGCCATGCCACACACCTAGGTCAATCATTGTGTGGATGAAGGACCACCACATCAAATTCCTGGCATGGCCAGCTCAATCTCCAGATGTGAACCTCATTGAAAACCTTTGGAATGTAAATCAATGCAGTAGGAAGATGAATAGTCACAAGCCATCAAACAAAGAAGAACTGCTTAAATTTTTGTACAAGGAGTGGCATAAGGTCACCCAAAAGCAGTGTGAAAGACTGGTGGAAAGCATGCCAAGATGCATGAAAGCTGTGAATAAAAATCATGGTTATTCCACAAAATATTGTTTTCTGAACTCTTCCTTAGTTAAAACATTACTGCTGTTGTTTTTATTGCTGTTTCTAAATGATTATGAACTTGTTTTCTTAGCATTATTTGAGGTCTGCTTGGAAATTCGAAGACATGTTGTCAGTAGTTCATAGAATAAAAGTTCAATTTACATTTTACTCAAAAATATACCTATAAAGAGAAAAATCAGACAAACTGAAAATTTTGCAGTGGTCTCTTAATTTTTGCCAGAGCTGTATATAGGTTCCACACCTATCTCCAAGCAGGATACCTAATCCTTGTGTGACCCTGGCGATAAGCCCTGCATCGGGAAGGACAGGATGAGCGATAATCAATCCCACTAACATTAAAGACAGCAAGGATAAATGAAACAAGGGGGACACTACAGACTCACAGAACAGACAAACACCCTCCAAACTCCAAGAGGAGAAGTGCAAATAGGAAATAACACCTGCAACTCCCAACAGGAAGTTGGGAGTTATAAACACCCAGATCCAGGTGACACCATTAAGGCCAGGGGATGTAGCCACTAGTTTGCAAGGCCAACCGCTGAGACCTTCTGCAGCCTGATGCAGTGTGACTGTCTGCAGCCTCTGACACACCCAAGACAAGTCATCCAAGATGGATATCCGCCCAGCTTTTCAAACTATGGATCTCAATCATTTAATGTTATTCAAGCATGCACGAGTGCTAATAGAGTATCTTTGGTGTGCTCTAATATGTTCTTGTTGTCATGGCTGCATGTTTCGTGGATGTTTGAAAGCCGCAACACATGCAGAGATTGCCTGTTTGCTTGTTGACAGACACGAGACATGCAGTCACAGCGACTTGAACATAGTATTAGAGCACGCCGAAGATACTCTATTAGCACCCGAGCATGCTCTGATAACACCTTATCTGAGCATGCCTGCTCATCATTAATCATCACCTTTAGGCCAGTCTCACATGTCCAGATATTTCCAGTACCGGAGCTGTCCGTGTGTATACTTGGTACCTCCGTGTGGCACATGTGTGGTAACCGTGTGCCGCATCAGGACCACACTGACAGCCATCAGGGAAGAAGCGCTACATAAACGCTGTTCCCTGGCGGCTGATGCTGAACACGGCTCTCATTCTTCTCTCCTGCTCTGCCGGTAACAGCTTGAGCAGGGAAGAATGAATGAAAACCCGACGTGGGGTCCCCCTCTGTTTGTGAAGCAACCCGGCAAAACTCACAGCTAAGGGGCTGCTATTCTCAGGCTAGTAAGGGGCAATTGATCTTGGCCCCCACAACCTAACAACAGCAGCCCGCAGTTGCCCAGAAGAGGCGCATCTATTAGATGCGCCTATTCTGGAGCTTTGTCGGGTTCTTCCCACTTGCCCTGTGCTGGTGGCAAGTGGGGTTAATAAGGGGTTAATGTCACCTTGCTATTGTAAGGTGACATTAAGCCCAGCTTAGTAATGGAGAGGTGTCAATAAGACACCTATCCATTACTAATCCTAGAGTTATTCAAGGGTTAAGTAAACACACACACAATAAGAACAAAGTATTTTAATGAAAGAATACACTACACAGTTTTAAAATCTTTATTATACTCCTAATCCCGTATCGAAGCCATTGTTCTGTAAAAATTCAAAAACTAATAAACCAACAATATAGCATACCTGTCCGGTGCTCTGTCGAGTCCCACGGTGTAAATCCATCTCGGGGGGTTAATCATTACTAAGCCAGGCTTACAATAGAAAGGTGACATTAACCCCTTATTAACCCCACTTGCTACTGCTACAGGGCAAGTGGGAAGAACCCGACAAAGCTCCAGAGTAGGTGCATCTAATAGATGCGCCTTTTCTGGGCAGTTGCGGGCTGATGTTTTTAGGCTGGAGGGGCCTAGATCAATGGCCCCTTACCAGCCTGAGAATAGCAGCCCCCAGCTGTGAGTTTTGCCGGGTTGGCTGACAAACAGAGGGGCACCCCACATTGGGTTTTCATTCATTCATTCATTCTCTCCTGCTCGCTATTGCCAGCAGAGAAGAGAAGAATGACTGCCGCATTCAGCACCAGCCGCCGGGGAACAGCGGCTTACAGTAGCGCTTCTTCCCTGGTATCCGTCCGTGAACACGGAGGACAGCATGAACTGTTCTCCGTGTGTATGTGTGCAGCACGTTTTAAGGACCGTGCAGTCCCACAAACACTGACATGTCTCCATGTTTTGCACACGGACACATGGTCCTGTAAACATGCTGACATGTGCATAGACCCATTCATTTGAATATGTCTATGTGTAGCAGTGTCTCCGGTACATGAGAAAACTGTCATTACACGTACCGGAGCCACTGACGTGTGAAACCGGCCTTATTTGTACTGAATACCTCCGAATTAGTGACTCTTTGACTTTGCGAAAAATTCGTCAATTTGCTCCTTTTTAAATGTTGTCTGTGGTTGTTTAATTAGTTTTCAGATTGATTTGTAAGTAAACGTGACTTTTTCAGATGTTTTAGACTAATTCACCAAACTCAACTATTTAAAAAGTGGCAAAATTTGGCTGAAATGTACTCCAGTTTTCCCCAGAGTGATTTTCTGTATTCCAGTAATTTTGACGCATTTTGAAAAAGGTGCAACTTTTTTGCACTCAAAGTAAGCAAAATGGGTCAAAGACAAAAAAAAAAGAGTATTTGCCTAAATATTCAATTAATACATGTGTATTTCACACAAGATACATTCAAAGGATACTTGACTAGCATGAAAGCATGAATTGCAAAATTCACAAAGGAAAGGTAAATTGGCATCACTAAATTAATTGAAACAATTAATTCCGTGAAATTTGTGCACCATAATTTTGAGATAAATTTGTCAGAACGTGCCCCATTTAGAAGAATTTGGCGT
>NW_027361696.1:74375000-74722500 GCF_039654945.1 Dendrobates tinctorius
AGCACAGACACATGGACAGGGTAACAGATTGTCTAATGTCAACTGCCAGGAACAGGAGATACTGTACATTCATCTTAGTACAGCGCTTGTCATGCGATGACCCCCATGTAAGACTATTCCCCAGAGGATGACTTGCTCACACAATTACACTCTCAATGTCTCTTTTACATAGGACACAGGAACCGATGAAATGACTTATGTCTCTTTCTGTAATGGAGAAAATAAATATCTGATAGGGGCTCGGCTGCAGGTTCTTTTTTTTTTCATTAGAGCTCAATTGCCAGCTCAGGAAATATGAGCAATTGATCTTCTAAACTGAAATGTTTTATTGCCCTAAAAGGAGTATACAACCACCATGCCTCCTAAGAACATATCGAACCAAGTCATAAACAATCTAATTATTCTAAAATAATATTGTCAGGGATCCAAATATTTGTTAGGACTTTCTTAAGGGCATGTCACACTAAGCGATATCGCTAGCAATATCGCTACAACTTGTGATGTTATAGCGATATTGCTAGCGATATCACTGTGTCTGATACTTACCTACAACCCGCTCCCCCGCTGGTTATCGCTGATCGCGCGAGAACAGGCTGGACTGTTTCTTGTCGTCAGCTTCCTGCGGCGCTTCCTGCTGTGACGACGAGCGACGCGTGGAGCCGGGCGGGAGGACGTCAGGATCGCCTGGTGTGAAAGGTAAGTAGCGACCGCCGTCCCCAGCGATGTTGCTGGTGAGATCTGCCTGTGTGGCAGCTCACTAGTGACCACTTAGCGATGTACCAGCGATCCTGACCGCGTCATATCGCTGGTCGGGATCGCTGGTACATCGCTAAGTGTGACAGTACCTTAAATCCCACAAATCCTTGATAACACAGGCTGGGAAGGTCAGAGTACCACCTTCTGTGATCTTTGGAGGGAACAGCTCTCTGCTGCCTCCTATCATCCAGACAATTGCACAATTGGCCAACGATCAAAGGAGAAGGCCATAGTCTGTTCGCACCACTAGGCCAGCTGTCAGAAAATCACCCGTGAATGTATGGCATATACACCTCTGGATTCCAACACATGGAATATGTGTACACACTCCGATACGATCATAGCTAACTCAGACAACCCCAGACTTCTCGCTGCCACTACTAATCTGTTTCGGTCTAATGGACACCGTTAAAACGGTAGCTTATGGTTTCGAGGCGTAGTTTACAGAACAGAACTATAAAATTTTATATTTAATCCAAAGGGAGGCAGTATTTATGAAAAATATACAAAAGATTTTACAAAGGGGACAAAACAATACAGAATAAACAGTTACATAAAATAAAAAGGATTAACAGAAGAACTTACTACACCAATCACAGAGACAATTCACTTTAGCTGAAGGCGAGCGCTTCGATTGGTCTGTCGATAAACCAGGTCCCTATATACATGAAATGTAACTCTCTGTATGAACACTGATGATAATTGGGATCGATCTTATATCAGACCCTGAGTCACACCCACACACCCCTCTACGATGATTTCACAAGTTCCCGGCTGTGGGCCGGACTCAGCCCTTCATAATTTTAGCAAAATCCCAATTTATGTAATAACTCCTCATATAGAGATCACAGAAGGTCGAGACTGATGTCATCTTTTCTATTGGGATTTTAGCTATGCTTAGAGACCAAACATGGCCTAGCTACTGGTGGTTATATGGCCCCTATGGATTTGGGGCCTTTTGGTGGGGGTTATGATTATGAGAAAATATGTGTATGATTGCCTAGTTATCCCAGTGCCGACAATATATGTCTGATTAATATCGGATGGATAAAAATTCTGATATTGCATATTTTCTCCTGGAGACATACTGTCTGTTGTTTAAAATTGTACTGTCACTGTGGCTAGTTGTACAGAGTGTCAGAGGTTCTTTGATCATCTTCAGACCCTAATAACATCTTTTATTGTCTCTATGTGGGGACAATAGACTTCCTTTGAAGTTACCTGAACATAAAGAGAAATCCTTGCATGTTAATTACCGTATATGCTCGCGTATAAGCCATTTATTTGGGCTGAAAGTCCCCCTCTTGGCTTATATGCAAGTCATATACCGGGGGTCAGCCGGGGAGGGGGAGCAGTGATGCCAGAGATCATACTGACCCCCCTGGTGCAGTTTCTGCAGCCCCCCTCCTTGTTGCATGTTCTCGGCGCCCTTGCTCTTCCTGCCTTCAGCGGTCACGTGGTACCGCTCATTAAAGTCATGAATATGCGCTTATACATGACTTTACTGAGTGGTTCCACATGACCGCTGAACGAAGGAAGAGCAGTGGCACCGAGAACATGGAGCAAGCAGGGTGGCTGCAGAGACCTGTGCCAGGAGGGAGTGAGTATGGCAGGGGGAGCCATATTCACCTGTCACCGTTCCACTGCTGTTCATCGCTCTGCTGTCTTGCGTCCTCTGGCAGTGACATTCAGGTCAGAGGGCATGATGATGTAGTTAGTATGAGCCCTCTGCCTGAACAGTCACTGCAGAGCCGGAAACGCTGAGGAGCAGCGGGCAGCGATGGGGGCGAGTATAGAGTTTGTTTTGTTTATTCGCAGCAGCAGCGGCAGCATATGGGACATAATCTATGGAGCATCTTATGGGGGCACAATCTATGGGGCATTTTATGGGGGCATAATCTATGGGGCATTTTACGGGGGCATAATCTATGGGGCATCTTATGGAGCATTTTATGGGGGTATAATCTATGGGACACTTTATGGGGCATAATCTATGGAGCATTTTATGGGGGCATAATCTATGGAGCATCTTATGGGGGCATAATCTATGGAGCATCCTAAGGGGGCATAATCTATGGAGCATCTTACGGGGGCATAATCTATGAAGCATCTTATGGGGGCATAATCTATAGAGCATCATATGGGGCATAATCTATTGAGCATTTTATGGGGCATAATCTATGGAGCATCTTATGGAGCATTTTATGGGGGCATAATCTATGGAGCATCTTATGGGGGTATAATCTATGGAGCATCTTATGGGGGTATAATCTATGGAGCATCTTATGGGGGCATAATCTATGGAGCTTCTTATGGGGGCATAATCTATGGGGCATTTTATGGGGGCATAATCTATGGGGCATTTTATGGGGGCATAATCTATGAAGCTTAATCTATGGGGCATAATCTATGGAGCATCTTATGGAGCATAATCTATGGAGCATCTTATGGTGCAGCATATGGGGCATAATCTATGGAACATCTTATGGGGCCCTATCCTTTATGGAGCAGCATATGGGTCATATTCTTCTATGGAGCATCTTATGGGGTCATTATTAACCTTTCTGCAGCATTATATGGGGTGTATTTTGTATGGAGCAAGTTATGGGGCCCATCATGAACTGTATGGAGCATTATATGGGGCATATTTTTTGTATGGGGCCATCATGAACTGTATGGAGCATTATAGGGGGCTCCTGATTCAATATGGATATTCAAAAACATTTGAACTACTGATGTCTCAATTAATTTTACTTTTATTGGTATCTATTTTACCAGTAGCTGCTGCATTTTTCACCCTAGGCTTATACGCGAATCAATAAGTTTTCCCAGTTTTTTTGTGGCAAAATTAGGGGGTCGGCTTATACTCGGGTCGGCTTATATATGAGTATATATGGTAATCTGCTTCACATAGCTGTGTCACTGCCATTTTTCATAAAGACAGGTATGATTGCTAGCTCGCAACTTCTCATGACAATTGGTTGATGAAAAGAAAAAGGAGACATGATGGACATCAAGGATTTTTTATATTTTCTATGAAAAATATCAAAAGAGAAAAATGAAAAAAGAAATGGAATACATCATTGGTTCTATGGGGTGTGATTTTTTTTGTGGGGGGGGATGTCGGAAAATAGTAATTTTTATAAATTGTTAGCAATTTAAAGACAACCAATATACAGTAAGACATCTAAGACGACCACCCATAACTGCATTGAAGAATTGTCTTCTATGAAAGCCAATATCTAGAGCTTCTTCAAACTCCAGGCCAAAGTTAGTCGCAGGCCCTCCGCCCACCATGTGCCATTATATATCAAAGGGGTTATCACAGATATTTATGAGAAGTGGATCCCATGGAAGGAAACCACATCTTTGTCCAGAATGGGGGTCCCCAAATCCCGTTTCAGCAGTGTACAGCCAATGTAATAGGAAATGTGGCCGCTCTTGGGTGGCTCTTCTCTTTGACAATTTAGGGAAGTTTAAGCTTGGCCCCAACCCTGTCCTCATCCCTCCCAGGAACATCTCTGAACTGCCCCTGACCACCTAATTTGGGACAGAATTTCCATGCTGTTGGTTTGCGCTCTGGCACTTTACAGGCAAGGGATGTTCCAGGCCGCAGGCCCCCACTGTCTCCAGACTTTCGTCCTCAGGACCTGCCGCATACAATGAAGGGACACCAGGATCTTTGCAACAGTCAAACTTACTAAACAGTTCAAGTTAATAAGGTGCATACAGATGGAATAGGGCACAGCAATTCAGAATTTCCTCCTCCATAGTACAACTCGCTCCATCAGCCTCAGGGATTCGTTGTCTACTATGGCAGTGCACCCGGGAATGGCCATCTGCCTCTCACTGTAACTACGTGTTAACCAAACTCATGATGTCAGAAGACCAACCCCCCTCCATTGTGCCTGGCCCAGTGCCCTAGGCTCCAGACATTGTTGGGTTGTCCATCAGGGATCTCCATTTAGCCGCCCACTACCCTGCACATTTGGCTCATGCTGTTGTAAAGGGGTGAGATAGATTTACCTCCTTGCTTCCCTTCCTTTAATTGTTTTCCATGTGTTGATGTTTACATATGCTAATGTTGGTAATGTCTATGATTAATATTTGAGGTACTGCTACATAGTAATATGTATTACTGCTCACATTTATGGTACTGCCACATTTATACATGTGTTACCATGCTTTGTAGCACTATATTATATTATGTTGTGTTCCTTTAGTGTAATACTGTGTATAATCTAATGTGATGATGTGTACTAATGCTCCTGTACAGTTTAGGGAAAGAAAAGTGCATCCTTTTGAGACATTAGATGAGGGCACCTTAGTATTATACTTCTTAAAGATAAGGGTAGGTGTAGTTGATTTCCTATTTTCCAGTGCACTATTTGGTATAACCAATCTTGTTATTCAAAAGTATTTGGCACCACTTATTTATGCACCATTTCTGGGGCGGCTTAGAGCTGATGATTAGTCTGGGAGAGGACCAATATCCATGGGCCCTTCCTAGGCTATTAATATCAACCCGCAGCTGTTTGCCTAGTATTTGCTGGTTATTAATTATAGGGGTACCCTACTCCATCTTTGGGGGGATCCCCCATTTTAATAACAAGGAAAGGCTAAGTATACAGTTGTGAGCTCATATTAATAGCCTGTGAAGCTCCATGAATATTATCCGCTTCCCAGGCTATAAACATTAACCCCCAGCTGTCCACTTTCCCTCTGCTGGTTAACAAAATGTCGGGGGATCCCACTCAATTTTTTTTTAGAAAATAATTTACTATGTAATAAAATACATGCAAGTAAGCTACACACACACTGTACTAATTATATGTGACTGACATCTTTATATCTATCTATGTGTTTATAGCTATTCTGTTGAGTCACACTGTGATTTTACTGTACACGGCACATGAATTGCCGACTTTTAAAAGAACATGGGTGTGTAAAAATCTGACAGCACTCACATGGTTGAGTGCTGTGCAATTTTTTTCTTGCACCTATTGACTTGCATTGACAAGTCTCGGCCGAGATATGAGGACAATCAAAACATGCTGTGATTTTTTTCTCAGTCCGATTTCAGCTGAGAAAAAAATTGCAGATGAGCAGAGACTCATAGCTTAATATTGATCAGAGTGCAATCCGATTTTTTTATCGGATTGCACTTGTCCATTTCCTCTCAGATGACTATTAGCTGAAAATTTGTCTTCCGTTCATAAACACTTTCCCATTTCTGAGCTAGAAGATGGAAGTTAGTGCTGATAAAGTTCTATGGAGAACTCTAACCATCGTTTCAGGATGACTGGCAGCTGAATGTCTGTGTCTGCCTCCAGTTGCTAAATTTGCTCATTTTCATGTGTACTATTTATTTATGTAATAAAAATGAAAACAATGGTTACTCTTTAACCCCTTCATGACCTTTGATGTATGGGGTACGTCATGGCGATCATGCATGATCGCCCCCTGGAGTTCGGCTAAGTTGAAGCGGAGACCTGGCTGTCATGCCAGGAGTGGTGCCTGCACCAACACAAGCATTTTAGCTCCCTAAAAGCTGCAATCAATATCAACTTAGAAGGCTGGGAGAGTGAAGGGGTTCCCTCTCCCTTCAGATCAGCGCCCCACGATGTCATTGCAAGGGCCCGTTCTTTGCCATGGCAACCCGAGGTCATCATGACAACATCCAAGTCACCAAGCTACAGCAAGCCTATTAGACCATGCTGACAGCATGGTATAAGAGGCTTCTGTCCGTGCAGCATTGGCAGGTTTAGAGCATTTCAATGCTGGAACATTGCAATGCATTATACCTGCAATCAGAATCAAGAAAAGCTAAAGTCGTATAGAAGGATTAAGTAAAAAAATATATAAATATTTTGTAAACAAATGACAAAATAAAGAACAAAAATGTAAACAAATATTATAGTAATAAATACACATCTATTTATATAATTGCCTTGTAATGTTTTCATTTCATGTTCTGTCCAGATGTCACCATATCCCAGAATTCCAAGAAGAGGAAGTTCACCGACCGCCATATTGGGTCACCCAAGTGATGGGTGTCTCAATATGGAAACTGCTGCTGGTACCAACCTATTGTGCGCTACCACCAGCGGAACACTGTCGCACCACACACACACACACACACTATATGCCGTACGCACCACACACACTCACACATTCACAATCTCACACTCACACACAAACTCACATTCACACTCACACACAGACTCACATATTCAGACTCTCACACTGATACAAGCACACTCACACTCATGCACTCACACACTCACACACTCACACTCTCACACACTCACACTCATACACTCACTCTCACACACGCACAAACAAATATAGTAATAAATACACATCTATTTATATAATTGACTTGTAATGTTTTCATTTCATGTTCTGTCCAGATGTCACCATATCTCAGAATTCCAAGCGGAGGAAGTTCACCGACCGCCATATTGGGACACCCAAGTGATGGGTGTCTCAATATGGAAACTGCTGCTGGTACCAACCTATTGTATGGTACCACCAGCAGAACACTGTCGCACCACACACACACACACTATATGCCGCACGCACCACACACACACACACACACACTCACATTCACAATCTCACACACAAACTCACATTCACACTCACACACAGACTCACATACTCAGACTCTCACACTGATACAAGCACACTCACACTCATACACTCATACACTCTCACACTCATACACTCACACTCTCACATACTCATACACTCACACTCATACACTCACTCTCACACACTCACAAACAAATATAGTAATAAATACACATCTATTTATATAATTGACATGTAATGTTTTCATTTCATGTTCTGTCCAGATGTCAAAAAGGGGAAGAAGGTGGACCCAGGTAACTATAGGCCGGTGAGTCTGACTTCTATACCAGGAAAGATCTTTGAACAAATTATTAAACAACATGCATGTCAGTACCTGGATAAGAATGAAGTGATTAAACAGTCAGCATGGGTTTCTAACTAATAAGTCATGTCAGACTAACTTAATTTCCTTCTATGACGGAATCACTGATTGGGTGGATCAAGGAAATGCTGTAGATATAGTATATCTTGACTTCAGCAAAGCATTTGACAAAGTATCTCATACAATCCTTATTGAAAAAATGACTAAGTATGGAATGGACAAGGCAACTGTTAGGTGGATTCATAACTGGCTTAGTGATCGGACCCAAAGAGTGGTCGTAAATGGCTGCACATCCAGTTGGAAGAATGTCTTAAGTGGGGTACCACAGGGCTCTGTCCTGGGCCCTGTATTGTTCAACATCTTTATCAACAATTTAGATGAAGGAATTGAGGGTAAACTGATTAAATTTGCTGATGACACAAAGCTAGGAGGGATAGCTAATACTAGAGAAGAGAGAGAGAGGATTCAAAAAGATATAAATAAACTGGAGAAGTGGGCAGCAACTAACAGAATGGTGTTTAACAGGGAAAAATGCAAAGTACTACATCTGGGCAATAAAAATGAAAAAGCATATACAGAATGGGAGGAATAGGGCTAAGCAACAGCACATGTTAAAAAGACTTGGGTATACTAATAGATCACAGACTGAATATGAGTCAACAGTGTGATGCAGCAGCAAAAAAGGCAAATGCAATTCTAGGATGTATTAACAGAAGCATACAGTCTAAAATCAATCCTTTTTTTGTATATGAGCCGTTGAATAATTAATCCAGAATTATATTTCTTAAGAATTTTTGTTACTCTTGCGCGGTACCACCAGCAGAACAACGTCGCACTGCGCCTGCGCGAATTCTGTGCAGGCGCAGTGAATCATTCGGCAGATGCCCGATGTGTCTACAGGCAGAGGAAACTGGTCACATTAAAGCGGTTTTCTCATGGGCAAAAGTTCATTTTAAAAATTGTCTGTGTCTGACCGTGTACAGAGCATACCACATCTCCTGGGCAGGGGAAGAAGCAAAACACAGTACTGACATTACAGCAGGGAATCATAGAGGATTCATTTTGTGAGGTAAAATATTTCACTGACTGTTTTTAAACAATATTTTACCTCACAAAATGTATCCACTGCGATCTCCTGCTGTAATGTCAGTATTGTCTTTTGCTTCCTCCCCTGCCCACGAGCTGTGGTATGTTCTGTACATGATCAGACACAGGGTGAGAGAGACATAGCACAAGAGGGAGACAGCTCAAATGGGACAGCACATGAGGGGAGAACACAGCACAGGAAGGAGAGAGACAGCAGACAAGGGGATAGCACATGGGGTAGACAGGTAAAAGAAGAGAGCACAGACGGGAGAAGTCAGCACATGGGGAAAGAGAGAGTGGATAGGTGGGTGAGCACATGGGAGGGAGAGATTCTCAATGCTGCAAAGCCTGCCCCCATCATGACATTACTGCCCTCCCAATGCAATAACATCGGGCCTCCATCTAGTATATATATAAAATAAAAAAATTACAAATATTTGGTATCACCGCGTTCAGAGTGATCCATCCTATAAATCTGTCACACTAATTAAACTTTGCAGTGAACACTGTAAAAAACTAAATAAAAACCATGGCAAAAAACAATGCTTTATCATCATACTGTGGAAAAAAGTGATCAAAAATTCGAATAGAAATAGAAAATGGTACAGCTGAAAACATAACTTGTCTGGCAAAAAACAAGCTACCGTATACAATAGCTCCAACAGCAGAGAAGTAAAAAAAAAAAAAGTAATAGCTCTCAGAATACAGTGATGCAAAATCAATTATTTTTTATATAAAATAGTTTTCATTGTGTAAAAAAAACAGAAACATAAAAGATATAAATATGGTATCGCTGTAATCGTACTGATTTGAAGAATAAACCTGCTTTATCATTTTTACCACACGCAGAAAAGTATAAAAAAGAAAACCAAAAAACTATTCCTGAATTGCTGGTTTTTATTCATTCTGCCTCTCAAAAATCAGAATAGAAAGCGATCAAAAAATGTTATGTGCCTGAAAATGTTATCTATAAAAGCGTCAGCTTGTCCCGCAAAACCAAGCCCTCACATGACTCTGTGAGCCGACATATGGAAAAATTATAGCTCTCAAAATATGGTGATTTTTTTTTAAATAAAAAGCGTCTTTTAGTGCGTGACAGAAGCCAAACATAAAAACCCGATATAAATCTGGTATCTCTGTAATCACACCGACCTGAAGAATAAAGTCGCCTAATCACTTATACCGCCCGAGGAACGGCATAAAAAATAAATAAAACCAATTCTTCATATGCTGTTTATTTTTTCATTCTGCCTCCCAGAGATCGCAGTAAGGCTTGGCGCACATTTATCCTGCGCTCTTTGCTGAGCTTACACCAGGGTTTCCGTGTAAATTTCTGAAATACGTGATTTAGACATAACCCCGGGAGGAAGATTCCCTATAATGAGGCAGTTGGAGTAACTCTGGACGCCGTTTGACGTACAATCCAGCGGTGTCTGACTTTTTACGCATGCATAAAAGTGCCGTCGGCCACAGTTTTGTGCATCTCTGAAAAGAAGGACAGCGTTGAAGAGAGGCCAGACGATGAGAGCCCGCTTAATTTACAGGATGCATTTCTCCAAAAACACGAGCTACTGTAGGCACAATGTACGGGCACTACAATGTACTGGGCACTACAATGTAGAGGCACTACAACGCACTGGGCATTACAATGGCAGATTTGCCATTTAAACTCAGCAACATCCACTGCTGCTTGTTTCTGGAAAACACACATGGAGTCAAAATCGTCCCTGCACCTGTAGATAATTTGCCAGAGGGGTGTAATTTCCAAGATGGGGTCACTTTAGGGGAGATTCAGCTCTTCTGACCTTCAGGGGCTCTATATGGAGTCCCTAAGCTATTCTATGATAACTTGTTCTCAAAAATTCAAATATTGCTCCATCCCTCCAGAGTCTTTTCATATGGCTTAGCAGTACTGTACCCCACATATGAGGTATTGCCACGTTCAGCAGAAATTGTGTGACAATTTTTTTTTTACAAGTTTTACTCATTTACCCTTGAAAAAATGTTAACTCTGAGGCTAAATCAAAATTTTTGTGGTAAAATCTTAATTTTTTCTTCACTGAACAATGGTATAAATTCTGTGACCCACCTGAGGTGTCAATATGATCACTGCACCCCTAGATGAATTCATTGAGAGGTATAGTTTATAAAATGGGGTCACTTTTGGGGGTTCTACTTTTCAGGCACCTTATGGGCTCTCCCAGTGGGTCATGGCACTCGCAAACCATAACAGTAAAATATAGTATATAGTATAGTATGGCACTTTTTCCCTTCTGTACTGTACCTCAAAAGTATTTCCCAATTACACGTAGGGTATTGGCACAATCAGGAGAAATTGCACAAAAAACTGTGAGGTACATTTTTTTCCCATTAGCTCTTGTGGCTATAACAACATTTTAATGTTAAAAATGTAATTATTCGCTCTTCACCACCCAATGATATAAAATTCTGTGAGGCACAAAAAATATTTTTCTACCACATATGAGGTATTGGCATACTCAGGAGAAATGCATTTCAAATTGTACAGTTCATTTTCTCCTATTATCCTGTTTGAAAATTAAAAACGTTGGACTATAAAAAATTTTTGCAGAAAAGGGATTATTTTCTATTGACTCAGTCCAATGTTATACAATTCTGTGAATCACCTGGGGGTTAAAAATGCCCCCTACACCTCTAGATCAATTACTTAAGAGGTGTAGTTTCCAAAATGCAGTCATTTGTTTGGGTTTCTGCTGTTTTAGCATGTCAGGGGCTCTTCAAATGTGACAAGGTATCCGCAATCTATTCCAGTCAAAACTGAGCTCCAGAATTCAATTGGCACTCTTTCCCTTGGGAGCCATGCCGTGCACACAAACAGCAGCTTTCCACCACATATAGGGTATCGTTGTACTCAGGAGAAATTGCACAGCAAACTATATGGTCCATTTTTTCCTATTACTAGTGTTGAGCATTCCGATACCGCAAGTATCGGGTATCGGCCGATATTAGCGGTATCGGAATTCCGATACTTTTTTCATATCGGATTCCGGGATCGGAATCGGAATAGGAAGTTCCCATCATGCTATGAGCCTGCTTGCTTTGATTAAGCCAATGGGAATCCTCCGAAGTGTGGGCACATCCTGTTAGGCATGTAGGCATGTTAACTATTGGCATGGCTGTGATTGGCTGCCGAAATGATGTCATGATGCACTATAAAAGCCACCGCAGCCGCCATTTCTGGTCACTCTGCTGTGAATTCAGTTAGGGACAGGCTGCTGTAGAAGACTGTGAGGGACAGTTAGAAATAGCGATTCCACCAAACATCTAGTGCTTTACCCAGGCTACATAAACCACCACTGTAGCCTTCTTTGCCCTAGCAGCAGTGTTCACAGCTGTCTGCAAGGGCTGTGTGAGTGCAGCTCATGCTGTGGAGTGGGTCCTGCAGCCACGTCAGGCTGTAGGCCACCCAGTGTGATCACTGCTGCCTCATACATCTTTTATTTTTTGAGCTGCATTTTTTAAATAATTTTAATCTAGTGTGCTTCCATCCGTATCCATATACGTTGGTTGCAAACACTAGTAGTAGACAGCGGAGCCTTTCTGCAGCCTTTAAGTGCTAGTGTCCACTTTGCTGCACTGTTCACGGCTGTCTGAGAGGTCTCTGACTGTGTGTGAGTGCAGCTCACGCTGAGTAGTGTGTCCTGCAGCTACGTCTGGCTGTAGGACGCTCAGCGTGCGTCACTGCCTCACACATATTTTTATTTGAGTGCAGCTCATTTTTTCTTCTATTAGTGTGCATCCATCCGTCTCCATCTACGGTGGTTGCAAACACTATATAGGAGTACACAGCGGAGCCTTTCTGCAGCCTGTCAGTGCCAGTGCCCACTTAGCTGCACTGTTGACGGCTGTCTGAGAGGTCTCTGACTGTGTGTGAGTGCAGCTCACGCTGAGTAGAGTGTCCTGCAGCTACGTCTGGTTGTAGGACGCTCAACGTGCGTCACTGCCTCACACATATTTGTCTCTGAGTGCAGCTCATTTTTTCTTCTCCTATTAGTGTGCATCCATCCGTATCCATCAACATTGGTTGGTTGCAAACACTATATAGGAGTAGATAGAGGAGCCTTTTTTTCTGGCTTGTGCCCTGCCGGCGCAGCCAGATTAGTATTACCCAATTTTTTTGGAGCCTCATCTTTTGCATTGTAGGTTACCTGCCTGCATTGTAATAGCTCCAAAAAGTTGGTGATACTATCAGTTTCAATTCTTTGTTCTCATACTTTGAGTTTGTTTCAAACAAAGAAACCACATAAAAAGTTCACCAAACACTACATTTTGAACTTGTGTAGGCCACATCAGCTCCTATTAAAGTCTAGTCCACACACACACACTTCATAAAATTAGTGTTTCTTGTACCTGTAACCAGCTGTTCAGGAATAAGCACACTAAGGCCCCCCTTTGTACTTTTTTGCCTATCTTAAGCAGTCTTGCAAGATGAAGAAGGCAGGATGTAAGGCGCGGGGGCGTGGGCGTGGGCGTGGAGTTTCAGCAGGGAGAGGACGTGGGGATTCTGCAGGGAGAGGACGTGGGGATTCTACAGGTAGAGGACGTGGGGATTCTGGGCCTGCTGCGGGCACCAGTGGATCAGCATCCCCCAGTTTTAGCAGGCAACAGTCCTTTATGCGCAGCTTTGTAGGACCTCAACGTACCCCACTGCTGCGGGAGGAACAAATTGAAGCCGTTGTCGGATGGATGGCAGCTAACGCATCGACTTCAATTACTTCCGCATCCTCTCAGGGTCAGAGCACCGAAGAGCAACCATCTGTCTCTTCACCACCTGCCAAAGTGCCCAGGCAGTCAGAGAGACATGGACAGGAGCCATCACAGTCTCTACTTCTGTTCTCGGAATCTGTTGGCTTGGAAAGAGGGGGCCAGCCAAGCAGCATTCCTGAATGTGAAGAAGAGGGAGTATGCAGTGATGCGCAACTTCTTTGTCCCTCTGAATCTGAAGAGGCGAGTGGGCCAGTGCCTATGGTCAGCACACCTCAGTACGCATCAGATGATGACGAGACTCAGTTGCCACTTTCTGGTGCGTACGGTGCTGGCGAGACAACCCCGGAGAAGCAGCTGTTTGAAGAGGGGAGGGAAGATGATGAGGTCCTTGACCCATCATGGCGTGAGCAACAGGAAGGTGGTGGGAGCAGCTCGGAGGAAGAGATTCCCCTACCGGCCAAAACAGGAGGCAGAGGGAGGGGGAAGACTTGGTTGCCTGTACCCTCCACTTCGGCACCCGTTAGGAGCATTCCTCCTTCCAAAGGCAAACCGGGCGCTCACAAGAGTTGCAGTGCGTGGTCCTTTTTTGACACAGTTGCAGATGACATTTGCTTTGTCAAATGCAAGCTGTGTCATCAGAGAGTCAAAAGAGGGAGAAATGTCAGCAACCTCAATACCACAAATATGTGGAAACATGTGCGCACCAAGCACGAGTTGGAGTTGCAGAGACACCCTGAAGACGTAGGCCAACGTACAGCACCACCTACCACCTCTTCAGTTCGTGTTGGGCCCTCTTCCTCCAGCTCACACACTGCTGGTTCGGCTTCCTCACAGGATCGCCAAGGAAGAACCTCTGCCACTGTTGTCCGGAGACCCTGTCAGATTCCACCCATAACAGCACGTTCCCATCCATCACAGCCATCGGTAGCACAGGCATGGGATAAAAGGCGCCCTTACTCGGCAAACCATCCCCGAGCACAGTCTCTGAATGCTGGCATTGCCAAACTTCTGGCAGTTGAAATGCTGTCATTCAGGCTGGTGGACACTGACACCTTCCGGGACTTAATGGCATTGGCAGTCCCCCAATACAACGTGCCCAGCCGCTTTTATTTCAGCAGGCGAGCCGTCCCTGCCCTGCAGAAACATGTTGAGGGCAAAATAAAACATGCGCTACTAAACGCCGTTAGTAGCAAGGTCCACCTGACCACCGATGCGTGGACCAGTAACCATGGACAGGGACGATACCTTTCCCTCACTGCCCACTGGGTCAATGTTGTGGAGCCGGGTACGGATCTGGAGAGTGGCGCTGTACGTGTTCTTCCAACGCCACGGATTGCAGGACTCCAGTCTGTACACATAGACTCCTCCTCCTACTCAAGTTCCTCAGAAACAGCAGAGCAGGAGCCTGTTACGACCGATATGAGCACAGCCGTGGCCAAACGTCAACAGGCTGTACTCAAATTAATTTCTTTGGGGAATCGAAGCCACACAGCGCAGGAGCTCTGGAATGCTATCAAGCTGGAGAGCGATGTGTGGTTTGGGCCAGCGAATCTCCAGCCGGGCTTGGTAGTGTGTGACAATGGCCGAAATCTGGTGGCAGCTCTTGGCCTAGGCAACCTCACACACATCCCATGTCTGGCACATGTTCTTAACTTGGTCGTGCAGAGCTTTCTGAGGGACTATCCGGATCTTGCTGCACTGTTGCACAAGGTCCGCATAGAGTGCGCTCACTTGCGACGTTCCAGCACGGCAAGATCGCGCCTCGCTGCTCTGCAGCGACGATTTGGCCTTCCAGAACATCGCATCATATGTGACCTACCCACCCGGTGGAATTCAACGTTACATATGTTGGAGCGGTTGTGTGAGCAGCAGGCAGCAGTCATGGAGTACCAGCTGCATCAGGCGCAAACAAGTCGCACTGTGCGCCGTTCACACTTCAGCACCATTGAGTGGGCCTCTATGAAGGACATCTGCCTCGTTTTGCGTGCCTTCGATGAATCCACGCGGATGGCGAGTGCAGACGATGCACTAGTCAGCATGACTGTCCCCCTTATCTGCCTGCTTCAACAAACACTGCAAGCACTAAGGGATGAGGTTTCAGAAGAGGTGGAGGATGAGGAGTCCCAAATGCCATCTGCTTCTGGACAGTCTGCGCTACGTGTTTCCTCACAAAGGCCTAGGCAGGGGACACTTTGTGAGGAGGATGAGGAGGAGTCGATGGAGGAGGAAGACATCTCTCCAGAGGAGGGAGGTACACAAACCTCTACTCAGTATGTACAGCGAGGGTGGGGTGATGCAGAGCAGGTCGAGGTCACGCCTCAAACAGGGGACAGCGGTTCTTTGGCAGTTGGGAGTCTGCAGCACATGGTTGATTTCATGCTGCAGTGCCTGAGAAACGACCGCCGCATCGCCCACATTCTCGTCTCGGCTGATTATTGGGTGTACACCCTCCTAGATCCTCGCTACCGGGACAGCGTACAAAGGCTCATACCAACGTTGAACCGGGAGCGTAAAATGCGGGAGTACGAAGAGTCACTGGTGCAGTCCATAATGTTTTCCATTCCAACCGACAGCATTGTTGCTAGTGCTTTACAAAGCAGCTCTGTGCGTCGAGGCAGTGGAGGAAACTCTGCACAAAGAGGGAGCAGAGGCAGTGCCGCAGCACAAGGCAAGACCACTATGGCCCAAATGTGGCAAAGTTTTGTGTGTCCACCACAATTGTCTACACCATCAGCGACGCCTCGAGTCAGCAGGAGGCAACGCTTCCGTCAGATGGTGTCAGACTACATGTCTTGCCCTGTCGCTGTACTCCCAGATGGCTCTTCCCCCTTCAAGTTTTGGGTCTCTAAGCTGGATACATGGCCAGAGCTTAGCCAGTATGCATTGGAGGTGCTGGCTTGCCCTGCTGCCAGTGTATTATCGGAACGTGTCTTTAGTGCCGCAGGTGGTGTACTAACAGACCGTCGCACGCGACTATCTTCCGATAATGTTGACCGGCTGACTTTTCTGAAAATGAACAAGGCCTGGATCTCCAAAGACTTTGCCATTCCTCTTACAGACTAAATTAGTGGTTGGCAACTGTATCCAGGTCTGCTGGTGTGTTCATTTTTCTACCACCTGAACTATAATCCCTGTGCTTCAACACAGCCAGTTGTCGCTCAGATGTGTCGTCTGCACAGAGAAACACACTAGCTCCTGTGTTACTGGGGTTCAGTAATGCCAGCTGATCCCCTGCTGTGTGGACGGCAGAGTCACCAGCTCCATCAACATTCAAACCACTACTGATTTTTAACCGTGCCCAACTTAGGTCTCTGGCTCCACTGTCTCTACTATTTCCCCTGACCTCCAACCCCGCCATCTACATCTCTGAAGTGGCGTCAGCACAATCTACACTTGTTCCTGTGTTCCTGTGGCTCAGTCCCATCAGTTTATCCCCTGATGTGTGTCCGGCAAGGTCTCCTGCTCTGTCCACATTCCCATAACCAGTAGTGGGAATGAGGACAGAGCTGGCGAACTTGCCGGACAAACATCAGGGGATCAACTGATGGGACTGAGCACCAGTAACACAGGAACAAGTGTAGATTGTGCTGACGCCACTTCAGAGATGTAGCTGGCGGGGTTGGAGGCCAGGGTAAATAGTAGAGACAGTGGAGCCAGAGACCTAAGTGGAGCATGGTTAGAATCAGTAGTAGTCCACAACCTCCATAAAAACCGATGCCCATTGGCCTCTGCATGCGGCATGCGTAATCCTGGGCTCCAACAGCGTCAGTTGGTGTTCAGAAGTGTCGTCTCCACAGAGCCAAACACATTCGTTCAAGTGTTAGTGGGGTTCAGCACTGCCAGCTGTTCCCCTGCTGTGGAGATGGCAAGTCTCCTGCTGCATTCACCTGCCAAAATCCAGTAGGCCCCAGCCTGCTCCTCGCCTAATCCTGGGCTCCAACAGCGTCAGTTGGTGTTCAGAAGTGTCGTCTCCACAGAGCCAAACACATTCGTTCAAGTGTTAGTGGGGTTCAGCACTGCCAGCTGTTCCCCTGCTGTGGAGATGGCAAGTCTCCTGCTGCATTCACCTGCCAAAATCCAGTAGGCCCCAGCCTGCTCCTCGCCTAATCCTGGGCTCCAACAGCGTCAGTTGGTGTTCAGAAGTGTCGTCTCCACAGAGCCAAACACATTCGTTCAAGTGTTAGTGGGGTTCAGCACTGCCAGCTGTTCCCCTGCTGTGGAGATGGCAAGTCTCCTGCTGCATTCACCTGCCAAAATCCAGTAGGCCCCAGCCTGCTCCTCGCCTAATCCTGGGCTCCAACAGCGTCAGTTGGTGTTCAGAAGTGTCGTCTCCACAGAGCCAAACACATTCGTTCAAGTGTTAGTGGGGTTCAGCACTGCCAGCTGTTCCCCTGCTGTGGAGATGGCAAGTCTCCTGCTGCATTCACCTGCCAAAATCCAGTAGGCCCCAGCCTGCTCCTCGCCTAATCCTGGGCTCCAACAGCGTCAGTTGGTGTTCAGAAGTGTCGTCTCCACAGAGCCAAACACATTCGTTCAAGTGTTAGTGGGGTTCAGCACTGCCAGCTGTTCCCCTGCTGTGGAGATGGCAAGTCTCCTGCTGCATTCACCTGCCAAAATCCAGTAGGCCCCAGCCTGCTCCTCGCCTAATCCTGGGCTCCAACAGCGTCAGTTGGTGTTCAGAAGTGTCGTCTCCACAGAGCCAAACACATTCGTTCAAGTGTTAGTGGGGTTCAGCACTGCCAGCTGTTCCCCTGCTGTGGAGATGGCAAGTCTCCTGCTGCATTCACCTGCCAAAATCCAGTAGGCCCCAGCCTGCTCCTCGCCTAATCCTGGGCTCCAACAACGTCAGTTGGTGTTCAGAAGTGTCGTCTCCACAGAGCCAAACACATTCGTTCAAGTGTTAGTGGGGTTCAGCACTGCCAGCTGTTCCCCTGCTGTGGAGATGGCAAGTCTCCTGCTGCATTCACCTGCCAAAATCCAGTAGGCCCCAGCCTGCTCCTCGCCTAATCCTGGGCTCCAACAACGTCAGTTGGTGTTCAGAAGTGTCGTCTCCACAGAGCCAAACACATTCGTTCAAGTGTTAGTGGGGTTCAGCACTGCCAGCTGTTCCCCTGCTGTGGAGATGGCAAGTCTCCTGCTGCATTCACCTGCCAAAATCCAGTAGGCCCCAGCCTGCTCCTCGCCTAATCCTGGGCTCCAACAACGTCAGTTGGTGTTCAGAAGTGTCGTCTCCACAGAGCCAAACACATTCGTTCAAGTGTTAGTGGGGTTCAGCACTGCCAGCTGTTCCCCTGCTGTGGAGATGGCAAGTCTCCTGCTGCATTCACCTGCCAAAATCCAGTAGGCCCCAGCCTGCTCCTCGCCTAATCCTGGGCTCCAACAACGTCAGTTGGTGTTCAGAAGTGTCGTCTCCACAGAGCCAAACACATTCGTTCAAGTGTTAGTGGGGTTCAGCACTGCCAGCTGTTCCCCTGCTGTGGAGATGGCAGTCTCTCCTGCTGTCTCCGCATTACAAAGACAGTAGGCCTCTGCCTACACCCTCCTATTTCCTGGGCTTCAACACAGCCAGTTGTAGTTCGGAAGTGCCGTCCACACGGAAAGAGATACTTGCTCCCGTGTCTCAGTGGGGTTCAGTAACGTCAGCTGATCCCCTGCTGTGTGGATGGCAGTCTCTCCTGCTGTAAACTCATTCAAAATACAGTAGGCCTCTGCCTACACCCTCCTATTTCCTGGGCTTCAACACAGCCAGTTGTAGTTCGGAAGTGCCGTCCACACGGAAAGAGACACTTGCTCCCGTGTCTCAGTGGGGTTCAGTAACGTCAGCTGATCCCCTGCTGTGTGGATGGCAGTCTCTCCTGCTGTCACCTCATTCAAAATACAGTAGGCCTCTGCCTACACCCTCCTATTTCCTGGGCTTCAACACAGCCAGTTGTAGTTCGGAAGTGCCGTCCACACGGAAAGAGACACTTGCTCCCGTGTCTCAGTGGGGTTCAGTAACGTCAGCTGATCCCCTGCTGTGTGGATGGCAGTCTCTCCTGCTGTAAACTCATTCAAAATACAGTAGGCCTCTGCCTACACCCTCCTATTTCCTGGGCTTCAACACAGCCAGTTGTAGTTCGGAAGTGTCGTCCACACGGAAAGAGATACTTGCTCCCGTGTCTCAGTGGGGTTCAGTAACGTCAGCTGATCCCCTGCTGTGTGGATGGCAGTCTCTCCTGCTGTAAACTCATTCAAAATACAGTAGGCCTCTGCCTACACCCTCCTATTTCCTGGGCTTCAACACAGCCAGTTGTAGTTCGGAAGTGCCGTCCACACGGAAAGAGATACTTGCTCCCGTGTCTCAGTGGGGTTCAGTAACGTCAGCTGATCCCCTGCTGTGTGGATGGCAGTCTCTCCTGCTGTCACCTCATTCAAAATTCAGTAGGCCTCTGCCTACACCCTCCTATTTCCTGGGCTTCAACACAGCCAGTTGTAGTTCGGAAGTGCCGTCCACACGGAAAGAGATACTTGCTCCCGTGTCTCAGTGGGGTTCAGTAATGTCAGCTGATCCCCTGCTGTGTGGATGGCAGTCTCTCCTGCTGTCACCTCATTCAAAATTCAGTAGGCCTCTGCCTACACCCTCCTATTTCCTGGGCTTCAACACAGCCAGTTGTAGTTCGGAAGTGCCGTCCACACGGAAAGAGACACTTGCTCCCGTGTCTCAGTGGGGTTCAGTAACGTCAGCTGATCCCCTGCTGTGTGGATGGCAGTCTCTCCTGCTGTAAACTCATTCAAAATTCAGTAGGCCTCTGCCTACACCCTCCTATTTCCTGGGCTTCAACACAGCCAGTTGTAGTTCGGAAGTGCCGTCCACACGGAAAGAGATACTTGCTCCCGTGTCTCAGTGGGGTTCAGTAATGTCAGCTGATCCCCTGCTGTGTGGATGGCAGTCTCTCCTGCTGTCACCTCATTCAAAATACAGTAGGCCTCTGCCTACACCCTCCTATTTCCTGGGCTTCAACACAGCCAGTTGTAGTTCGGAAGTGCCGTCCACACGGAAAGAGACACTTGCTCCCGTGTCTCAGTGGGGTTCAGTAACGTCAGCTGATCCCCTGCTGTGTGGATGGCAGTCTCTCCTGCTGTAAACTCATTCAAAATACAGTAGGCCTCTGCCTACACCCTCCTATTTCCTGGGCTTCAACACAGCCAGTTGTAGTTCGGAAGTGCCGTCCACACGGAAAGAGATACTTGCTCCCGTGTCTCAGTGGGGTTCAGTAACGTCAGCTGATCCCCTGCTGTGTGGATGGCAGTCTCTCCTGCTGTAAACTCATTCAAAATACAGTAGGCCTCTGCCTACACCCTCCTATTTCCTGGGCTTCAACACAGCCAGTTGTAGTTCGGAAGTGCCGTCCACACGGAAAGAGACACTTGCTCCCGTGTCTCAGTGGGGTTCAGTAATGTCAGCTGATCCCCTGCTGTGTGGATGGCAAAGTCTCCTGCTGCCTACACAGTCGTACCACTACTGATTTTTAACCGTGCTCCAATTAGGCCTGTGGCTACACTGTCTCTCGTATTTCCCCTGTCCTCCAACCCCGCCAGTTACAGCTCCGAAGTGGCGTCTGCACAATCCACACTTGTTCCTGTGTTACAGGTGTTCAGTCCGGTCAGTTAATCCCCTGATGTGTGTCCGGCAATGTCGCCTGCTCTGTCCACATTCCCATTATCGGAATGTGGACAGAGCAGGCGACATTGCCGGACACACATCAGGGGATTAACTGACCGGACTGAACACCTGTAACACAGGAACAAGTGTGGATTGTGCAGACGCCACTTCGGAGCTGTAACTGGCGGGGTTGGAGGACAGGGGAAATACGAAAATCAGTGAAGCCACAGGCCTAAGTGGAGCTTGGTTCAAATTAGTAGTCTACAACCGATCTTAAAATTTCTTCAATGCAGCCTAAGCCTGCTCCGTGCTTGTCCCTGGGCTTCAACACAGCCAGTTGTTGCTCGGAAGTGCCGTCTTCACAGAGTAAAACACTAGCTCCTGTGTTTGTGGGGTTCAGTAACGTCAGCTGTTCCCCTGCTGTTTTGATGGCAATCTGTCCTGCTGCCTCCCAATTGACAGCACATCAGGCCTCAGCCTGCTAAGTGCTTGTCCTGGGCTCCAACATCGCCAGTTGCTGCTCATAACTGACTTTGGCACGGGTACTCCCTCCTGCCCAGCTTGGTTCCAGCCCTGCCTGCTGTTTCCGGGAAGTGTCAATGTCAGTTTGCCACCCCAAGTTGCCATGTCGTGTTGCGGTTGGGTTAGCCGAGGCTAGGGTGCCAGCAGTTTAGGTGCTTCCTATGTGGACTGCGGGTTCTGGTAAGAAAGGTTTGTTCCATAGTGCCAGTAGGACAAGCACCCCCTGTAGGACTGTGTGATTCGGTAACTGCGGCCAGCTTGCGGCATGCCAACTTTGCTTTTCAGGGGTAACTTCTGATACCCCTCCGGGTTCCAGCACCGTCAGCTGGTTCTCATCAGAGCCTTTGGCCTAGGTGCCTCCATCTCGGTATCCGAGTTCCGGCAACGTCTGCTGGTCCTTGGTAGTGCTTTGTAGCACAGGTACCTCCTGCTTAGTAACCGGGTTCCAGCACCGTCAGCTGGTCCTCGGTTGTGCCATTGGCTCTTATTCCTTCTGCTGCCCCTCCGGGTGCCAGCACTGTCAGCTGGTCCTCGCTATTTCCATTTGCTCTTGCAGCTTATGCTACCCCTCCGGGTTCCAGCACCGTCAGCTGGTTCTCGTCAGAGCCTTTGGCCTAGGTGCCTCCATCTCGGTATCCGAGTTCCGGCAACGTCTGCTGGTCCTTGGTAGTGCTTTGTAGCACAGGTACCTCCTGCTTAGTAACCGGGTTCCAGCACCGTCAGCTGGTCCTCGGTTGTGCCATTGGCTCTTATTCCTTCTGCTGCCCCTCCGGGTGCCAGCACTGTCAGCTGGTCCTCGCTATTTCCATTTGCTCTTGCAGCTTATGCTACCCCTCCGGGTTCCAGCACCGTCAGCTGGTTCTCGTCAGAGCCTTTGGCCTAGGTGCCTCCATCTCGGTATCCGAGTTCCGGCAACGTCTGCTGGTCCTTGGTAGTGCTTTGTAGCACAGGTACCTCCTGCTTAGTAACCGGGTTCCAGCACCGTCAGCTGGTCCTCGGTTGTGCCATTGGCTCTTATTCCTTCTGCTGCCCCTCCGGGTGCCAGCACTGTCAGCTGGTCCTCGCTATTTCCATTTGCTCTTGCAGCTTATGCTACCCCTCCGGGTTCCAGCACCGTCAGCTGGTTCTCGTCAGAGCCTTTGGCCTAGGTGCCTCCATCTCGGTATCCGAGTTCCGGCAACGTCTGCTGGTCCTTGGTAGTGCTTTGTAGCACAGGTACCTCCTGCTTAGTAACCGGGTTCCAGCACCGTCAGCTGGTCCTCGGTAGTGCCATTGGCTCTTGTTCCTTCTGCTGCCCCTCCGGGTGCCAGTACCGTCAGCTGGTTCAAGAGGACAAAGAACAGGAAGACAACCACCAAGATGCAGAACAACAAGAGAGAGAAGACAAAGAAGCATAAAAAAAATAAAGCAGAAGAACATTAAGCATAAGACTAATACTCTGAGCAAATGATATTATCTTATTTATAAGCAGAAGAAGACTAAGCAGTGTATGGGGGTGAGTCCGTTCCTCCTCGTGGTGCCCCTGGAAAAGGCCTGCTTCTGCAGGCCAAACTGAACGCGGACAAATCCTGTTGTAAATCTTTTGTGACAGGCAGAACGGAAGGTGTAAACTTCTAACTTTTCTAGATAACAACTACAGGAATGCCTGACACAAACAAGAATATGATGAAGAAGAATAGGAAGAAGATGAAGAAGCTGAATATGTAGAATAATAATTGTTGAATAAGAAGAATATGAAGAATGTAAGAAAAGGAAGAAGAAGAAGAAGAAGAAGAAGAAGAATGTAAAAAAAGGAAGTAGAAGAAGAAGAAGAAGAATGTAAAAAAAGGAATAAGAAGAAGAATGTAAAAAAAGGAAGTAGAAGAAGAAGAAGAAGAATGTAAAAAAAGGAAGTAGAAGAAGAAGAAGAAGAATGTAAAAAAAGGAAGTAGAAGAAGAAGAAGAAGAATGTAAAAAAAGGAAGTAGAAGAAGAAGAAGAAGAATGTAAAAAAAGGAATAAGAAGAAGAATGTAAAAAAAGGAAGTAGAAGAAGAAGAAGAATGTAAAAAAAGGAAGTAGAAGAAGAAGAATGTAAAAAAAGGAAGTAGAAGAAGAAGAAGAAGAAGAATGTAAAAAAAGGAAGTAGAAGAAGAAGACATACATGTCTGGCAAAATATAAATGAGGCTAACATAGTCAATATCTTTGTAACTCCTAACATCTTTAAAAAAAAAAGTTTAATTCCTGCTATTCCATTTGATTGGGCTAAACCTCTATGGCTTTAATGTCTCCTCCACCTCCCACAATACATTCTACATTATTCTTAGTTGTTTTTCTTCATGTAGAATTAACCTACAAGGAAAGAAAGGGTTTTTTTTAATTCCGATATTTTGGCCCCATTGACTTGCATTGGTTCCCGGTATCGGAATCGGCGATACCGATACTTTTTTTAAAGATCGGCCGATCCATTCCGATCCGATATTTTCAAGTATCGGCTGGTATCGCTCAACTCTACCTATTACCCTTGTGAAAATTAATAATTGTGGCAAAACTCAATTTTGATTAGGGCAAAATTTTGAATATTTTATTTTCACGGCTTAACATCAAAAAATTATGTGAACCACCTGCAGGATCAAGGTGCTCACCCCAAATCTAGATAAGTTCCTTGAGGGATGCAGTTTCCAAAATGGGGACACCTGTGGGGAGGTTCCAGTGCTTAGGCACATTAGGGGTTCTGAAAATGTGACATGGCATCCTCTATATGCTCCAGTCAACTTTGCGCTCCAAAAGTTGAAGGGTGCTCCTTCCTTTCCAAGCCCTGCTGTGTGCCCAAACAGTGGTTTTCCCCACATATGGGGTATCGGCGTGGTGTGAAATTTGAGTAAAATTTTCCCACCAACAATATTTTGGTGGGAAAAAGTGAAATTTTCATTTTTTTTTTTTTTTTTTTTTGCTAAATTGCTTTAGTTCTTGTGAAACACCTGAAGTATTAAGAAACTTCTTGAATGTGGGTTTGAGCACTTTGAGGGATGCAGTTTTTAGAATGGTGTCACTTTTGGGTATTTTCTCGAATATAGACCTCTCAAAGTCACTTCAAATTTGATCTGATTCCTAAAAGAATTGGTTTTTATAATTTGTGTTGGAAAAATGAGAAATTGCTGATTAACTTTTAACCCTTCTAACTTTTTAACAAAAAAATTATGTTTCAAAAATGCTGTTGATGTAAACTAGACATGTGGGAAATGTTATTTCTTAACTATTTTTTAGTGACGTAACTCTCTGGTTTAAGGATATGCAAATGTAAAATTTCAAAACAAATTTGACAAAACTTCATAAATGTAAATCATATCAACCTAAATTAATCACTTATATAAAGTACAATATGTCACGAAAAATTAATCTCAGAGTCAGTGGGATATCACGCATTCAAGAGTTACTACTTCATAAAGTGACACTGGTCAGAAATGAAAAAATTGACCAGGTCATGAAGGTGAAAACAGGCTGGGGATTGACGAGGTTAAATAAGTGTTTTATTCCATTGGTTCCTATATTATACAACCTTGTATGTTTTTTCTATGCTGGTATGTGATGTCTTGGATACTTTTTAAATATTTTCCATTTAATGGTATTTTTTTATTCTTTTTTCGTTTAAAAGATATCACCTCCTCCCCAGGATCAGCAATTCTGGCTACATACAAAAGCAAGGAGGATAAAAATATGTGGCTCTTACTGACCTCAAACCTAATGCTTCTTCTTTTATCTCTTCAATCAATGAAATGGAAATCAACCAGAAAAATGACAGAACAGTTCTAAGAGGAATCCTTCAGTGGTTCAGCGGCACAGACCATTAACACAGCCATAAAAATGTTCTCCGCTCCTCCTTTTTTTTTTAATGAAGCCTTCACTGGAAGAACATTGTAAAGCCATCTTCTATTTTATGACCTTCTTGAGGTTCTGCTTAAAGTATCGTGTGCATGAGAATGTATATAGTTTAAGACAAGTAGTGGGAGTGGGGAGGATCTGTCTTATTGTATTTAGACACTTTTATTTATTTTTCATCTGGCCCAGACCGCTAGGAAGACTCCTTCCAGCCCTGCAGATTTTTTAACACAGACTTCTCACATTTTTAGCACCCCCACCTTTCAACTCCCTATAACAACTCTCCATACTTCTGATACCCCCAATTCTGTACATGTTGCTGCCCCATTTGACCTTAATACTGTGCCATAAATAATGCCATGACTATTAGGGATGGGTGGACCTGTGCATGTTTGGGTACATCGGGTTCCGCCAAACTTTAGAAAAAACTTTAGTTCGGTTACTAGAACGGTACCCGGACAACATTCAAATGAGGGGTCCAAACATCGGTGGTCCCCACGCTGTCATCTGTGTGACATTATGGTAAACACCAAGTGTGATCTATAGTAACCTTGCACAATACTGTCGGTCACAGCACTAGCCAGCTGAGGGAAAGCAGACAGCTGATGGCTGGTGTTATTTTTCTGGGAAGGTGCAAATATCCATGAAGCTTCCCAGGCTATTAATCTCAGCTCATAGCTGTCTGCATAGCCTTTACTAGTTATTAAAATCAAGGATGTTACAGGACCCCTCAGGGTGTCTGGGATGCAGTAGCTGTGAAAAATGAGGATGAATGAACTCATGGAGGTCAACATCCAACACTGCGGAGACACCATCACATGTTTCTCAACGCAGTGATTCTAGAGCAATGCCCCCATCCCTTATGGGAAATATGCAAAAACATGCAAAACACAAGCCACGGAGACACCATCACATGTTTCTCAATGCAAGCTAGTCATGCTTGCGTTGAGAAACATGTGATGATGTCTCCGCGGCTTGTGTTTTGCATGGGATGCAGTAGCTGACAGCTCGGCCGTTCAATCCAGTACAGGGCCATGCTGAAGCTGTCAGTACTTTGATGGACAGCATGGCCATCCAATCTGGTACAGGGGTGTGCTGAGCTGTCAGTGTGTTTATTGACAGCGCGACTAGCCAATCTGGGACTGGGAGGCATCGACTGTCTCAGGTGTTCACTATTCCGGGTAAATTCAATGCCTACTTAAATGAGCAGCTTCTCCAAGACCACTGCCAGATGTACATTCATCTTGTGAGGTTTGTGCTCTGTGCTCTTCTGTGCCTTGTGTTCTGTTTGCTTGATCTGTTGCTTGACTTTGGACTTTGTTCTGACCATCCACCTGTTTAACCCCTTCAGTACTGATCAGTTAACCTCCTGGTATTCTGACCTCGAAACATTACCTGACAATGCTTTTGTCTCTTTTTTCTGTTTATGATGTACCCTTGTGGCTTCTGACCTTGGACTCCTTGACCACTCCGACTCACAGATTGGCCGAGAGAAGTGACTAGCGTCACAGTGGACTTCCCAAAAAAAATGACATGTGGTCACCTTATACAGTGGGGAAAGAAAGTGTTTAGTCAGTCACTAACTGAGCAAGTTCTCCCACTTTAAAAGATGAGAGAGGCCTGTAGTTGACATCATAGGTAGATCACAACTATGAGAGTCAAAATGAGAAAACAAATCCAGAAAAACACCTTGTCTGATTTGCCAACATTTATTTTGCAAATTGTGGTGGAAAATAAGTATTTTGTCACCTAAAAACATGCAGGATTTCTGGCTCTCACAGACTTGTAACCTGCTTGAACTTGTTATCAGTATAAAAGACACCTGTCCACAACCTCAAACAGTCACATTCCAAACTCCACTATGGTGAAGAACAAAGAGCTGTCGAAGGACACCAGAAACAAAATTATAGCCCAGCACCAGGCTGGGAAGACTGAATCTGCAATAGGCAGGCAGTTTGGTGTGATGAAATCAACTGTGGGAACAACAATAAGAAAATGGAAGACATACAAGACCACTGATAATCTCCCTCTATCTGGGGCTCCACGCAAAATCTCCCCCATGGGGTCAAAATGATCATAAGAACGGTGAGCAAAAATCCCAGAACCACATGGGGGACCTAGTGAATGATCTGCATAGAGCTGGGACCACCATGACAAAGGCTACCATCAGTAACACACTATGCCGCCAGGGACTCAGATCCTGCAGTGCCAGACGTATCCCCCTGCTTAAGCCAGTACATGTCCGGGCCCATCTGAAGTTTGCAAGAGAGCATTTTTATTATCTAGAAGAGTGTTGGGAGAATGTCATGTGGTCTGATGAAACCAAAGTAGAACTGTTTGGTAGAAACAAAACTCGTCGTGTTTGGAGGAGATGGAATGCTGAGTTGTATCCACAGAACACCATATCTACTGTGAAGCATAGGGGTGGCTGTTTCTCTGCAAAGGGACCAGGACAACTGATCCGGGTACATGAAAGAATGAATGGGGCCATGTATCGTGAAATTTTGAGTGCAAACCTCCTTCCATCAGCGAGGGCATTGAAGATGATGGACCTTTCAGAATGATAATGATCCCAAGCACACCATATGACAATGAAGGAGTGGCTTCGTAAGAAGCATATGAAGGTCCAGGAGTGGCCTAGCTAGTTTCCAGATCTCAACCCCATAGAAAACCTTTGGAGGAATTTGTAAGTCCGTGTTGCCCAGTGACAGGCCCAAAACATCATTGCTCTAGAGGAGATCTGCATGGAGGAATGGGCCAACATACCACCAACAATGTGTGCCAACCTTGTGAAGACTTACAGAAAACCTTTGACCTCTGTCATTGTCAACAAAGGATATATAGCAAAATATTGAGATGAACTTTTGTTAATGACCAAATACATATTTTCCACCATAATTTGCAAAATAAATGTTGCCAAATCAGACAAGGTGATTTTCTGGATTTGTTTTCTCATTTTGACTCTTATAGTTGTGGTCTACCACCTATGAGGTCAATAACAGGTCTCTCTCATCTTTTTACGTGGGAGAACTTGCACAATTGATGGCTGACTAAATACTTTTTTTCCCCACTGTATGTAATAACCAGCAAATGCTAAACAGATAGCTGCAGGTTGATATTTATTATAGGCTGGAAAGGGGCCATGGATATTGGCCCACTCCCAGACAAATAGCATCAGCCTTCAGCCTCACTAAAAATGGTGCATCCATTAGATGCGCCTATGCTGTCTCTTAGCCTTGGTTCTTCCTACTTGCCCTGGTGTGTTGGCATGTGGAGTAATGGTTTTGGGGTTGTTGTCAGCTGTTTTTTGTTCACTCATATCAAGCCCAAGGGTTAGTAATGGTGAGACTTCTATAGAACACCACCATTACAAACCCCATAAGTTTAAATAAAAAAAACACACACAGAGCAAAGTCCTTTATTCGATCAAAACACTTCACGACCCTCTTTTACCCATTTATTAATGTAAAAATAAAAGTAAAAAATCAAAGTTATACTTACCTGTCCGCTGATAATCCATAATGCTGATGTCCAACGACAAGCACCAACTCTGCCACATCTGGTTGCATTGCTGAGCGGTGACATCAATATTGCTAACCCTCAGCCTAGCAACCAGCTCACACTAAGCTGAGTGTGAGAACACAGCTGCGTGTGACCTGTGGTGACATCATTAAGGTTACCACCAGTCACACACAGCCGCGCTCTCAGCTTACTGATGCAAATAGTTTCAGGTCTGGAGAGAGTTATTTTATACTCACCGGGGGGCGCAGGCGACGGGAAAGGTCAGAGAGGTCCCGCGCCTGCGCACTGCAGTACTTTACTCTGCCCTCAACAGGGCAGATAAAGTATGCCTGCGCAGGAGCCGAGGGAGAAGCAAGGAGGAGGACATCATCGTATGAAGATAGGAGGCGTCAGACGGGACGGCGACACCCATCGGACCGGATCACACCCCAGGGTGAGTATAATCTAACTCTTTTTTCTTATCTTTCAGGTTACATCGGGGGCTTATCTACAGCATTACAGAATGCTGTAGATAAGCCCCTGATGGCTGTAGCCACAGCTTATAGGACAAAAATGGGGTGACAGACTCCCATTAACAATCATCTTTTGTTTCTTCCATCTTCTAATGTTGTGCCAACAGTTGTTGCCTTCTCAACAAACTGCTTGCCTATTGTCTTTTAGCCCATCCCAGCCTTGTGCAGATCTACCGTTTTGTCCCTGGTGTCCTTAGACAGCCTTTCGGTCTTAGCCATCGTGGAGAGGTTGGAGTGTGATTGAGTGTGTGGACAGGTGTCTTTTATACAGGTTACGAGATCAAACAGGTGAAATTAATACAGGTAATGAGTGCAGAGAGGGAGGGTTTCTTATAGGAAAACTAACAGGTCTGTGAGAGTCAGAATTCTTGCTGGTTGGTCGGTGATCAAATACTTATTTCATGTAATAAAATGCAAATTAATTATGTAAAAATCATACAATGTGAATTTCTTTTTTTTATTTTTTTAGATTCTCTCTCACAGATGAAGTGTACCAATGATAAAAATTACAGATCTCTTCATTCTTTGTAGGTGGGAAAACTTCCAAAACCGGCAGTGTATGAAATACTTATTTTCCCCACTGTACATGATCTGTTTTATGGGCTGAAACACGTACATTTGAGATATTCAAATTGATCTTTTATGCCTTTTGGTCCACTATACACCCCTTCTTGAGTACAGCACAAACACAGATATCCATAACTTGCATGTACAGTTGTTTCTGTCTTTTTGCCCTTCTTCAGTGCAAGACTTGAGAATCATAGGTCTATATGGACACCTGTTTTAAGAAGGTCACGTTATACTTAAAAATCTGGTACATAGCATTGACAAACGAGATTTTCACTACCTTAATCAACCAGCACATGTTAACTAGCCTATATGACAAGGCTTAAATAAAACCAGTCATTTATTCTGCACCAGTGACTCAATGAATGACAGATCAGATGCCATATGGTGCTAAAACCCAAGACGGTACCCTTGTTACATCCCATTTAAATGACAAATTGCAGGGTTTACCTCCACCAAACCTGTGAATAATGACTTCTGGGGATATTAAAGCATATTAAGACAATACACTGTGATAATGAGTGTGAGTTAGGAGTCTGAGGTGGATAAAGTGGCACTATGATGAATAGTTTAATAGTTTTTACCACTGTGCTTTGCCTTAGTATGTAGTTGAACATTGAATTGCTCCATTGCATAATTATTGGGTTTTTCTAGCTTGACAGGTAACAGGATATAATCAATCACTTGCTACAGAAATTAGACATGCAAGAACACAAAAGGAACATTTGACACTTCAAAAGAGAAAAAGGCATAACTGATTAAGGGCAGTGTGACCTTAAGGAGAGGTCAACAATGAAAATGCAGCTAATGGATGAAGTCTGCCTTGCTTATTGGATAGGTGAGACCGACCATTAATTTTTCATTCCCATGTTAGTAAAGTCAAACGGATCTGTCACCAGATCTTCCAATGAAATCTACATTCAATATCAATGCAAATTCCATGTCAGAATAGCTGTATGATCCTTTTGGTAGCCAAAATGTTCAAGGTATCCGGTGCTTCGTTTCCATCCACTGGGTCCACTGCCTTATGCTGTGCTCCACGATAGGTTTTGCAGAATGAAATGACATCATCTCCCTAGACCTATTTAAGGCCCATTTAGACACACAACTGAGTCTTGGGATTGGGGCTCTAGTCCTATGTTTGGTGTGCATCTGCCTTGTAGGGTTTTTGCCTTCCTCTAAACCTGAACCCCTTTATAATCTTCATTTCAAGTACACTAACAGATCGGTGATATATTGATTTGTTGGAGGAACCAGTTGTGTGGCCATTTGTCCAATGTGTTCCAGGAGACATTTTTCAACTCGACTACAGCGAGCAGCCTGCATGGCCTAAACGTTGTAAGATTTGTCTCCCATCGAAGTGATTAAACATTAGCTGCCAGAAGAGGATCTTGATGATTTTCATGCCCAAGTGCATGCAATGCAGTAGAACCTTCCTCAGACTTCCATTATTAACCTCACTGATAGCAGCAGAGGCTGTAAGTGTCGGGATTTCTTCTCATGGCACTCATACTACAGACTGAATAAATTGAAAAGTTTTGAAAATTTGTTTTCATTGTTTTATAATTTGCAGATTGTTTATTTGTCTCCATCATGTGAGTTTCATCACTCCATGATTTTTGCTTCTTGCTGCTTCAATTTTAATGTTGAGGAGTGTATTTATATATGTAATAGTCCTAATGTGGTCACATGCAGACTAGAAGGGTGCGGACTGACATGTTTAGCCAGAAAGTGGCTGGAAGTATGCTAATTGCATACTTTCAGTCACATGACCACACGCTACCAACCCAGTCACTGGAGAATAGAGTGACTGCCGATTGTCTGTTATGACGTGCACTGTGCGCCATGAGGATTCTCCAGTTCCGGGAATGGTGTGTGCATGACCGTAAGTTTGTGGTTTGCATGCATGTGGTCACATGCAGACTAGAAGGGTGAGGACTGACATGTTTGTTCGAAATGTGTCCGGAAGTATGCAAATTGCATACTTTCAGTAGCATTACTACACGCTACCGGCGCAGACACCGGAGAATAGAGTGACTGCAGAATTGTAGCCTAAGGCCGGACAACCCCTTTAGTGAGTCCAGTTTGCATATAGGACTAATAATATATATTTATTTATATAATATATCATATATACATATATTATAAACCCCATATGCAAATCCCATAATTCCTTGCTAAAATGCAAGCTTCCAATCGGTCATTTCTAGAATTGAGCGACTTTGGTCGGATCGGGTTTCATGAAACAAAATTTGTTTCAGATGAAACTGGTCCGACTAGGGCAAAAAAAGTCGGAGTTTCGTCAGAAACCTGACCCCAATGCAAGTCAATGGGGAATAAAAGTCGGCATTGAGCGGATGACATTCATCTACTCAATGCCGACTTTTATTCCCCATTGACTTGCATTGGGGTCGGGTTTCGGACGAAACTCCGACTTTTTTTGCCCTAGTCGGACCAGTTTCATCCAACTCAAATTTTGTTTCATGAAACCCGATCCGACCAAAGTCGCTCAACTCTACTCATTTCTATTGTCCAGCATTGAACTGACAAATCATTCCAGTTTTCCAGTCCTGTTAATTAAATATCACAATAAGCAAATATTCGCACTACTACCAATTAATACAACTTGGCCAGACTCCAGGAATTGTCGATTTCATTTGTAACTATCTTTCTCTCTTTGTCAGGGATCCATCTGATTCACAATAACATGGAGTTGGCAAATCTCATTATCTCCACTTGGCAGTGTTAACACACTCCGATCAGAAGCATGTGCGCCTGAAATCTGGATGACTCCAGTAATGGCTCATAATTAAATTGGGATGGATATTCTGTCAGCGGATCACTCTACAAATTGCATTACTCCTGTTTAATGCACGGGGTAGTAAATATAATATTGCACCTGTCTGAACAATTGCAGGATGAAGCAGATGTGTTGCGTACACAATTAAATCTACATGTAACAGTCACATATGATGCACTGCAAACGCCGTATCTCTTATATCTCTGTTTGGGGAACATAAACCCCGGTGGGTACCTATACCTATATATTTCCAATTCAGTCTAAGGTATAAAGAGTTGGAGGCAGGGGCTGATGTGATTGTGACTAAACAGCTCTGCAAAATAAGAAATAAAGAAATAAATGAAATTATTGCCACTTACAGTCAGATTTAGAACTTGTAATACCGCTTTTCACCACTCTATGGGGAATTCTTTCCAAAGACATATGTACAACAGCTCCCCCAATTCTCATATAAATATAATTTGACGCAGTTAAAAATATAATAACCTACTCAAAAAATAAATACACCAAAAGGAGTCCAAAACTTAAAGACTCAAGTAAATTTCTTTAATAGTTACAAATGGATAAACAGAACCAAAAAGACATAGTGAAATACCATAATATGTAATTATGGAAAAATACATATAAAATGGACATGGTGACCACAATAAATAGATAATCATACAAAAAATGATAGGGATAATAATACCAATAAAGTGCATAATATATATGGGCTGAAAAACCAGCTACTCATAAAGTGCATAAAAATAGTATATAAACCCAAATCATATATACCCGTAATGTGTGGCTCCTTGGAGGGAGCTTGGACACATTGAGCCACACATTACGGGTATATATGAATCATAGAATCGTAGAGTTGGAAGGGACCTCCTGGGCCATCTGGTCCAACCCCCTTGATTTGGGTTTATATACTATTTTTATGCATTTTATGAGTAGCTGGTTTTTCAGCCCATATATATTATGCACTTTATTGGTATTATTATCCCTATCATTTTTTGTATGATTATTTATTTATTGTGGTCACCATGTCCATTTTATATGTATTTTTCCGTAATTACATATTATGGTATTTCACTATGTCTTTTTGGTTCTGTTTATCCATTTGTAACTATTAAAGAAATTTACTTGAGTCTTTAAGTTTTAGACTCCTTTTGGTGTATTTATTTTTTGAGTAGGTTATTGTATTGATTATGAATATCTAATTACGCTTTATTATTTAGTGAATTTTGTTATTTTTCACTTAGTTGTTGGCAGTTAAAAATATAAATAACTTTCATCTATATTGACACCCAATTGACACTTAGAATTATATGGAAGTACACGTGGTATGCTCCACTATATGTTGTTTTACAGGGTTAATCTCTCTTTAAAGCTTTCCATATGTGCCAACTGAAGCATAGACGTGTAATGACTCCCACGTACCTCTCTATAGCTCCTTGGACCCATTTTGGACACATGCATGAGTCCTAATGTTGCTTACATAGTAAAGCAATATGTAAAAAGTCAGTAGTGTGCAGCCCATAGATGTGCTTGAATCATGGACCAGCATATGTTCCCTTCCTTTCCTTTCCTCGGGACTCCACACATCCTAAGATGGGGGGTATGAATTAGCCAGCAGGGAAAAAAAAATTGATTTTGTGATATTCTGTTGGGAGATGTTTATACTATATGTATCTATTATGTGGCCACCTAGTGGTTGGAATATGAGTTGCAGCCTGACAAAGTTTGTTGGCATGTCATAATAAAGTACTGAATCAGCATTGAGGTGAACTGTAAATTCAAGACATGGTCATGGTAGACAAGTTGGTACAACTTATAGTCTGGTGTTTTTTTTCAAACAAAGTATTACATATCATCCAGTATAGGAGCAGGTTCACACTGCGCCTCCAAATCATGTAAAAATCATGCCATGGGTTTTCCATTATTTGTTGCTGCAATTTTGTCGATGTCTGTCTTGAAAATATTGATAATTATTCCTATCATGTTACCATGTCTCCTATATGTTTAGTGTTGCAGTTTTCCCCAAAGCATTTAGTGAAAAAAAAAATACAAAGTGCATCCTAAAAAATGCATCAAATTAATGTGAACTATGTGAATAAACTTTGATCAGACAATGAGGAAGGAATGTTATAGGTAGAGGAAAGAATATTATAGGTAGATGGTTGACCCAGCTTAGGGGAAGGAATTTTTTTCCCTATGGAGAAAATTGGCTTCTTCTCTGTGGGTTTTTTGCCTTCCCCAGGATCAACAATGCAGAACAGCTGCACTAAAAATAGGCTGAACTAGATGGACATAAGGTCTTCCTTCAGCCTTCAAAACTATGTTACTATGATAGCAATGGAAAATTGTAGCAAAAAAGGAAAAAACTTCACGCTTTTGCAACATTTCTGGCTGTGATTTGTTAGCACATACAGTCATATGTAAAAGTTTGGGCACCCCTATTAATATTAACCTTTTTTCTTTATAACAATTTTGGTTTTTGCAACAGGTATTTCAGTTTCATATATCTAATAACTGATGGACTCAGTTATATTTCTGGATTCAAATGAGGTTTATTGTACTAACAGAAAATGTGCAATCTGCATTTAAACAAAATTTGACCTGTGCAAAAGTATGGGCACCCTTATCATTTTCTTGATTTGAACACTCCTAACTACTTTTTACTGACTTCCTGAAGCACTAAATTGGTTTTGTAACCTCATTGAGCTTTGAACTTCATAGCCAGGTGTATCAAATCATGAGAAAAGGTATTTAAGGTGGCCACTTGCAAGTAGTTCTCCTATTTGATTCTCCTATGAAGAGTGGCATCATGGGCTCCTCAAAACAACTCTCAAATGATCTGAAAACAAAGATTATTCAACATAGCTTTTCAGGGGAAGGATACAAAAAGTTGTCTCAGAGATTTAACCAGTCAGTTTCCACTGTGAGGAACATAGTAAGGAAATGGAAGAACACAGGTACAGTTCTTGTTAAGCCCAGAAGTGGCAGGACAAGAAAAATATCAGAAAGGCAGAGAAGAAGAATGGTGAGAACAGTCAAGGACAATCCACAGACCACCTCCAAAGACCTGCAGCATCATCTTGCTGCAGATGGTGTCACTGTGCATCGGTCAACAATACAGCGCATGCATAACGCCTTTTTGTATGACCAAACAACTCAATCTTTGTTTCATCAGTTCACAGGACCTTCTTCCAAAATGTAACTGGCTTGTCCAAATGAGCTTTTGCATACCTCAGACGACTCTGTTTGTGGCGTGCTTGCAGAAACGGCTTCTTTCGCATCACTCTCCCATACAGCTTCTCCTTGTGCAAAGTGCGCTGTATTGTTGACCGATGCACAGTGACACCATCTGCAGCAAGATGATGCTGCAGGTCTTTGGAGGTGGTCTGTGGATTGTCCTTGACTGTTCTCACCATTCTTCTTCTCTGCCTTTCTGATATTTTTCTTGGCCTGCCACTTCTGGGCTTAACAAGAACTGTACCTGTGTTCTTCCATTTCCTTACTATGTTTCTCACAGTGGAAACTGACAGGTTAAATCTCAGAGACAACTTTTTGTATCCTTCCCCTGAAAAGCTATGTTGAATAATCTTTGTTTTCAGATCATTTGAGAGTTGTTTTGAGGAGCCCATGATGCCACTCTTCATAGGAGAATCAAATAGGAGAACTGCTTGCAAGTGGCCACTTTAAATACCTTTTCTCATGATTTGATACACCTGGCTATGAAGTTCAAAGCTCAATGAGGTTACAAAACCAATTTAGTGCTTCAGGAAGTCAGTAAAAAGTAGTTAGGAGTGTTCAAATCAAGAAAATGATAAGGGTGCCCAAACTTTTGCACCGGTCAAATTTTGTTTAAATGCAGATTGCACATTTTCTGTTAGTACAATAAACCTCATTTGAATCCAGAAATATAACTGAGTCCATCAGTTATTAGATATATGAAACTGAAATACCTGTTGCAAAAACCAAAATTGTTATAAAGAAAAAAGGTTAATATTAATAGGGGTGCCCAAACTTTTACATATGACTGTACAGTTCTTACAGAATTTGCCAATGAAATTTGTTATGATTTTAGCTAAACTTATGATGCACGAATTGTGGGAAATCTTATAAGCCTGTTTAATCTTCTCTATAAGGAATAAATAAAGATAAAATAATAAAAAATATAAGTTTTAAATTAATTTATTTCTGCATTTTCATTGCACAAGTCACTCTTGTATATCCCACCTAAAATTGCTTCCATTAAAAACCACGATCACTTTATCACATATAAAAAAGCAAATTGTGACTGTTATGTTTTTCAGCATCTAACTTAATAGGAAAATAAATAATATTCTTCTCATTTTTAAGAAATCTCATTTTTGCAACATCTGGAAGCTGTTACTATTAAGTTGCAGATTGGGACAATCCGATCTTAGATTTTTTTTAAGTAAAATGAGTGCAAATATATACATTACATACATAATCATTGTCACCTAAAATATGCAACATGGTTATGAAAATATTCACAAATTTGTTGCAACCAGACTGAATGATGTGCTATTAATAGATCATTATACTGTTATGTTGGTCATCATAACATCATAATGGATGTGTATTTTATTAAAACCAGTATTTTTATTTATTTATATATTTTTTTATATATATATGCTTTGTTATTAAAACCAGTATATATATGTGTGTGTGTGTGTATATATATATACTGTATATATATATATATATATATATATATATATATTATTTATATATAGTTATTTTATTAAAACCAGTATATATGTGTGTGTGCATGTGTATATATATATATATATATATATATTTATTATTGAGCACATAGGTATACACATTTATATACAGACTGTATATATATATATATATATATTATATTGAGTGAAATGTCACAATATCTGAGTTGAAAAACATACTTCCCTTTATTCTTTTCTATTTTTTCTTATTGATATTGCTATCCAACCCCTTTTGCATTTATTTTAGCTACTGAGATAAACAATAAATTCTTACTATTAGGACATCATTTGGTTTATAAATATTCATGTGAATAAATTACAATTATTGGGTACTTTAAAGAATTCTATTCTAAACAATGGAAATTTACTAGAATAGAAAACATCATGACATCACTAAAAGAATAAAATCCAAGTCCTTCACAATTCATTTCTCCTTCCTATTGCCTTTTAGTTTTTGCTGAAAAAGTGAAACAAAATCCATTGACCTGCTAATATAAATTCCTGAACTCTGCTACTAAACAAGCCAACCTGCACCCATCCCCCTTGCTAAGCACCTTTGCAGATTATAATAAGCAATGTCTCCTGCTTATAACTCCCCCCCCACCTCCCATCTCTCCTCATCCCCCCTCCCTCAGTGGAGCTCAGCTGGGACTAACAGGAAAGCGTCTTCTAATCCACTCCCAAATATAGCAATCTGAGTGGAGCTGTCTATGGTGCTGAACACTGGGAGGAAAAGGTGGGGGGTGAGGAGTCTGCAGCTGAGTAAGGAACTCATCTTCTTTACACCTTGCTCTTTTAAGTGTGTGATAAGGATTTAAAAAAGCAATGGCATGAATGATGAAGAAAGAAGATAAGGCTTGTGGATCTGTCTATCCTGACTAGAAATTGAAGCTGACCCCCCATGCTGTAAAATCGCTGCTGTCAATGATGCTCCAGCTCCTATGTTACCTGATCAGATAAGAACTGCTGTTTTTGGTGCCCGAAGAAGAAGAATCTGCTATCCATGGTCTTGAATACCAAATTACAGCGACACTGCAGTTCATGGTCTTGAATACTTATCTACAATGTCTTTGCTGTCCATGCACTAGAATCCGACTACAGCGCTAGTGCCGCCTACAGACTTGAATTCCAGACTGCAAAGTCACTGCTGTACATGGTCCTGAATTCCAGACTACAAAGTCACAGCTGTCTATGACCTTGAATTCCAGACTTCAAAGTCTCTTCTGTCATGGTCCTGACCCCACCGACTACAACTTCACTGCTGTCCATGGTCCTGAACTGCCAACTGCAAAATTACTGCAGTACACGATCTTGAATTCCTCATTTCAAAGCCATTGTCTACAAATTCTGACTACAGTTACTGCTGTCTAAGACCTTGAATTCCTGACCTCAAAGTCTCTTCTGTCGATTGTCCTGAACTCCCGACTACAACGTCACTGCTGTCCATGGTCCTGAACTGCCAACTACAAAATTACTGCAGTACATGATCTTGAATTCCTCATTTCAAAGCCATTGTCTACAAATTCTGACTACAGTCACTGGTGCCTATGACCTTGAATTCCTGACTTCAAAGTCTCTTCTGTCGATGGTCCTGAACTCCCGACTACAAAGTCACTGCTGTCCATGGTCCTGAACTGCCGACTACAAAATTACTGCAGTACACGATCTTGAATTCCTCATTTCAAAGCCACTGTCTACAATTTTCTGACTACTGTCACTGCTGTCTATGGTCCCGAAATCTTGACCACAAAGTAACTTCTGTCTATAATCCTAAAATCTTGACCACAGTTCACTTTTATCTATGGTCCAGAATATCTGACTACAAACTCAATGCTGTCTATGGTCCGGAAAATCCGACTACAAATCCAATGCAGTCCATGGTCCTGAAATACTAACTATATGACCACCGGGGTCCTGAATTCCTGACAACAAAGTCCTCGCTGTCCTTGGAGCAGAATGATGACATTGTCACTGCTGTCCATGGTGCTGAAATGAGATTCAAGGCTGCCTGGAATCCTGAAAGAAATGGTTACACTGCAGAAGAGCCCTGACTACTGCTAGAAGCATCTCACCAGAACTCTGACTCCAGTGCTTTTTTCCACACTCGTTCATGGCCATCCCACGCAAGAAAGCAGGATATTTATTGGATATTATGCTGCATAGCACAGCCTGAGCTCCACAGCTATCACTCCTATGGCTTTGCTCATCACTACATAAGCCGATGCCTACTTATGTCTGTCTCTTACGAGGCCAAGCCATAGACATTCTTCCTTTTTTATTTTTTGGTTTATTTTAATTGAATGCTCCATGTATCCGGATTAAGGGGAAAAAAGTCATAATAATCAAATCAACGATCATTTCTTTTGGCCTTAAAATTCGTAATGAGAACTTTTCCTTGAAAGCACAGATTTTATAACTGGACTTATTAAAAGGATCGGGATGGAGTTTAGAAAGGAGGAATTTAAGAAGCTGGCGGGTAATACCCTAGGACATCTGCACAGGTATCTATTGAACTGCACCAAATGTATTAGTAATATTATATACATTTCTAGAACACACCTTGCAAAAAAATATCATGGCGTTAATGTGGTTTTAAAGAGCATCTGCATGACCTTTCCTTACACCTTAACGAATTCAGCTCTGCTACATCTCCGGATAGAGAGATACAAGGTCTGCAGCTTTGTATTCACACATATCAGTAATAAAGGTTTATAGAATATGGATCAATGTTAATATTCGTTATATTACTCTCTTATTCGCTGGTGGCAGAACAGAACCCTGCTCTCTATTGTTCTTAGGCTGATACATTGTAACACACAGGCTGAATTATTTATAATCCTGAAAATCTTGATTTATGTCTAGAACGCAAAATGTAATCAAAATCTCATTGTGCCATTCATCGCTGCATCTTAATGCCCCCAGTGCAATGTAGTAGTAACCCCCAAGGGGTGGATGAGGGCTGCAGACACTCTCCTCCTAATGTGGCTCCCCACTCATTCATCCAAACATTAATCCCAGCAAAATCAGAGCGGCTTTTCCATTCATGGGCATTGGTATATATATATATTTTTTTTTTATCTTGATTAATTTCTGTCCATTGCTTGTCCTAGGAGTGGGCACAGAAGATCTTAATGTGCTTATGGGTTTAGGAGAGAGAAATACTGGGAGAAGTGATTACGTTGATGGCCTGCAAAGTATATTATCCTGTAATCCCACTGTGAGGTTAGGGATAATCTGATGGAGGGGGTTCTCAATCCCCTATTCTAGACTTCACTCAAAAAAGGACATATAAAGAAATAGATCCATGCATTCTAAATATCTGTCTATCTATCTATCTATCTATTATATATCTATTATCTGTCTACCGGTTTATCTATCTATCTATCATCTATCTGTTATCTATCTATCTATCTATCTATCATCTACTATCTATTATCTATATCTATTATCTATCATCTACTATCTATTATCTATATCTATTATCTATCTATTATCTATCTATCTCTATCTATCTATTATATATCTATCATCTACTATCTATTTATCTCTATCTATTATCTATCTATCTACGTATGCTTCTTCCCCATAGGCCAGTTCTGCAGTTCTGCTCCCTGCATTTTTCTCTTGCCATAAACTCTGGTAGATCAGTGCTCCACTTTACCGTACTGCAGTCATTTTCCCTTCTTCTCAAAGTCACCTTGTACATAACCTTGTCCCATTGATTGCTGACTCAGGATAATGACTGATCACAAGGTGTGGTGGCCCAGTCATTTCCAGCCACTCCTCTCCCCCATACAACCCTAACTTCATCCTGTCTTTTATTGGCTGTGCATTGCTTTATCACATAAGAGTTGTTGAAAGATAAAGCAATGTGTGTGTATATATGTATATATATATATAACAACTTTAAAACGACTATCAAGTGCTAACAATTTATAAAGAAATAATAAAAAACCTATATATATATATATATATATATATATATATATATATATATAATATAATGTGCATCTTCCAATAGACGAATAATAGCATGTAAACTCTTTGTATCTATTCCTTCTTTGCTATTTTTAATTCTTTATTTTTTCACTATTTTTGTAACACACATCTGCATTCATATACAAACACATGCATAATGCTACATACATACACAAACATGTAGATACATATTATACATAACATATGATTTATACATAGACACAATATGTATATATGTGTGTATATATATATTATACATAAATATGAGAGAGACTATATACATACACCTGCATGTAAACACAAAAATAGAGATATGTATATGTACATATATAAATATATATATATTTATAATAAAGCTACAGTCACATGCATGTAGATGATACACACACATAGACGCGTTATTCGTCCTGTATAGTATTTTTGCAGCCACTTTCAGGGCTCGGTGGCTCCATACTCCCATACTATCTGTCTTTGGTCCCTCGGTGGCTGCAGAGTCCATGCATGGCATTGCTCAGATGACTTTTAAAAGAAACCTTGCCGAAAACAGATTGAATAATTGATCAGTGCAGCAAATAGATGGAGACTCTTCATTTATATTTCATGCCATTAACCTCGCCTTCGCCTCCTTCCCAATCTGCGCATAAACCCCAAACTGCAGACAAAGCAGTGAAAACCGCCAGGAGCAGGGAGCAGTTCACACTGTGCGGACCCAGGGCGGCATTCCAGGAGGAAAAACCGCAACAATTGTTCCACAACAGCATTACCTGATTCAGCCTCCATAGGTGAACCCAGGAAAGTGCTGCAGCCTTCCATGATGTTCTCCAAAGCCAGGAACCCTGTAGCATGCACATGTATTATTACAAGCATCACATATCATTCTACCATCTGCACTGCATGTAAGACCCTCACATCTGCTCCATACAGTGCAGACCCTCCATCCACAGGGATCTGGGCAGCAGAGAGAGTTGGAGCCTTCAAATCACCGTAGAAATAGGGAAACACATCATCTCAGGCATTTCTTTATGCTATAAAATTATACATACATATATATTTAGTTATTATTATTATTTGCAAACAAATGTTTCAGGGTATACCTTCTGAATTGGGGATGAGGACAATATATATCTATTTTGGATTAACCTGTACATATAATTTAATTTTAATTCTTAATTACAGTATATATATCTATAATATATATAGTGTGTATATATATATACACACACAATAAATATATATACACACACAATACATATATATACACACACAATACATATATATATATACACATGTATATATACAATAAATATATACAACACACACAATACATATATATATATATACACACACAATACATATATATACACACACAATACATATATATATATATACACACATGATACAATAAATATATACAACACACACAATACATATATATATACACACAATACATATATATATATATATACACATGATACAATAAATATATACAACACACACTATACATATATATACACACACAATACATATATATATATACACACAATACATATATATACACACACAATACATATATATATATATATACACATGATACAATAAATATATACAACACACACTATACATATATATATACACACAATACATATATATACACACACAATACATATATATATACACACAATACATATATATATATACACACACAATACATATATATATACACACAATACATATATATATATATACACATGATACAATAAATATATACAACACACACTATACATATATATATACACACAATACATATATATACACACACAATACATATATATATACACACAATACATATATATATATACACACACAATACATATATATACACACACAATACATATATATATATATACACACATGATACAATAAATATATACAACACACACAATACATATATATATACACACAATACATATATATATATATACACATGATACAATAAATATATACAACACACACTATACATATATATACACACACAATACATATATATATATACACACAATACATATATATACACACACAATACATATATATATATATATATATATACACATGATACAATAAATATATACAACACACACTATACATATATATATACACACAATACATATATATACACACACAATACATATATATATACACACAATACATATATATATATACACACACAATACATATATATATACACACAATACATATATATATATATATATACACATGATACAATAAATATATACAACACACACTATACATATATATATACACACAATACATATATATACACACACAATACATATATATATACACACAATACATATATATATATACACACACAATACACATATATATACACACAATACATATATATATATATACACATGTATATATACAATAAATATATACAACACACAATACATACATATATGTATACACATGATACAATAAATATATACAACACACACTATACATATATATATACACACAATACATATATATACAACACACACAATACATATATATATACACATGATACAATAAATATATACAACACACACTATACATATATATAAGCTGTGTGTATACTGTATACGTGTATGTATACATAGATAATGTTATGGAATCAAGGAGAGATGTTGCAGTCCAGATATATATAAATCTGCATGTAGTGATTGCTCCGGTGGCAGGGAGGATGCGGCACTTCGGTTTCTCTGTTCTTCAGGTGATCTCCACGCTTCTGCAGTGGATCTCTTCCTCGCGCACAGGGGATCCGGCGGCGGCCGGTAGGGCCGGGACTCTTCTGCAGAGCACGCGGCTGGCGGCAGGATACCGGGGCACTACGCTGCGGTCTCCCCGGTGGGCACCGTGTGTGGGACCACCTCTAGCCCCTGAGGACATTACGTGCAGGGCTGAGCACAGGAATCACCCGGCTCTAGATAGCAAGGCTGGAAATTGTACAGAGCGATTAGATTCTTTCTAGAGTGAGGGATGCCCAGGGGAGGAACTCCTGGCCGGCGCCACACACCGATCCTGCCGGCTAGCTCATCTCCATTACTTCGGCAAAATTCTCCATGTTATACCAATCTTCAAAAAAAAAATTCTTCCACTCCAATGAGAGAGATTTTGAAATTTCTTCTGCATACTATCTTCAACTCACAAAGGTCCAAATAGCCACAGTAGCACTGTACAGGACACGGTGACTGGTAATGTCCTTCTGATCTTTATTTAGTAAATAATACTGTAATTCTATTTATAATCTATCTATCTATCTATTATGTATTATCTATCTATCTATCATCTATCTATCTATCTATCATCTATCTATAGAATCATAGAATCATAGAATCGTAGAGTTGGAAGGGACCTCCTGGGCCATCTGGTCCAACCCCCTGCTCAAAGCAGGATTCGCTAAATCATCCCAGTCAGATGTCTGTCCAGCCTCTGTTTGAAGACTTCCATTGAAGGAGAACTCACCACTTCTCGTGGCAGCCTGTTCCACTCATTGATCACTCTAACTGTCAAAAAGTTTTTTCTAATATCTAATCTGTGTCTCTTCCCATTCAGTTTCATCCCATTGCTTCTAGTCTTTCCTTGTGCAAATGAGAATAAAGTTGATCCTTCTACAATGTGACAGCCCTTTAGATATTTGTAGACAGCTATTAAGTCTCCTCTCAGTCTTCTCTTTTGCAAACTAAACATTCCCAAATCCTGCAACCTTTCCTCATAAGACAGGGTTTGCAGACCGGTCACCATTCTGGTCGCTCTTTTCTGAACTTGCTCCAGTTTGTTGATGTCTTTTTTAAAATGTGGTGCCCAAAACTGGACACAATATTCCAGATGAGGTCTGACCAAAGAGGAGTAGAGGGAGATAATGACTTCACGTGATCTAGACTGTATGCTTCTGTTAATACATCCTAGAACTGCATTTGCCTTTTTTGCTGCTGCATCACACTGTTGACTCATATTCAGTCTGTGATCTATTAGTATACCCAAGTCTTTTTCACATGTGCTGTCACTTAGCCCTATTCCTCCCATTATATATATGCTTTTTTCATTTTTATTGCCCAGATGTAGTACTTTGCATTTCTCCCTGTTAAAAACCATTCTGTTAGTTGCTGCCCACTTCTCCAGTTTATTTAAATCTTTTTGAATCCTCTCTCTCTCTTCTCTAGTATTAGCTATCCCTCCTAGCTTTGTGTCATCAGCAAATTTAATCAGTTTACCCTCAATTCCTTCATCTAAATCGTTGATAAAGATGTTGAACAATACAGGGCCCAGGACAGAGCCCTGTGGTACCCCACTTGAGACATTCTTCCAACTGGATGTGCAGCCATTTACGACCACTCTTTGGGTCCGATCACTAAGCCAGTTATGAATCCACCTAACAGTTGCCTTGTCCATTCCATACTTAGTCATTTTTTCAATAAGGATTGTATGAGAGACTTTGTCAAATGCTTTGCTGAAGTCAAGATATACTATATCTACAGCATTTCCTTGATCCACCCAATCAGTGATACCGTCATAAAAGGAAATTAAGTTAGTCTGACATGACTTATTAGTTAGAAACCCATGCTGACTCTGTTTAATCACTTCATTCTTATCCAGGTATTGACATACATGTTGTTTAATAATTTGTTCAAAGATCTTTCCTGGTATAGAAGTCAGACTCACCGGCCTATAGTTGCCTGGGTCCACCTTCTTCCCCTTTTTGAAGATAGGAACAACATTTGCTCTTCTCCAGTCTTCTGGCACTTCTCCTGTTCTCCAAGAATTTTCAAAGATTATGGAGAGGGGTTCAAAAATTTCTTCTGCTATCTCCTTCAGTACTCTGGGGTGTAATTCATCTGGACCTGGAGACTTGAATTCATTTAGGTTAGCTAAGTTTTTCCTCACTATCTTTCTGTTTATAGATATCCTGGATTCTTCTATTCCCTTAATAGGACAGTGAATAACAGTTGATGTTGCATTTCCTTTCTGAGAGAAAACAGATGCAAAATAGGAATTTAAAAGTTCAGCCTTCTCAACATCCTGTCTGACCATTTCATCATTTTCATCCTGTAAAAATCCTATAGCATCTTTGACTTTTCTTTTACTTTTGACATATCCCCAAAATCCTTTATTATTGCTTTTGACATCTCTTGCAAGCCTCAGTTCATTTTCAGCTTTAGCTAATCTGATTTGTGCCCTGCAGGTTCTGCAGACAGCATTATATTCTTCTTTAGATATGCCTCCCTCTTTCCATTTTATAAACATTTTTTTCTTCCTTTTTAGCATGTGCTTAAGTTCTGTGTTCATCCATCCTGGTTTCCTTAAATGCTTCCTATTCTTCCCTCTTTTCGGAATTGTTAACAACTGTGCTTTGAGAATTTCATTTTTCAAGATTTCCCATCCTTCCTGGACATTTTTGTCTTTAAGGATATCCAGCCATTGGATCCCTCCAATTCTCTTTCTGAATCCCTTAAAATCTGCCTTTCTGAAATCTAACCTTGACGTCTGAGTCTTCACAGGTCTTCCACCTCTAGTAATCCAAAATTCTAAAATAGCATGGTCGCTACCTCCTAGGGTCCCAGCCACTTTTACCTCCTCAACCATTTCCTCCCTGTTTATAAGGATTAGATCCAAGGTAGCAGTTCCCCTTGTTGTCTCCCTTACCTTTTGGAAGATAAAGTTGTCAGCAAGAGAGGATAAGAATTTCCTTGACCTGTTAGTTTTGCCTGAGAGAGATTCCCAACAAATGTCTGGATAGTTGAAATCTCCCATGACAACTATGTCATATTTTTTGGAGAACTTGGCCATCTGATACATAAAGAGTTCATCTATATCTTCGGCTTGCACAGGCGGCCTGTAGTAAATGCCTACAATGGTGTCCTTTCCATTGTTCTGTCCTTGTATTCTTACCCAAACAGTTTCCACAGAACTCCCAGTCTCTGAAGCTTCAATCTCTGTGCAGATATACGCGTTTCGAACATACAATGCGACACCCCCTCCTCGTTTATCAAGTCTGTTTCTTGCAAATAAGTTGTATCCTTCTAGTCTTGTATTCCAATCATGTGTATTGTCCCACCAAGTTTCAGTGATTCCAATGACATCATATTTCTGTTCCTGTGTTAGTAGTTCCAATTCTCCTTGTTTGTTGCCCATGCTTTGTGCATTAGTATAGAAACATTTTAGTTTGTGATTGGTTTCTCTTTCTCCAATATTTTTATTAATTAGATTCTTTCGTCTTTGTTCTTCCTTTCCACTTCTAATAGCAGAGTTCTCAATAGCATTTGTCAGGTGTATGGCTTTTTCTGGTCTTTTGCTTCCCTTCCCATGTTGTTCTAGTGTAAAGCTCTCCTTACAAGTGTAGCAAGGCGACTTCCAAATACATGCTTTCCAGTCTTCGTAAGGTGCACCCCATCTCTAGCAAGTAGTCCATCGTATAAGTAGTTCACTCCGTGATCCAGAAATCCAAATCGTTGCTGACGGCACCATCGACGTAGCCAGTTGTTCACCTGCAGAATCTTATTCCACCTCCTTGTTCCATGGCCATCCACTGGGAGGATGGAAGAGAAGACCACCTGCGCTCCCAGTTCTTTCACTTTCTTGCCTAAGTCTTCAAAGTCTCTGCAGATGGTTTCCAGGTCGTTTCTTGCGGTGTCATTTGTCCCCACATGTAGTAGCAGGAATGGGTAGTCATCTGTAGGTCTGAAGAGTCCTGATATCCTGTCAGACACATCTTTAATTTTTGCACCTGGAAGACAGCACATTTCTCTTGTAGTTATATCCGGTCTGCAGATAGCGGCCTCTGTTCCTCTCAGCAGGGAATCCCCCATGACCACCACTCTCCGTTTCTTCTTCACAACATTTTTCTTTCTCCATCCAGGAGGACTCTGAGGGCGTACAAGCTTGCTGTTTGTTGGCAAAGTCTTATCCTGATGTATTTCTTCATCGTTTTCCTGCGTGAGAGCCTGGTACTGGTTCCTGAGCAGTATGGGTGCTGACTGCCTCCTGATCCTCCTGCTTCTCTGGGTCACATGTCTCCATTCCTCTGTTTCTTCAGGTGCACTTCGAATTTCTTCTCTTTCTGTAACATGAAGAGATAATTCTGCTCTGTCCAAGAACTCTTCACCTTCCTTAATGATCTTCAACGTAGCTAACCTCTCTTCGAGATTTTGCAACTTTTCCTCCAACAGGGACACAAGCTTGCATTTGTGGCATGTGAAGTTTGGCTTTTCCACTGGTAAATCTGTGAACATGTAGCAAGAAATGCAGCTCACCAAATGGCTCCTGGCCTCTTCCATCTTGAGATTTCTTAAAAACGATGAAAGATGAGCCAAATTTCGCGCACCGATAGGCGCGCGGTTTTTCCAATTTCCTCTTTTCAGCTGCAACGGCCAAAACCCAGTGATCGTTGAGCTCGCGGAGACTCTTCACTTATCCCAGAAGGCACTGGGAATATGCAAATGATCTCCTCAAGACTCTTCCCCTGGTTTTCCGATTTCCTCTTTTCAGCTGCAACGGCCAAAACCCAGTGATCGTTGAGCTCGCGGAGACTCTTCACTTATCCCAGAAGGCACTGGGAATATGCAAATGATCTCCTCAAGACTCTTCCCCTGGTTTTCCGATTTCCTCTTTTCAGCTGCAACGGCCAAAACCCAGTGATCGTTGAGCTCGCGGAGACTCTTCACTTATCCCAGAAGGCATTGGGAATATGCAAATGATCTCCTCAAGACTCTTCCCCCTATCTATCTATCATCTATCTATTATGTATTATCTATCTATTATCTATCTATCTATCTATTATGTATTATCTATCTATCCATCATCTATCTATCTATCTATCTATCATCTATCTATCTATCAGTTATCTTTCGATATCTATCTATCATTCTATCTATTATCTATCAATCTGTTATCTATCTTTCAGTCTAGCTAGCTATTATCGATCTATCTATTTATCTAAAGATAAAAAACAGAGGTAGCACACCAGTCCAAAGTGAAAAAATGTGGTATCTATCTATCTATCTATCTATCTATTATTTATTATCTATTTATCTACTTATCTATCTATTAGGTATTATCTATCTATCATCTATCTATCTATCTATCTATCTATTATGTATTATCTATCTACTTATCTATCTATCTATCATCTATCTATTACCATATCAATAAAAAGAAAAACAGGAGCAGCACCAAGACAATATGGGCGCCTCCCAGGCAAACACCAAACCATCCAGGCAAAAAACCAATAATGGATGCAGCACACCAAAAAAGTGTAGTTTATCAGCCCATGCAAACCTCAAAAGAAAAATGGAGTAGCAATAAACCACCAATTAGGATAAAAGTCATATTCTTTAATTGAAATATATTAAAAAATTACTTAACAATTATTATTGAGGTCTTTTACAGGAGGAACAAGAAAGGGGGAATCCATGCACACAGTATAAAATGTCACCCATGGGAACATAAACAGTTGGGCAACGTATATCAAAAAACAAGTATATGCATAGTATGATCAACAAATGCAAAATAGTTCATAGGAATGATATTAGGTGGATGTGTGTCACCTCAGGGTCACAAATTGTGTGAAATTCAATAAGGACAAAAACTCAAAGAATGAGGAGCACGTAAATATCATGAAGGGACCCATACTGATAAAGAATGAAAGTTATATTGCAATGCCCCACACTGCCCTGACACGCATTTCGCTCTCTCAAGGGGCTGGCTGGAAAGTTTCGTTCCTTGGCTTGAGGAAGGTTGACACTTCAGAACCAAAATGTTACCAGCCACTGTGGGCTAATAAACCACACTTTTTTGCCATTCTTTTGGTGGTGTGCCATCTCCATTCTTTGTTTTTATCTATTTATCTATCTAGCTATCTAATCTAATTTAATATAGTCTACCTATCTACTGCATCTATCTTTGGTTTCTGTATGTGTTGTGACTGGGTCACTGGCAATGTACTGTATTTGAGGGGAGATATGTATCACATAGATTGCTCTCTTCCGTTATGTGAAAGTCCAGAAGTTTCTCTCATGTTATGTATGTAGGGGTTAATTGGCCATGACAGGGTTGGACTTTTTTGTGAGCAGCTGAGATGGGTGGGGCGGCTAATCACCTCCCCCCCCCCTGTGGACGTGGGATGGCAAATAATATGGAGACCAAGTGTCTCATTCAGTGTCTGTGACTGGAGCTGTGGAGGCCTCCAGTGTGTTTGTTGAGTACATTGACTTGAGCGGGTGAATCCGCAATACTGTATGGACGGTTTATTTTGCTTTTTCATTCTGGGATGGAAAAAGCTGTCTTTTTGTTTGCTTATGCTCAGTGGTTAATGAAGTCTTAAAAAAAGCCTAGATATTTTAATTAAACTGATTCCTGTGCCAACCTCAACTGCAACCAAGTGAGTAGAAAGCCTACAATTGGTGGAGAATGTGGGCATGAATCCCGAGGGGCAGTGTGATTGCCACAGAGATATTGCATGTCCTGGGTGGAAGTGAATGCAGGAGCAAAAGCCGACAACATGGATGAGTTGATAAATCAACTGGTGGAGGCTAAGCTCTAGCAGCAACAGATTTGGAATAAAGAGCAGCAGCAGCACAAGCAGCAGATGGAACTCCCAGCCGAGGCGATCTGTGGCAGGGCAACTGCCCAAACCATAAGTCAAGGTGATGACTCACTTGTGAGGAGACGATAAGAAAAGCCTTACAAAAGATGACCCTGGGTTGTGAAGTTTTTGAGTTCCTGACAGTTTTCGAGAGGGTGGTGGAGCGGGAGAAATTGCCTCCGTAGCAGTGGGCAGAGGTTCTAGAGCCATATTTAACAGAGGAACCACAGAAGGCCTATTAAGAACTGGCCTTTCAGGATGCAAAATAGTTTGCCAAATTGAAAACTGAGATCTTGGTTGTTTTGTATTGACTATGACTGTGAGGGAGCAATGGGTGCACCACTGGGCCTATTGCAGTGACAAACCTCTCCAGTCGTAAATGTTCGACCTTCTACACCTGCCTCAAAAGTGGTTGCAACCTGAATCTTCCTCCCCAGCACAGATAGTGGAGAGGGTCATCATGGACAGGTTAATGTACTCATCCTAGGCTGGTGCAATCCTGGGTTGCCCAGGGAGATCCCCATAATGCTGATGACTTGTTGACCTGGTAGAAAGGTAACAGTCGGTCGAGAGTTCCTTGGGGAAGCAAGAAGTCTTAGCATCTCCACATTGGGGTTCCCAAAGGAGGGCTGACACCCAAAAGAGGGGAACTAGATCCACATCTGGGGGTGTCCAAGAGCCCAGGAGGCATCTGACTTGTTACCAAGGGCCCTATATAATAACGTAAATTGTTGGAGTTGTCACACCCCAGGTCACATAGCTACTGTCACGTCCGTCTTCCAGTCTGGGCTGCAGTAAGACAGCACCCCGAGCAACCCCGATACCCTTTACCCCTATACAGGGATCTGGATTTACTGCAGAGCCCAGGAGGTAGCTGTCTGAATAAGAGCAGCGGACCAGAGCAGGACGGTCGCCAGAAAGGGGTTAAAAAACGGGAGCAAAGGCATAGTCACGAATCCAAGTCTAAACTAGGCAGGCAGCAGAGGTACAAAAATGGAAGACAGTAGCAGAGTCAAATCCAGGCCAAGGTCAGAGTCATAAACCGGGAGGGAGGCAGAGGTACAAAATCGTCAGGCAGGAGCAGAGTCAGAAATCCAGGCAAAGTTCAGAATCAAAGATAGCAAATAACAAACTAGCACACTGGGGAAACCAAGACTATATCTGGCGGCCTGCAAGACCAGCCCCAAGGTATTTGAGGGATCAGATCATCCCTCACAGGTTCACGGTCTGATGACGTCATTAGGACCGCCCCCAGGACCAGGCCAGGTGGTGATGCACCAACCCCTTCATGACCGACAGAGGAGCGCAGCCTGCGGCCGCCAGATGCCTGTGGAGGAGCCTCTTCCCTGTTAGCAGTATCCACGGGCGGACCACGGCGCCTCCCAGTGGCCAAGGCAGGAACAGCCGTCCCCAAGTTTGACCGTGACATGACAGTCCAGCGCCTCCCAGAGGCCGAGACCGGAATAGCAGAGCTCGGGTCTGACAGCGACGTTCCAGTCTTGTGCTTCCTAGTGGCCGAAGCAGGAACAGCAGTCCCTGTATCCAATGGCGACGTGACAGCTGCCTATTGCACCATAACCACCAAGCCAATGGACTGCAGCATAGGACGGCGCTGCTCGTGTTTTGCATATCCTGCCTGCAGTGCTGTCCCTCAACCAGGTGAGGGACCACAGGAATGTCCCGTATTAGTGAACGGAGTGCAAATGACTGGTCTGTTGGTAACCTTAGTAAGGGTTGCTCCAATAACATGTGCTCCAATATCTGGGCAAGTAAGAGTTGCTGCCTTTTTGTCTGCTGTTTTAACCTTAGTAAGGGCCACAATTCCTCATCGGCTGATTCCTGGGAAGATGGTGGGCATCCGCTGTGTCCATGGGGATGCTAAAGACAACCCTGTACCCTAAGTGGTCATAGACTTTAACTGTGGCACTGAGTCCTATGAGCTGGGCGTAGTGAAGGACCTATCCTGTTATAATAGGGCGGAGCTTTGCATTGTTTTGGGAGTTGTGGGGGAAAGGGAGGACGTCTGGTGGCCCGGACGACAGCCAGATCGCTCCTAAAGATACCTTGTCGCAGGTCGCAGCTGACTGGTTTCCCTTTTTTGTGCTTTTTGGAGATGAGGATGAGGTAGCATCCCAAAAGGCTAACCTCCCTGAGCTGGAGGTGTCCAGGGGAAACTTTGGAACTGCCCAACTCAAGGACTTAACTCTAAAAGGGGTGTTTGATATTGTGTCTGTAAGTACGGTAATGGTGTTGCTCAAGAGCTGGAGGCTGATACTCGATATCTGTATTTTGCTGTAAATGGGGAATTACAATATCAGGGCCACCAAGCAGAGAGGGAAGGTAATCGAGCAGTTACTGACACCAGGGTCATACAAACGCAGGGTGTTAGATATGACCCATACCCATGTGTTAGGTGGTCATCTGGAGGTAGAAAAAACTCAGGATTGGATTTTCCAGAGGTTCTACAGGCCCTATTGCCACCAAGAAATCGTGAATTATTGTATGCCCTGTCCCACCTGGTGGCCAAGTCCGAAGTCAGAATGGAAGAAGTTAATGGGCTCACAGAAACAGCAATGTCGAAAGCTGTTGCAGAGGAATAAAGATGTTTTCTGAGTTGTCAGGTATCACTCAGGTCATAGAGTATGAAGTACTCACAGAACCTCATGTTCACGTCAACCTGAAACCATATCGGATTCCAGAGGCCACTGTGAGGTGATCTTGAAAGAGGTGAAGCGCATGCTGAATCTAGGAGTCACTGAAGAGTCCAAGAGTGGCTGGTCTGGTACCATAGTCTTGGTGCCAAAACCAGATGGGTAGTGGCAGTTCTGTAATGACTACAGGAAGATCAATGAAGTCTCAAAGTTCGACACATACCCAGTGCCCAGGGTAGATTAAGTAATTGAAAGGCCAGGTACATTACCACCTTTGACGTTACAAAAGGATATTGGCAAATTACCGTGTCCCAAGATGCCAAGGAGAAGATGGCTTTCTCAATGCCAGTCGGTTGTTTCCAGTACACAAGGATGCCGTTTGGGCTGCAAGGAGCTCCAGACAGCCAAGGACCGGATCCTAGCTCCCCAGAAGTACACAGCGGCCTACCTGGATGACATTGTGATCTTCAGCCAGGACTGGGGAAACCATCTGGGCAAAGTACAGGCAATACTTGATGCTCTATGGAAGGCGGGGTTTCCCATAAACCCGAAGAAATGTGCCACAGGCATGGAAGAAGCTAAATGCTTGGGCTATTGTCAAATCCAGAGGTGAAATAAAACCTCAAATAAATAAAGTTGATGTGATCCAGAGTTGGCCACAACCTCTATCCAAGAAGCAGGTCAGAGCTTTCCCAGGCATCATGGGTGACTACTGCCGGTTTATCCTTAACTTTGTCATGATAGCTGCCTCTCTGACAGACCTCCTTAAAGGGACAAAGTCAGCTATGGCTAAGTGGTCCCCAGGAGCTGAAATGGCCTTCCACGAATGGAGTTAGCCCTGGATAAACAGCCAGTGCTGGTGACACCGGATTTTTCCAGGCAGACGGATGTGTCAGATGTCGGGCTGGGCACTGTCTTATCACAAGAGATTAACAGGGAAGACGACTACATTATGTTGTCATCCTGCGAGAAGAATTACTCTATAGTGGACAAGAAATATTTGGCCATTAAGTGGGCGTTGGACACTCTAAAGTACTAATAAATCAAAACAAACCAGCTCACCGGTATACCATGGGTGCACGGAACTCCGCTGGATCAGACGTATATAACATGAGGGAAAAAGAATGACGTTCCATCTCCCACAAAATCTTGAACTTTATTAATTCATTAAAAGCATTAGATGTGATGACATGCTCTCTGAGTCAGCTCAAGGCAAAGTTCAAAATTTTATGGGAGCTGGCACATCATTCTTCTTTTTCCTTCACTCTAAAGTACTACCTCTTAGGCCGGGATCACACATGCGAGAAACTCAGACGAGTTTGGCACTGCTGCTGGCACTCGGGAGTGGAGCGCGCAGCTGCATAGAAATACATGCAGCTGCACGCTAGTGTCAGACCATGCCCCACTGAAGTTGATGAGGGAGAAGAAGGTGAACAATGCTTGAGTGACCAGTTGGTTCCTAACACTTCAAGATTTTAGTTTCTATGTAGAACATAGACTTAGGAAGTTACACGGTAATGCTGATGTCCTCTCCAGAATTCCCTGTTTGGTGTCTGAAGGTGCCAAAACCCCCGGCTTTTGGCAGAAGTGAGAGATATATGACAGGGTCACTTGAAATGTATGTGAGGGGAGATTGCTATCTTCCATGATGTGAAAACCAAGATGTTTCTCCCCAGCTTTCCAGCATGTTATGTGCTGAGGTGTTAATCGTTCATGACAGGTTTGGGCTTTTTTGTGAGTAGCTGTGAGAGATGGGCATGGCGGCTACTCGCCATACCGTATCTCCATTCTGGGGGGGGTGTGGTAAGGCAAATAAAATGGAGGCCAAGTGTCTCTTTCAGTGTCTGTGACTGAAGCTGTGGAGACCTCCAGTGTGTTTGTTAAAGGACACTGACCTGAGCTGGCCAACCTAGAATACTGTATGGACTATTTACTTTGTTTCTTCACTCTGTACTGGAAAAGGCTGTCTTTTTGTTTGCTTATGCTGAGCGGTTTATGAAGTCTTAAGTAAACCAGGCCGGATATTTTAATGAAATCACTTCCTATGCCTACCTCAACCAAGCGAGTGGAAACCCTACAGTGTCTATCTATTAATATGCTTCTAACTACACTGTTTATTTATAAGATGTCTATGTTATCTATCTATAGATTTCTAGAGGCAGACTGTGATAGTGGTGATATTATCGTATCTATAGTGATCAGATGTGTCATGTAGAGCAGGATGAGGGTTCTTCTTTGAGGCGTCCATATTGGTAGGTCCTTTAAGTACATCCTATTTCCAGGTATATTATAAGTCTGGATGTCGGCATCTTCATGTGATTACATACAGTGGGTACGGAAAGTATTCAGACCCCTTTAAATATTTCACTTTTTGTTTCATTGCAGCCATTTGCTAAATTCAAAAAAGTTCATTTTTTTCTCATTAATGTACACTCTGCATCACATCTTGACTGAAAAAAACAGAAATGCAGATTTTTTTTGCAAATTTATTGAAAAAGAAAAACTGAAATATCAGATGGTCATAAGTATTCAGACCCTTTGCTTAGTATTGAGTAGAAACACCCTTTTGAGCTAGTACAGCCATGAGTGTTAGGCGCCAGTATTCTCCTGCTGCACGGGATGGATCTCAAGCCTTCTCTGGTGCTGTCGGGTCGCCCTCCCAGGGCTGTGGGGTACTCGGTACCGGGCCGGCCTCTCATAGGAGATTGTCACAGCAGCGGTGACCCGGTCCGTGGCCCTGGGCGCCCATGTAAAAGGGGTTGAGTGATGAAATAAAGTTTATAAGTGATTTGTGACACCACCTGTGGTGTTCGGCAATGATGGTGTTATACCGACGCTGCAGACAGATCCTCTGGGACAGATGGTGTAGTGCAGCCAAGATGTTGTAGCCCTCCACAGGCAGGGCTGTTGGTCCCAGGGCAGTGTAGATAGGTGTTGGGGAAGAGGGTTCAGTGTCTGGCACAGAGATGTAGCAGTGCTGAAGAAGTTGCAGGAAGAAGGCAAGGACACAGCGGAATGTAGTTTCTTTACCTTTACTTGTAAGTGCAGTACAGGGTCCAGATTACAGATGGCACAGGAGCTGATTAGCCTGGAAGCAACTTAGGAATCTCTCTGTCAGATGGGTTGTGTAGTCTCCTCTCTAGCGCTTACTTGAGGTACATGCAGTACAGTGTTACACTGATGTTCCTCCTCCTTCTTCCATTTTGGATCTACCTCGTATGGCAGACAGCTGTAGCCTTCTATCTCTCTTGGCTCACCCTTCGCTGTTGTGCCACCGAGTCTTAGTTGGGAATAGAGCATTTACAGCTTCCTGTTCCTCTGTTTTCTGTTGCAGGACCTTCAGTATCCATACAACCGTGGAGACCAGGCTCCAGATCATGCGCTATCACTGGGAGGGAGCTCTCTATCCTCAACTCAACCTCCAGCTTCTCTCCACACATCTACACTCGCTGCCCTCCTCACACTAACTGACTATTTCCCCTCCTGGCCCTCAGAGAGCACTCCTCCCCCAATTCTGGTTCAGAGCTCCCTCTGCTGGCCTGGAGTGGGAACTGTGTTGCATGACATGGTTAACTGCTAGAGAGACCCTTCATTGCTTCCAGGCATGACATCACACTCCCTAGGAGGAAGGTAATGCCACTGTAGCGACCATACTCCTGGGGGTGCCACACTCCCCCCTAGTGCAATTCAGCACTCCTGGGCTGATGAAAAACATACACAACATAATAAACAATAAACAAATACAAAATTACAAGATTTAGAAAAATGAAAAATTACAAAAACCAAAAGCTCCAAAAATAGTCCTGTGATGATAAGTCCATGCATCAACATCCATGGCCTATTCCTGGGCAAATGGTGAACTATGTGCAAAGTTAGTGACCACAACTAGTCCAGTGGCCAAAATGTCCATAACACAAACGGGAAAACTCAAAAAGGAAATTTCTTACAGAATATCTGTAGGCACAAAATTTGAACGGTTACATATATACATGTTGACACTTACATTGCTTTAACTTATTCATATGCGGAATCTGAGGGGTGGTATACCTTGAGTAGTACGGGTAGATCTACGTAACACTGGCGTGGTTGATAGAGTTGAGCGACTTTTGGTTTTTTAGGGTCGCGTTTCGTTTCGTGAGACCCGACTTTTCCAAAAGTCGGGTCGAGCAAGATCGTCCAATTATAGGGAAAAGTCGGGGTCGTCCCGAAACACGAAACCCAATGTAAGTCAATGGGGAATAAAAGTCGGCAGTGAGAGGAGGACAGGAAACACACCTACAGTGCCCATTTGAATGCCAAAAGCATCAATTCTTCTTTCTTAAGCTTGTCAACCTTAATTAACTTCATAATACAAGTTACGCACTGAAAAATGGGGGTTATTTGGCTACAAACTGTGGGGGGGGAGGGCTGGCTCCAGGTTTTCATGTGCCCTGGGCGAAAGAGCGCCCCTTTAACACATACCACAACTCGTCATGCTCCGATACGGCAGAGAAATAGCGGTATAGTACAATGAAAAATACCTCACTTTTTACATCTCATGACGAGGCCCATCTATTTCTCCATACAGAATGATTGGTCCCATATAATGTTTGAAACAGTATATGATGAGCTCCACATAATGCTACAGTATATGTTGGTCCCCATGGATGAAGCTCCACTGTCTTATGGGCCCAAATAATGCTCCAAACATAATGGGCCCCATTTCTAATGCTCTAGTGTATAATGGGCCCTGTAAATGCTGCTCCAGTGTCTGATGTCCACCTTTGGAATGTTCCAGTGTATGGTGGGCCCCATCTATCATTCTCCAGAGTATAGTGCTCCCCAAAAATTGCTGTCCCAACATTGAAAACAATCAAATAAGTCTCCTCGCTAGGGAATCCCTGTACTTGTCTGGACAGGTGCTGTAGCTTGCTTAACAGCTCGCCAGCCGTTCTCACGCCCAGTATGGATTACACGTGATTGCACAAAGGTGAGAAAGGGTACCGTATCCCCAGATAACATGTATGGATAGCGTACACATTCAAAATATATGTCTCAGGAGGCAGGCTCAGACGGTGTTAGGCCCAGTATGGATTGCACGTGATTGCACAAAGGTTAGAAAGGGTACCGTATCCCCGGATAACATGTATGGATAGCGTACACATTCAAAATATATGTCTATACAGCATGAGGCAGGCTCATACGGTGTTAGGCCCAATATGGATTGCATGTGATTGCACAAAGGTTAGAAAGGGTACCGTATCCCTGGATAACATGTATGGATTGCATACACATTCAAAATATATGTCTCAGGAGGCTGGCTCAGACGGTGTTAGGCCCAGTATGGATTGCACGTGATTGCACAAAGGTTAGAAAGGGTACCGTATCCCTGGATAACATGTATGGATAGCGTACACATTCAAAATATATGTCTATACAGCATGAGGCAGGCTCAGACGGTGTTAGGCCCAGTATGGATTGCACGTGATTGCACAAAGGTTAGAAAGGGTACCGTATCCCTGGATAACATGTATGGATAGCGTACACATTTAAAATATATATCTCCGGAGGCAGGCTCAGACGGTGTTAGGCCCAGTATGGATTGCACGTGATTGCACAAAGGTTAGAAAGGGTACCGTATCCCCAGATAACATGTATGGATAGCGTACACATTCAAAATATATGTCTCAGGAGGCAGGCTCAAACGGTGTCAGGCACAGTATGGATTTGACAGCCCAGATTACACAGCGGAGGAGCAGGGAGAGGTAAAGATTGCAAATGCTGGGGCCCTGCCCAAGCAAGGGGGTCCCACTCGTGGGCGTCGGTACTGGCACTGGGCCCCTCATAGTACAGCGGTGTGTCTGACGGCGGGTGTGCACCACCACCGTCAGAGACACTTGATTGCACTATGAGGGACCCTGTGCCAGTGCCCGCGCCCAAGAGTCGGCCTACCCACCTGTCCAGGGCAACGGCACTCGCACGGTGTCGTGCGCTAGGTGGTGACCCCGGCCATGGGGGGGGAGGCAGCACAGTTAGGGAGTTTTAGAAAGTGGCATATGTTGATGTTGGACATTCAGCTGATGCAAAAGGCGAAATAGGTGAAGTACCAGGAAGAGGTGGACCAAAGCAAGCCATTTTTCTGTCACCCTATGTGTCATCAGGGGAAGGTGGGACAAAATCCTTGGAAACCCATGCGTGGTTCATTTTAATGAAGGTTAGATCATCCACATTTTGGGTTGACAGATGGGTCCTTTTTTCTGTCAGGATTGATCCAGCTGCACTGAAGACTCTTTCCGATAGCACACTTGCAGCTGGGCAAGCGAGCTCCTGTAAGGCATATTGGGCCAATTCAGGCCAGGTGTCCAGTTTAGCGGCCCAATAGTCAAAGGGGAATGACCTGTGTGGGAGAACATCGATATGGGAGGAAAAGTAGTTTGTAACCATAGTTGACAACTGCTGTCTCCAGTCACTTTCCATCGATGCAGTATTACCAGTTGTGTGAGCGGTATTTGAAAAATCAGTCCACAACATTGTCATGAAACCCCTGTCTCCAACGCCACTTCTGCTGTGTGCACCACGAACACCTCTGCCAAGCTGCCCCCGGCCCGTACGGCTCGTGTGAGAACCATCACCGCTGCTGTGTGCTGGGAATGCCTCAAGCAACCGATTTACCAGAGTTGCTTGTTTATTAGCCAATATTAGGTCAAGGTTCTCCTGTGGCATGATGTTTTGTAATTTGCCTTTATAGCGTGGATCCAGGATGCTGGCCAACCAGTAGTCGTCATCGTTCATCATTTTGGCAATGCGGGGGTCCCTTTTTAGGATCCGCAAGGCATAATCTGACATGTGGGCCAATGTTCCCGGTGTCAATGATGCACTGCGAGTGCTGGGTGGAGGAGCACTTTCTGGCAAATCCACATCCCTCCAGTCACGCACAAACCCTGTACCAGACCTTGCCACGCCAACATTTTCACTTGCCCCACGAGATGCATCCTCCTCCCCTAAGTAATCATCCCCATCATCCTCCTCCTCCTCCTCTTCTTCCTCCACCTCGTCCAGGAGAGGTCCCTGAGCAGACAATGGCTGAATGTCATCAAGGATTCCCTCCTCCTCTTCCTCCTCATCAACATTGGCTGCAGACGCCTGCTCCTTAAGGTGCGTCAAAGTTTGCATGAGCAGACGCATAAGTGGGATGCTCATGCTTAGGATGGCGTCGTCTGCGCTTACCAGCCGTGTGCATTCCTCAAAACACTGAAGGACTTTACAAAGGTCTTTCAGCTTCGACCACTGCACACCTGTCAACTCCATGTCTGCTCTCAAAGTGCCTGGCCGTGTATCCTCCCACAAATGCATTATGGCCTGCCTCTGCTCGCACAGCCGCTCCACCATGTGCAGGGTGGAGTTCCACCTTGTTGCAATGTCGATAATGAGGCGGTGGTTGGGAAGGTGGAGCAATCGCTGAAGCTTCTGCATACGAACGGAGTGTACAGGCGACCGGCGGATGTGCGCGCACAGTCTTCGCACCTTCTGGAGCAGGGCTGTTAACTCCGGATAATTTTTGAGGAAGCACTGCACCACCAGGTTCAAGGTGTGAGCCAAGCAAGGTATGTGGCTGAGTTTTGAAAGGGCTATGGCTGCCACAAAATTACGGCCGTTATCACTAACTACCTTGCCTGCCTCAAGATGTACACTGCCCAGCCATGACTCAGTTTGTCGCTTCAAGTACTCGGCCAGCACCTCGGCGGTGTGTCTGTCGCCCAAACACATCATCTGCAACACAGCCTGCTGACGCTTTCCACTAGCTGCTCGATAGGGGGACACATCGTGTGCAACAGTGGCAGCTGCAGATGGAGTGCTCGTACGACTGCGCTCTGTGGACGAGCTTTCGCTTCTGGAGGAGGAGGAGGAGGAGGAGGAGGAGGGTCGAACGCCTACAGCCAACTGTTTCCTATACCGTGGGCTAGGCAGCACTGTCCCACCACCGCTGTCCCCTGTGGACCCTGCATCCACCACATTAACCCAGTGCGCAGTGATGGACACGTAACGGCCCTGGCCATGCCGACTGGACCATGCATCAGTTGTGAGGTGCACCTTTCCGCTCACTGCTTGAGTGCATGGACAATGCGGTCTTTCACATGATGGTGGAGGGCTGGGATGGCTTTGCGAGAGAAGAAGTGGCGACTGGGTAGGTCATAGCGTGGTACTGCATAGGCCATGAGTTCGCGGAAAGCTGTGCTTTCCACCAACCGAAAGGGCATCATCTCAAACGAGATTAGTTTGGCAATGTGGGCGTTCAAACCCAGTGTACGCGGATGAGAGACTGAGTACTTTCTTGACCTACTCATAGTGTCTGGGAGGGTGAGCTGGACTTGAGAGCTGCATATGGTGGAAGTAGCGGTGGACAGGGCGGACTGAGAGAGGGTTGATGATGGTGATGGAGATGTGGGTTCTTTCTGATGGCCTAGAATCAGTCTTTCGTTGATATAACAGTGGGATTCCCTGACTGCTGTGGCCTTGCAACGACACCTCAACATTTGCTGCTGTGCTAACTGGTGGGCTTACAGTGGGGGAAACAATGTAGCGTTGCTGACTACCTTCGTTGTGATCAGTTGCACATGTGGCACTTGAGGTTTGGTGTTGTGTCCACGCTTGCAAGTGCATGCTGGTTAAATGTCTAAGCATGCAACTGGTATTCAAATTTTTCAGATTTTTCCCTCGGCTAAAGGTCTTTGCGCACTTCTTACAGATAACCTTGGCCTGATCATGAGGATTTTGTTCAAAAAAGTGCCACACTGCACTCTTCCTACTTTGGCAGACATTTTGCGGCCTAGCACGCTGTGATCTTTTGACCCTCTGGACAAGCTGTCCAGCAACTCTTTTGATGTTTGGAACCTGTCTTTGGAGTGCTCCGGGCCTGCCAGATAACAGCTGTTGCGATGTCGATGTCTGCTGTGGATGCTCCTCATCTGAGCTATTGGAAGCAGCACCCTCTTCCCCCAATGGATGCCAATCTGGGTCAACAACTGGGTCATCCATCACCTCCTCTTCTATGTCATGTGCACCTTCCTCTGTGTCACCGTGTATGGTGGTATAGTGTGCGGGAAGGGGCACCTGAGTCTCATCAGGGTCAGAATCTGGCTCTGTACACTGCGAGGACAATGTAGTGCTCTGAGTGAATGTACCAGCAGAATCATCCATCAGCGGCTGTGCATCAGTGCACTCCATGTCAGATTCATCTTGGCCTGGGTAATTCACCATTTCACTTGATAATCCAGGCATGGTATGTGAAAACAGCTCCATGGAGTAATCAGTAGTATGGCCTGCGTCATCCTTGAATCTTGGTTGGGGTGAAGGACACAAGGAAAGGTGTGGTTCATGAACATGAGCCTCCAATGACGACTCAGTGCTTTTACTTTTTACAACTGAAGAAGAGGAGGCGATAGAGCTGGAGGCTGAGTCAGCAATGTAAGACAAAACTTTTTCCTGATGCTCTGGCTTTAAAAGCGGTTTGCCAACTCCTAGAAAACTAAGCGTTCGAGGCCTTATGTAGCCAGACGATGACGCAGGGTCAGCACCTCCTGCATTCAGTCCTATTTTGCTCTTGCCACTACCATCAGATCCACCACCAACACCATCATTACCAGCTGCCAACCCCCGCCCAATTCCACGGCCTCTTCCACCAGCCTTCCTCATTTTTGGTAGAAATGTAGACAAAATCCAACAAACTATATAGTAATGTAAAACAAGGTACAAGGTGTCTATAGGACAGGGGAGATTTTGAATTTCTGCACACACTTTTGGACACTGGACACTTTTGGATTGTGTGAGGCCCAATGAATATCTGAGCGCTATGTGACAGGCTCGATGGCACAGCTGTGACAAAAGTGACTAGAGGATAAGGGAGATTTTGAATCTCTGCACACACTTTTGGACACTGGACACTTTTGGATTGTGTGAGGCCCACTGATATCAGAGCGCTATGTGACAGGCTCGATGGCACAGCTGTGACAAAAGTGACTAGAGGATAAGGGAGATTTTGAATCTCTGCACACACTTTTGGACACTGGACACTTTTGGATTGTGTGAGGCCCACTGATATCTGAGCGCTATGTGACAGGCTCGATGGCACAGCTGTGACAAAAGTGACTAGAGGATAAGGGAGATTTTGAATCTCTGCACACACTTTTGGACACTGGACACTTTTGGATTGTGTGAGGCCCACTGATAATCTGAGCGCTATGTGACAGGCTCGATGGCACAGCTGTGACAAAAGTGACTAGAGGATAAGGGAGATTTTGAATCTCTGCACACACTTGTGGACAGTGGACTCTTTTGGATTGTGTGAGGCCCACTGATATCTGAGCGCTATGTGACAGGCTCGATGGCACAGCTGTGACAAAAGTGACTAGAGGATAAGGGAGATTTTGAATTTCTGCACACACTTGTGGACAGTGGACACTTTTGGATTGTGTGAGGCCCACTGATATCTGAGCGCTATGTGACAGGCTCGATGGCACTGCTGTGACAAAAGTGACTAGAGGATAAGGGAGATTTTGAATTTCTGCACACACTTGTGGACAGTGGACACTTTTGGATTGTGTGAGGCCCACTGATATCTGAGCGCTATGTGACAGGCTCGATGGCACTGCTGTGACAAAAGTGACTAGAGGATAAGGGAGATTTTGAATTTCTGCACACACTTGTGGACAGTGGACACTTTTGGATTGTGTGAGGCCCACTGATATCTGAGCGCTATGTGACAGGCTCGATGGCACAGCTGTGACAAAAGTGACTAGAGGATAAGGGAGATTTTGAATTTCTGCACACACTTTTGGACACTGGACACTTTTGGATTGTGTGAGGCCCAATGAATATCTGAGCGCTATGTGACAGGCTCGATGGCACAGCTGTGACAAAAGTGACTAGAGGATAAGGGAGATTTTGAATCTCTGCACACACTTTTGGACACTGGACACTTTTGGATTGTGTGAGGCCCACTGATATCTGAGCGCTATGTGACAGGCTCGATGGCACTGCTGTGACCAAAGTTACTAGAGGATAAGGGAGATTTTGAATTTCTGCACACACTTGTGGACAGTGGACACTTTTGGATTGTGTGAGGCCCACTGATATCTGAGCGCTATGTGACAGGCTCGATGGCACAGCTGTGACAAAAGTGACTAGAGGATAAGGGAGATTTTGAATTTCTGCACACACTTGTGGACAGTGGACACTTTTGGATTGTGTGAGGCCCACTGATATCTGAGCGCTATGTGACAGGCTCGATGGCACAGCTGTGACAAAAGTGACTAGAGGATAAGGGAGATTTTGAATCTCTGCACACACTTTTGGACACTGGACACTTTTGGATTGTGTGAGGCCCACTGATATCTGAGCGCTATGTGACAGGCTCGATGGCACAGCTGTGACAAAAGTGACTAGAGGATAAGGGAGATTTTGAATTTCTGCACACACTTGTGGACAGTGGACACTTTTGGATTGTGTGAGGCCCACTGATATCTGAGCGCTATGTGACAGGCTCGATGGCACAGCTGTGACAAAAGTGACTAGAGGATAAGGGAGATTTTGAATTTCTGCACACACTTGTGGACAGTGGACACTTTTGGATTGTGTGAGGCCCACTGATATCTGAGCGCTATGTGACAGGCTCGATGGCACAGCTGTGACAAAAGTGACTAGAGGATAAGGGAGATTTTGAATCTCTGCACACACTTTTGGACACTGGACACTTTTGGATTGTGTGAGGCCCAATGAATATCTGAGCGCTATGTGACAGGCTCGATGGCACAGCTGTGACAAAAGTGACTAGAGGATAAGGGAGATTGGATTGCTTTTAAAAAAGCAGTTTGCGGAGCAGTGGGTAAACAGCAATGCCAGCCTGTCAGGAAGCCTTAAAAGGCAGCCCAACAACCAACACCACTGATACACCACTATATAGCCTCCCCTTGCACTGCACACACAGTGACTGGTGTGTTGTGCAGGCCAAATTGCTAGCAGCAGAAGCAGTTTTTTTTTCTTCTCAGCAGGACAAAAAAAAAAAATTGGGATTGCTTTTAAAAAAGCAGTTTGCGGAGCAGTGGGTAAACAGCAATGCCAGCCTGTCAGGAAGCCTTAAAAGGCAGCCCAACAACCAACACCACTGATACACCACTATATAGCCTCCCCTTGCACTGCACACACAGTGACTGGTGTGTTGTGCAGGCCAAATCGCTAGCAGCAGAAGCAGTTTTTTTGTCTTCTTCCCTGCCTAACGCTCTCCCTACAGAATCAGCAGCAACCTCTCCCTATACTAAGATCGGCAGAAGTAAGATGGCGGTCGGCGTGCATGCCCTTTTATACCCCCTGTGACGCCCACCAAAGCAAGCCAATCACTTGCATGCCCTTCTGAAAGATGGTGGTGACCCGTGCCTATGTCATCACGTTGCCCACAGTGTCCGTGGATCCTGATTGGCTGAAAAAGAGCGCAAAACAAACTTTTGAAACGCGACTTTGGCGCGTAAGTCGCCGACCTCGTGGCCGACCTCATCCTAGGGTCGGGTTTCGTTTCATGAAACCCGACTTTGCCAAAAGTCGGCGACTTTTGAATTTTTTCGACCCGTTTCGCTCAACTCTAGTGGTTGAGAATCTTACTGGTTGCCTGAAGCTAACTACTGGTGTAGTGTGTGATGTACTGGATACACTACTGGTGGTTCTGCGTAGCACAGGGATACTAGATTTCCTAGGACCACTTCTATTCACTGTGGGCAGATGCTGCCAGATTTTCCTGATTTTCAGGATTTTCTTGAGTCACTTCTTGTACTACCAGTTGTGGAAATGTCAACACTGGCACCACTATGGCATCATTTACTTTAGTCCAATTTGCAGGGAATTCTCCAAGTATAGTGCTGACCTTTTCTTCTTCTATGGGTTGGATGTTATTTTGTTCTTCCATTCTTTCCTTTAGCTGGTTAGGGCATAATTTCAAATGATCCCTTGATATTGCTGCTGAGGTTTCTCCTCCATCTTTACTAATAAGGCACACCTTGGTATTGTCAAAGTTTGAGGGTAGAATGGTGTAGGGTTCAGCTTCCCATTGGTCATCCAACTTATGCGTCCTTCTTTTCCTCTTTAGGACTTGTTCTGGTGACAAGGGAACTGCAGGTGCATGCTGATTGTAGTTCCTCTCTTGTTTTTGTCTTGTCTGAGCAAGACTCTTTTCCACACACTCTTGTACTCTTCTGTACTGTTGCTGCCTCCTTGTATCCCAGTCAGCATCTGGTGATGTCACTTCAGGTGTAAGGACTCCCATATCCAAATCAATAGGCAGCTTACCAGGCCTCGCTCTCATTAGGTAGGCTGGAGTTCAGTTGGTGGAATTCACAGGAACGTTGTTGTAGAGGTCTACGAGATCTGGCAACTTTTCTGGCCACAGATTCCTCTCTTCCAAGGGCAAGGTCTTCAGTAGGTCGATCACCACCTGGTTCATCTTTTCGCACATGCCATTGGTCTGTGGATGGTATGGTGTTGTCCTGATCTTCTTGCAACCATACAAGTTACAGAATTCCTGGAACACTTCTGCCTCAAAGGCTGGACATTGATCTGTAAGCACTCGCTCTGGATATCCGTGTGGTCTACAAAAGTGCTGTTGGAATGCTCTGGCTGCTGTCCTGGCTGTTTGATCCTTGACAGGCACAACTACCAAGAATCTTGAGTAGTGGTCAACAATGGTAAGAGCATAAATGTAGCCTGAACGGCTTGGGAGCAGCTTCACATGGTCCTGGGCGACCAACTCAAGTGGCTGTTTGGTTATTATTGGCTGCAAAGGAGTTTGCTGGCTGTTACTGTCCTTTTTGCGCAGGTTGCATTGTTCACACTCCCGGCACCAATTTTCAATGGCTTTCCTCATACCAGCCCAGTAAAATCTCTCCCGGAGCAAGGCTTCCAACTTCTTCCATCCGAAGTGTCCAGCTCCATTATGGTATGCTTCCAAGACCATTGATGCTTCCCTCTTTGGGACTACCACCTGCCAGATCAGCTCATGAGTGCGGGCATTGATACTCCTCCGGCACAGCTTTCCTTCATAGATGAACAGCCGGCCTCTCTCCTTCCACAATTGTTGGGTTTCTTCAGGAGCATCCGCATCTGGGCGTGAGTCAGCTTGTGACAGTAGCTCCTTCACCAGGCAGACTGCGGGGTCGCTATCCTGCATTTCTGCCCAGTCATGATGAGGCAATGGATTTAGGGTGGCCTCTCTCAAGCCAGACCGTCTGTTTCTCACTCCTTGGGCACGTTGGGCCGCAATTGGCTGGTGGAAGGCAGGTAACTCGATTTCTTCAAGTGCCTCAGAGTCTTCTCCTGCATCTGGTAGATTAGGCATTCTGGACAGCGCATCAGCATTGGCATTCTTGTGCCCCGCTTGGTACTTGATGGTAAATTCATAGTTAGACAGCCGAGCCATCCATCGCTGCTCCAGTGCACCTAACTTGGCAGTTTCCAAGTGAGTCAATGGGTTCTTGTCCTTGAAGATGGTAAACTTGGCTGAAGCTACAGTAAGTAATGCTTGAATCGTTCAGTCACAGCCCAGACTATGGCAAGGAACTCCAGCTTGAAGGAACTGTAGTTGTCAGGGTTCCTTTCAGTGGGACGAAGCTTCCTGCTGGCGTAGATCACTCTTTCTTTGCCATTCTGTACCTGTGACAGTACTGTTCCCAGTCCCACGTTGCTGGCATCCATATACAACACAAATGGTTGGTCATAATCTGGGTAGGCCAGAACTTCATCTCTTCTGAGAGCCATCTACAGTCAGGTGAAGGACCTCTCCAACTCCTCAGTCCATTCAAATGTGGAACTCTTCTGTTTGGCTTTTTTGGACTGTCCCACCAGAAGATTTTGCATAGGAGTGGCTATTTCAGTGAAGCCCTTGATGAACCTTCGGTAGTAGCCTACCAGCCCGAGGAATTGATGTACTTCATGGAGGTTGCTAGGCTTCTGCCAGTCACGGATGACTGTGACCTTGTCAGGGTCCGGTGCCACACCTTCTGCACTCACTAAATGAACAAGGTACTGAACCTTGGGCTTCAGGAGGTGGCATTTGGAAGGCTTCACCTTCAGGCCAAAGTTGGACAGGGCTTCAAACACCTCAGCCAGGTGCTTCAGATCCTCTTCATAAGTCTTGGAGAAAACAATGACATCATCAAGGTACAACAGGACCGTCTCGAAGTTCTTGTGTTCCAGGCAGCACTCCATCAGCCGTTAAAATGTTCCTGGGAAGGTGCAGAGCCCGAATGGCATATAGTTGAACTCTCAGAGACCCATTGGGGTTGTAAACGCTGTTTTCTCCTTGTCTGCCTCTGCCACGGGAACCTGCCAATACCCACTGGTGAGAGCTAAGGTGGAAAAATAGTTAGCAGTTTTAAGTGCAACTAATGATTCCTCAATTCTGGGTAATGGGTAGGCATCCTTATGTGTAATGCTGTTAATTTTTCTGTAATCAGCACACATTCTCATGGTACCATCCTTTCTCTTTACAAAAACTATTGGAGCTACCCAGGGGCTACAACTGTCTCTGATCACCCCAGCCTCCTTCATTTCTCTCAACATACTTTTGGCACATTGATATTGTGTTGGGGGTATAGGCCAGTACCTTTCTTTAATGGGTGGATGATCTCCAGTGGGGATATGATGCTGAACCCCTTTTGCCTTCCCAAAATCTAGAGGGTGTTTGCTGAATACCCGCTCATACTCCTGAGTTACTCTGTAAACCCCATTCTTTGGGTATGAAGGGGTATGACCAGGACGGACGTCCCATCTGTCGTCACTGCCACAAGGCAGGCCACCTTGCAAGATTCTGTTATTTAAACGAGCAACCCCTGGGGCAGAGGGCCAACCCCCAGGAGTAGGACCACAAGGCCCAAAGAACTGGCGAGCCAAGTATGTTGGAGGGAGACCGATCCTTCCAGTGGTGCTTCAGATTGGTCCACAGGCAAGGTCCTGTCTGTCTGGACGTGAGCAAGGTATAAAAAGCTATCAATGGCGCACGCCTGTGTGCTAGTATCATGTGTGTTTGGTGTGCTGATGGCGACTATACCATCCTGTATGCACGTGTGTTGCTAATAGCACTGTGAGTGTTTGTCTAGACTGGCAGTGTACGGTGGGAATTCCCGCTTGAACTTAGCATCTGCACCCGGTGTCCTCAGGCGCACATGCTAAAGCACACCGTGTGTCAGAGCAGGGTCAACCACCAGCTTAGTCTTCCCAGGGGGGTTAAGTTATAGGGACCCCAATTAGTATTTTTCTATACACCTGTGCAGTCTAACAGGGTATAGTCCTTTTTGCTTTGCTTCATATCATAGTACCGCTCTGTGGTGTAACAGAGCTTGTTACTTTGCGCTCTGTGCACACAAAGTGACATTTTACTCAGTGTGCTTTAAGTGTTTTCTCGCAGCCTTACTCCGCCATTGTGCTAGCTGCAGTTTCTCCATCACCGCACGGTGGACCCCGAGTTGCAAATGCACTTTATTATAATTTCTTATTTGGTGCGTTCCGCCAACCCTAACAATGAGTCTTCTTGGGAATGATGCAACAAGTTTTTCACACCTGGATTTGGGGATCCTCTGCTATTCCTCCTTGCAGATCCTCTCCAGTTCCATCAGGTTGGATGGTGAACGTTAGTGGACAGCTATTTACAGATCTCTCCAGAGATGCTCAATTGGGTTTAGGTCAGGGCTCTGGCTGGGCCAGTCAAGAATGGTCACAGAGTTGTTCTGTAGCCACTCCTTTGTTATTTTAGCTGTGTCCTTAGGGTCATTGTTTTGTTGGAAGGTGAACCTTCAGCCCAGTCTGAGGTCCAGAGCACTCTAGAAGATGTTTTCATCCAGGATATCTCTGTACTTGGCTGCATCGATGTTTCCTTCAATTGCAACCAGTCATCCTGTCCCTACAGCTGAAAAACACCCCCATAGCATGATGCTGCCACCACCATGTTTCACTATTGGGATAGTATTGGGCAGGTGATGAGCAGTGCCTGGTTTTCTACACTCATACCGCTTAGAATTATCACCAAAAAGTTCTATCTTCATCTCATCAGACCAGAGAATCTTATTTCTCATGGTCTGGGAGACCTTTATGTGTTTTTTAGCAAACTATATGCAGGCTTTCATATGTCTGACACTGAGGACAGGCTTCCATCGGGCCACTCTGCCATAAAGCCCCGACTGGTGGAGGGCTACAGTGATAGTTTACTTTGTGGACCTTTCTCCCATCTCCCTACTGCATCTGTGGCGCTCAGCCACAGTGATCTTGGGGTTCTTCTTTACCTCTCTCACTAAGGCTAGGTTCACAACGCATAGCATTGACGGACTGCATCAACGCTACTCCCTAACATGATTGCATTATGCGATCACGCTAGCGCAGATGCTCCATCTGCGCTAGGAGTGACGGACCCCCAGACTCTGCAGACTGCGTCCGAGGGTCCATCACAGAATGAAGGCACATCGCTAGCACATGCCGATGACATGCATTAGCGATGCGCTTGTCTATAGCAGTCTATGGGTGCATTAACGCATCCGTTACATAGCGTTAATGCCGCTATATAACTGATGCATTTAACGCACCCCCCTAACGCAATATGAATCCAGCCTTAGGCTCTTCTCCCATGATTGCTCAGTTCGGCTGAATGGCCAGGTCTAGGAAGACGTCTAGTGGTCCCAAACTTCTTCCATTTAAAGATTATAGAGGCCACTGTGCTCGTAGGAACCTTAAGAACTGCATAAATTCTTTTGTAACCTTGGCGAGATCTGTGCCTTGCCACAATTCTGTCTCTGAGCTCCTTGGCCAGTTCCTTTGACCTCATGATTCTCATTTGGTCTGACATGCACTGTGAGCTGTGAGGTCTTATATAGACAGGCGTGTGCCTTTCCAAATCAAGTCCTATCATTTTATTTAAACACAGCTGGCCTCCAATGAAGGAGTAGAACCATCTCAAGGAGGATCACAAGGAAATGGACAGCATGTGACTTAAATATGAGTGTCTGAGCAAAGGAATACTTAGAATACTGGGAATACTTATGACTATGTGATATTTCAGTTTTTCTTTTTTAATAAATTTGCAAAAATTTCTACATTTTTGTTTTTTTCAGTCAAGATGGGGTGCAGTGTACATTAATGAGAAAAAATGAACTTTTATAAAGGCTAAAATGAAACAAAGAGTGAAAAATTCAAAGGGGTCTGAATACTTTCCGTACCCACTGTAGCTCTATGATCCATGATGTGATTTTCCTTGCAGATGGCTATGATACATTATACATGAGCAGCATCCAAGGCTTCATTAGAAGCTGCTCTGGAGTTGCTTCTCGTTGCTGTGAATGCAGCTCAGGTCCCTCAGACATAAAAGTGGGTTCAGCCTTTTGCATTCAGCTCAGCAGTGGCGGTTTGCGGACAGCGGTTATTTTTCATGTTAGCCTACATTATGAAGACATCACAGGTGATCCCGTTTTTCAGCCTAAGGCCCAGACTGACCTGGGCATGCGGGGAATTATAATTAAAATTGTATTTCTTTGTACTTCCCAAGGGATTCAATCAACAGCTATAAACAGAATGATAGATGGGAAAGAGAGAGGGGGAAGAGAATGAGCAAGAGCTGGGGTTGGGTGTCTGGAAAGATAAAAAAGAGAAAGGAGGGTAAGGAAGAGCGATATATGAGGGAGATGGAAAAATAAAGATGAGGAAAGAGAGAACATAAAAAACAACTAAACTAGGGACGACAGGAGACAGAAAAATATTGAGATTATAGAGGTTGTCCAAGATTGGGAAAAAGAGTTGTCCATGAAGCAGAAATGTCATAAAATATCAGAAAGTTGACAAAAAAAATCACAGTCCACCAACCTTGCAATTTTCCTCTCTGTTCTCAAGAATGGAGGAATTTTTAATGTTTACTGCTAGTATCTGTGACACTAGTCACTTCTCACGGCAAAAGCCGTGGGTCAGAGTGGTCAAGGAGTCCAAGGTCAGAAGCCAGGAGGGTATTTCATAAACAGAAGGAAGAGACAAAAGCGTTGTCAGGTAACAATCTGAGGTCAGAGTACCAGGAGGATAACGTATCAGAGCTGAAGGGGTTAAACAGATGGATGATCAGAACGAAGTCCAAGGTCAGGCAACAGATCAAGCATACAGAACTGAAGGCACAGGAAAGCACAAACCTCACAAGCTGAATATACGTATGGCAGAGTTCTGGGAGACACAGCTCAGTTAAGAAGCATAGCAATTAACTGGAATAATGAACACATGGAGACAGCCGATGCCTCACAGTTTCAGATTGGATAGTTGAGCTGTAAATCAACACATTGACAGCTCAGGATGCCCCTGTACCAGATTAGAAGGCCAAGTTGCCAATCACAGTACTGACAGCTTCAGTACACCCCTATACCAGATCGGTTGGCCAAGCTATCTGTAACTGCATCCCAGACACACTGAGGGGAGAAACCGTGACAGTACCCCCTCTTCTGGGGGGACCACCAGACCCCAAAGGCTTCCCAGGAAATTTTAGATGGAAGGCCCTGACTAACTGATCGGCCTTCACATCTCGAGAAGAGACCCAGGATCTCTCCTCTGGTCCGTATTCCCTCCAGTGGATGAGGTATTGGAGGGAATTACTGACCCTCCGAGAATCCACAACCCTCTGAACTTCATACTCCCGGCCACCATCTACTGGAAGTGGAGGAGGCGGGGATGAGGGAGATACTGCAGAAGTGACTCCTTTAATAGGGATTTATGGAATATCTTAGGGATGTGAAGGGATGGAGGAAGCTTTAATCTAAATGCCACAGGATTCAACACCTCTAGGATCTCATATGGACCAATAAACTTTGGACTTAACTTCGCCGACGGCACTTTAAGTTTAATTATCCTGGAAGACAACCAAACCTTATCCCCAATCTTAAAAACAGGACCCACCAAAAAGTCTTCTATCAGCCTTTCATTTTTGACCAATCTGGGCAGTTCCAATATTCTTCTGAACCTCCCTCCAGACATCCCCAAGTCTCTGTACGGCGACCTCCACTCTAGGGCATTCAGAACTAATTCTAGAAAAACCACCAAAATGGGAATGAAAACCATAATTACAGAAGAATGGTGAGGTTCCGGTAGATTGATTTACTCGACTATTAAAAGCAAACTCTGCGAGAGTTACCGTATTTTTCGGACTATAAGACGCACCGGACCATAAGACGCACCCCTATTTTCAGAAGGAAAATAGGGAAAAAAATAATAATGTGTCAAATGGGGGTCCGTCTTACAGTCCGAATTCAGCTTACCTGGGAAGGGATCCGGCACAGGTGGAGAAGTAGTCACAGGGGTCATTCAGTGGTCCAGGCTCGTGCGGTGGCGGCGGCTCTGTGCTGGGGCAGCTGCACTGGGGCTGGGGCGGGTGGGCTGTGCAGGGGCAGCTGTGCTGTGGCAGGGGCAGCTGTGGCAGGGGCAGCTGTGGCAGGTGGGCAGGGGCAGCTGTGCTGGGGCAGGGGCAGCTGTGGCAGGGGCAGCTGTGGCAGGGACAGGTGGGCTCTGCGGTGGTGGCAGCGGGTGGCGCTCTGCGTTGCCGTGGTGGCAGCGGGCTGTGCTCCGGTGCAGGGGTGGCGGCTCCGCCGGCGTTTCTTCGCAGCCCGGAGGCCCCCGCACACCCCTTGCTGGGCGCCGCCATGTTGCGGTGGCCTCCGGGAGCATGGACGCCGGCAAGATGGCCACCGGTCCGGGGACGGCGCATGCGCAGCTTCAGATCTCGTGCCGAGATCTCGGGGGCGAGATTCAAATCTCGGCAACGAGATCTCGTCCCCCAAGATCTCGGCACGAGATCTGAAGCTGCGCATGCGCCGTCCCCGGACCGGCGGCCATCTTGCCGGCGTCCATGCTCCCGGAGGCCACCGCAACATGGCTGCGCCCAGCAAGGGGTGTGCGGGGGCCTCCGGGCTGCAAAGCAATGCCGGCGGAGCCGCCGCCCCTGCACCGGAGCACAGCCCGCTGCCACCACCGCACCGCAGAGCGCCGCCCGCTGCCACCACCGCACCGCAGAGCCTCGCCCGCTGCCACCAGCGCACCAGGTACCGTGCATTGCGACCATAAGACGCACCCCCCACTTTCCCCCAAAATTTTTTGGGAAAAAAGTGCATCTTATGGTCCGAAAAATCCGGTAAAAATGAAGACCAGTCCTTCTGTCGTGCTGCCACAAAGCACCTTGACATTTTTTTGAAGGATTGATTTGTCCTCTCAGTCTGACCATTAGTTTCAGGGTGATAAGCAGATGAAAATGACAAGTCAATCCTGAGTTAACTGCAAAAAGCTCTCCAAAATTTAGAGACAAATTGTACTCCCCAATCAGACACAATTTTCAGAGGGATCCCATGTAACCTTACAATATGAGAAATAAACAACCTGGAGAGTGTCTCTGCATGAGGTAATCCTGGCAAGGGAACAAAATGGGCTTGTTTGCTGAACCGATCAACTACCATCCAAATAGCAGTCTTCCCATCAGACAGAGGTAAATTTATAATGAAATCCATGGACAAATGAGCCAATGGTCTTTCTGGAATAGGCAATGGAGCCAATTCCTCAGCCAGCCGGCTATGACTGACTTTGGCGCATGCTCAGACTTCACAAGCAAATATAAAATCTTTAATATCATTATGCATGGACGGCCACCAAAAAAGTCTAGCAATGGCTTTCTTCATGGTGTAACCCCTGGATGACCACTTAAAACTGAATCATGAAATTCCTGTAACACACGCAATCTTAGGTACACAGGCACAAACAATCTGGACCTTGGGGAAGTACTAGGAACCAACGACTGGGCTTTACGAATCTCCTCTTCCAGCTTCGAGTTTACCATAGACATCACAATACCCTGAAGAATAATGGAGGATGGAGGTTCTGGAGGAGAAATGGAATCTGGAGTACAGGATAAAGCGTCAGCTTTCACATTCTTTGACCCCAGCCTGAATGTAATAGAAAAATTAAACCGAAAGAAAAGCAAGAACCATCTGACCTGTCTAGAAGGTAACCTTTTAGCCGATTCAATGTAAGCTAAATTCTTGTGATCCGTGATCACCGTTACAGGATGAACCGCCCTCTCCAAAAATGCCTCCATTCCTCAAAGGCCAATTTTACAGCAAGTAACTCTCAGTTCCCAACATCTTAATTTCTCTCCGCCGCTGTAAATTTTTTAGAAAGAAAAGCACATGAAAGCAGGTTAGTGAGTTTTGGGCCCCGGTGATAAGACTGCCCCCACTCCAGTCTCTGAAGTATCCACCTCCACTTCTTGGAGATCAGGTTGGATCAGAATGGGTGCAGACATAAAACACTCTTTTAATCTTTCACAAGCCCTGATAACACCTGACGATCAAACCTTGAGATTTGCCCCCTTACGTGTAAGGTCAGTAAGTGGTTTAGCAATCTGTGAAAACCCCTTGAAAAATTTTCTGTAATAGTTGGCGAATCCCAGAAAATCCTGGAAAGACTTAAGAACACGAGATTGAACCCAATCAATTATAGCCTGCATTTCCAGGGTCCATCTTAACCCTTTCTGCTGAAAGATAAACCCCAAGAAAGAGATTTCTTGCACAGCAAAAACACATTTCTCTAATTTAGCAAACAGAGAATTCTCCCTTAAGCTCTGTAACACAACATGGACATGTTCCAGGGAAGTGTCGAAGTCTGGCTAGAAAATTAGAATGTTATCGAGGTAAATCGCAACATATCTTCCAATGCAATCAGAGAAAATATCATATTTTGAAACACAGCAGGTTGATTAGATAATCCGAAAGGCATGACAAGATTTTCAAACAGACCCTCAGACGTTAAAAAAGCCATTTTCGACTCATCACCCTTCCGGATTTGTATCAAATTGTAAGCCACTCTAAGATTAAACTTAGAAAACACCCTGGCCCCCAGAAGCTGATTATATAGGTCGGGATGTGTGGAAGTGGGTAAGTATTTTTAACCGTGATCTTATTTAGTTCTCGGAAATCAAGGCAAGGACAGAGACCCCCATCTTTCTTTTTAACAAAGAAAAATCCAGCAGCTATAGGGGAGGAGGAAGGATGGATATGACCCTTCAGTAAACTTTCATTAACATATTCTTTCATGGCAGTCCGTTCAGGCCCCGACAAATTGTAAAGACGAGCTTTTGGCAACTTTGCGCACGGATTAAGATCAATAGCACAATCATAGGGATGATTGGGTATCTCTACCTCTTTTTCCGCAAACACATCTTCAAAGTCCTTCAGGTACCCTGGAAGACCCTTCAGACTAGTGGAGCATATTTGTACATTTTTTAGACATTTCTTGTAACAATTGGGGCTCCATTTCACAATCTCCCTCTGGCACCAATTAATAACTGGATTGTGAATCTGCAACCACTGAAACTCCAGTACCAATCCAGCAAGTAAATTATCCAACACAAAACAGGAGATAGATTCAGAATGGAGTGCTACCACTTGGATAGTGAAATCCACCATTGCTCTCTTGACCAAACTGTGAGCTGACAGTGTCTTGCCAAAGGCGATCATTTGAATGGGTCTTTCTAAACTAATTGTTCCTATACCTAACTTCAGAACCAGTCCCGAATCAATAAACTTAGCAGCAGACCCACAGTCAATGATCGCAAATGTTGATAACACCTGCTTCTCCAAGGAAATCATTGTATTTATCAGTACTTTATCAGAGGAAGGAAAAGGTACCTGGGAGTCTGGGTGACTTCCTCGGCCGTCCCCCAGATTCAGATGTTCTCCCGATGGTTTTGTGGCTTGAGAGCGAGTTGGGCAGTTCTTAAGAAAATGTCCAGAGAGACCACAGTACAGACAGAATCCGAGATCTTGTCTCTGTCTTCTATCCGCAACTCGAAGACTGGCAACTCTAACCTCGGGTAAATGGACCTGCTCCGGGGAGGAATAACATGCGGCCTGCTACTCACCATGTCTCTCACGGATTCTGTGGTCCATTCATATGGCCTGGGTCATGGCCTCCATCAGAGAACAAGGAGGACCACAGCATCCTTCAGTGTCTCGGAAAGGCCTTTTTGGAACTGGCACCTGAGAGAAGCATCGTTCCATAGAACTTCAGTGGACCACTGCCGAAACTCAGTAAAGAAGTCCTCAACTGTGAAGCCCCCCTGTGCCAGGTTCATGATCTTATCCTCAGCTACCTGGATTCTGTCAGGTTCGTCATATATCAGACCTAAACTGTCAAAAAAGGCATCAACAGAAAACCGTTCTGGGGACCCCCTCGCTGTAGGGATATGATTATTCCCACCCGCTGGAACTCCTCCCCTAACGACTGGGGGGCGCATGGTAAAAAATAACTTACAGCTCTCCCTGAATACCTTAAACTGGTCTTGCTCTCACAAAAATTTATCAGGGAGGGATATGACAGGTTCAAGAGAGACCAACTGTACATCAGAGGGTACTGACATCACAGCCACTGACGGCAGTGGGGTGTATTCCTCAAGTTATTTATCCGATCCTGCAATTGATATTGCGATGACACCAGACTCTGGCAATCCTTCGCCAGATCCTGAGGCATCTGCATCAAATTCGCCACCTGGTCGCAAATCGTGTGAACAGGATCCATACTGGCAAAATGAGCAATTGTAAGTACACAGTGCTGTATAACATGATGACTGCGATATATTAAGACGATAAAAACTTTGATGGGAGGAAGGCTTCTTTAAACACGCACTTTCAAAGCTCTTGAGAGAGAGCTCCATAGTCTCATTGCTCTTACAGTAAAGAATCCTGTATGGGAAACCTTCTTTTCTCCAGACTTAGAGAGAGCTCCATAGTCTCACTGCTCTTACAGTAAAGAATCCTGTATGGAAAATCTTTTCTCCAGACTTAGAGAAAGCTCCATAGTCTCACTGCTTTTACAGGAAAGAATCTTGTATGGAAAACCTTCTTTTCTTCAGACTTAGAGAGAGCTCCATAGTCTCACTGCTCTTACAGTAAAGAATCCTGTATGGAAAACCTTCTTTTCTCCAGACATAGAGAAAGCTTCATAGTCTCACTGCTCTTACAGTAAAGAATCCTGTATGGAAACCTTCTTTTCTCCAGACTTAGAGAGCACTCCATAGTCTCACTGCTCTTACAGTAAAAAATCCTGTATGGGAAACCTTCTTTACTCCAGACTTAGAGAGAGCTCCGTAGTCTCACTGCTCTTACAGTAAAGAATCCTGTATGGAAAACCTTTTCTCCAGACTTAGAGAAAGCTCCATAGTCTCACTGCTTTTACAGGAAAGAATCTTGTATGGGAAATCCTTCCTTTCTCCAGACTTAAAGAATAGTTCCATGTTATCATGACAGGACATGTTCTAAAAAGATCATTACACAGATTTCTGGCAGAGACAAGGGTGAAAAGGGAAAGGGGAACAAAATGAAAAAAAGAAAAGTAAAAGAGTAGGGGTGCAACTATAATGGATTGAGAGATTGCACCTAACACCCAAGCACTGGAGTCTAGGGGACCCCAAAAAGTTACTTTTGGCCTGTATGAGAAGAGCTATACTATTAAAGCGTAGTTATAGTTGGGGGCCCCGTTGGAAATTTTGCATTGGTTCTCACAAGCCTCACTGGGAAAAAAAGGAAACAAAAGAAAAATAATGAGGAGAAAAAAAAATAGGGAGTAAAAAGAAAGCAAAAAATTGCTAATTGAGAGGTATAGAAAGGGAGAGTTGGAGATGGGGATATTCTTGCTCTGAAGTTTCAGATGTCACTTCCACCCTTCAATTGTGAAACATTTCCTAGAAATTGAGCATTGATATAAGTAAACAGACCGAAACTTTAATAATTTTCAGACTTGTCCATTATTTTTAACATTTTTCGTTTTAACATAGAAAACAGAAGATATTTCATATTCCAAGTTCTGATATAAACGCATTTACCCTATATACAGAAATATTGATACAGACATAAGAAAATCTGTTAAACCGGAATGTGCTATATGGTATGTAAAATCCAATAAAACCTTTGTTCTGACTCGAGCTTCATTCAGATGGGAGGATTGTATTGTGAGTTCCACTTTCTGCCTTCTGAATGTAACACAAGGACACTCCGTGGTGCCACCGAGCCACATATATAGCACTATAGATCCCTGCGCCTTCTGGTGTAAGTCTTCTAATGAGGTGTCGAGGATATAGAATTAGAGCCCTGACAGTCTAAAAATGAAGCCAAAGAAGTAGCACAGCTTCCTTGAATTACTTGGAAAATTTTGCATCTGTGATGCCCATTCATCGTAGGTAATTGTTTGTAAATTGCAATGGATTTTATGAATTTTTTGAAGGGCTGTCACAGTGTAGAAGGATCATCCTTATTCTCATTTGCACATGGAAACACGAGAAGCAATGGGATGAAAGTGAAAGGGAGAAGATACAGATTAGATATTAGAGAAAACATTTTGACAGTGAGGATGATCAATGAGTGGAACAGAATGCCATGAGAGGTGGTGAGTTCTCCTTCAATGGAAGTCTTCAAACAGAGGCTGCACAGACATCTGTCTGAGATGGTTGAGTGAATCCTGCATTGAGCGGGGGGTTGGACTTGATAACTCTGGAGGTCCCTTCCAACTCTAACATTCTAGGATTTTAAGTTCTAGTAGTGGTTCTAGTAGGAAGCCCTACGATCTCATGAGAGGAACATCACAACCTTTGCAGTTCCACAGATTTTCTGTTACCTGTTTAGGGTTTTTCTGATCTACAAAACACATATTCATATAACAGTATAATAAAATACTATTGAATTACTAGATATCAGATGCCTTGTTCAGGATCTATTGGAAAGTCAATCCTGCATTAAGTAGGGGGTTGGACCTGATGACCCTGGAGGTCCATTCCAATTCTATTCTATGATTCTGTGAAATCATCTCTTGCTTAGGATGACCCATGTCAATATCATATATACCAAGCCACCACCTAATAACTACTAATCAAGAGACCAGTATGTAGAAGTGGAAGGATGTATGAAAGGGTTCAGTACAAGAGTAAACTAAATCATATAAGAAAAAGAGCACCAATAGAACCAATAATAATAAAAGTAGAAAATTTATTGAATTACAATAAAACACTCAATAAAAATATAAAGCAATACACAGGGAATGACAAAGGTGTGCCAGGACAAAAGGATGGCAGGGAAGAAATACATCAGGCACCAAGACAAGTAAAACCATTGTAAACAAAGGGGTCAGCTCAAGGTGCTAGTGCAGAGTGCTAAAGAATATACTTTAAAGTATAAGCAAATAAATCCAATAATAAGAATACGCTTAAAGCACAGATATCCAAGAAACAAATAAGTGAAAAAGGTAAAGACCCAAAGACCCAAAATATAAGCTAACATAAAGACCTGGGGAGATGCCTGAGGAGCCCCGGTGCCACCTACCCCAACGCGCGTTTCGGCACAGTGCCTTCTTCCTGGTCAGATCGGTGGGTGTGCGACAACCGCAGTCTCTGCCGCTCAGCTGTTACTGGTGCAGACAGCGGTCGGATGTGAACAGTTGAAGAGCTGTATGGCACAGCTCCATCAACTGTATAGTGGGTACTGCAGATTCACTCCTACTCATTCACATAGGGGCGGATTTGCAGTACCCAACCACAGCCACTACACAGTTGATGGAGCCATGCTGTGCAGCTCCTTAACTGATTACCACTATTTCAGGATACAGTTGATCAACTGAGGTCACGGTTGTCGCACTCCCACCAATTTGATATTGAATGCCTATCCTAAATATTATTCTGGACAATTCCTTTAAGAACAATTGTGTAATACCTTATTTCTCCTGTGGTGGCGCTGTAGGAAAATCAAACACTTGTTGTCACATCCAGAAGCCATCTGATTAGCGGACATTCTGTGATCAGCTTATTACCTAGTGACCCTTCTAAAAAAAGGGATTGCCCAAAGTGCATAACCCCTTTAAGTCGTGACATTTCACTTCTATTATATGCATATAACGGAGGATTGTGATTGTACCATCTGATGCGCTTGTTAAAATGTCAGATTGTGTTAGACTAAGTATTTTGCATTTGTAGCAGGAGTGTTCTTGGGTATTTATAAGGGTCATGATGTTGCATCTGCCCTTCTGTGGAGATTACCATCTGAGTCATGTAATCCAATGGGGGAAGTGTTTCACCATCAGGGAATTATCATTGAAATCCGGAAAAGAAGGAAAGATTATAGCGAGGAAATGAAGGGTCAGTTAATGTGACTGATGGCTGACGTGTTCCATAGTAATAGATGGTCAGACACGGTCATGATATTATTACACACTAATTATAACCTATCCACCATATCTTCCCCACAGGATAGGGGGGAAATGTATGATGAATTGGGGGTCCGACTGCTGGAACCCCCACTAGTCATGAGAACACAGATTCAAATTCATCAGACTACAGTGAGCCTTTCACCCCCAAATTCTCAGAGCCATGGTCGCAAATGCTCACTACCACGTAATTCATAAAATGGGAACATGTGCCCCCAGTATCATGATCTTTATTTAAAAACAAAATTCATAATCTTTTTCACACTGACTACTGGGGCCTTTTTAGATTTTAATTTCCTGTTGTTTCAGGAAACAAAACAGTTACATTAGTTACAATGAACAAACCTCTACACTATCTTTTATACTGAAACATCTAATGCGCGGGTGCAAAGGTCTTTGTGAAGGGGGAAGGAGCAGAGTCAGCTGTGACATTGCCTATTGCAATTGGTGCATCCTTTGTTATCAACTGTGTATAGAGGTGTTATCAGTCATTGTACACAAGGAGGAGAAGGTGAGCTGTGACATAAACATATTGTGGTTGCTGGATCCTTTGATATCAACTGTGTATATAGGTATTTTCAGTCATTGTACAGGAGGATGATGAGGTGAGCTGTGATATCACCTATTGTGAATGGTGGATCCTGTGTTATCAGCTGCGTATAGATAATCCTGTCTCTGATGATAAAGAAACTGCTGAAAACTCTTCTTATGAGGAAGTATGAGTTTAAAAAAGCTCTAGTGGCCAGTGGGAAAATTGCAAGATTACACTTTTTTTTAACAAATATGAAAAATAGTGTATAAAATCAAAAATGCGGAAAGAAAAAAACAATTGGTGATTTTCTGATGATAGCTTCCCTTTAAGACTACAGGAATCTAGGTGAATTTAGGTGTGACTGCAACTACTGCATCCCCTATAGTAGACATAGGGTAATTTGTAAAATACCATGACTAATGAAGAGACCCCCAAATCATAGTCTTCACATCCGTGGTAACATCTCTGTGATGCACATTGTAGATACCAGATGTGAAAATTGAGTTTAGCTGAGATATCATATTAGTGACAGCGGCCATGATGTTTTCCTGACACCGCATGGTTTAATTCTTTCTTAGATGTCACCTTTAAATCTACTTTAACATCTCGTTGCGGAGCGATTCCCTTCTCATTTTGTTGAGTGTCAGTCTGACAGGGCAAGATTAGATTATTTGCGAGTTGTACTGATATCAGGGGTTGCACTTAATGGGATTTGTGCTTCCCATATAACCAGGGGCATAACTAGAGTCAGATTGGCCCTGGTGCAAAATTTGGCAATGGGCCCGCACTTTCATGTCGATCAGATCTAAGGGACTTTGTTGCATTCTAGATCCCTTAGAAACATAAGTGTAATAGTGTCTTCATCCTAGGCCCCTTCCTGTTATAATATCGGTTGTACGGAGCCTCTTCCTAATATAATGTCCCCTAGTCTGGGCCCATTCCTTGCATTATGTCCCCCTTCCTGATATAATGTCCTCCCTTAAGGCCTTCTTCTTGAAATAATGCTCCATATCCTGAATCTCTTACAATAATAATGACCAGCATCCTTGGCCTCTTCCTGGTATAATGTCCTCTGAGCCTGGGACGCAAATCCTACCTGGGCCCCTTCCTGGTATAATGTTCCCCTTCCTGATTTAATGTCCCCCCTTTTGTCCACCTTCTTGTAATTTTATCCCTCATCCTGGGCCCTTTCCAGTGATAATGTCCAGCATCTTGGGCCCCTTCCTGATATAATGTCCCCGGAGCCTGGGACGCACATCCAACCTGGGCCCCTTCTTGGAATAATGTCCCCCTTCCTGATATAATGTCCCCCCTTTTGTCCACGTTCTTCTAGTTTTATCCCCCATCCTGTGCCCTATCCCGTGATAATGTCCAGCATCTTGGGCCCCTTCCTGATATAATGTCCCCGGTGCCTGGGACACACATCCAACCTGGGCTCCTTCTTGGAATAATGTCCCCCTTCCTGATATAATGTCCCCCCTTTTGTCCACGTTCTTCTAATTTTATCCCCCATCCTGTGCCCTATCCCGTGATAATGTCCAGCATCTTGGGCCCCTTCCTAGTATAATGTCCCACACATATCCAGCTGAAGTAGGCTCTGGCGTCTGCGGACCCTGCTCTCACATGGGCCTGGCTGCGGTCAATGCGATCACTATGCACCTGCATATAACTATTTTTGGACGGGCATTCTACTTGGCAAGTGAATTGTGCCAGACTGTAATATCAAACGCAACCTGTGAGCAGAGGTGGAGCTGTTTTTTTTTTAATCACATACAGATTTAACACTCAGCTTTTCCTTCAGAGCTGCAGAAATATTGGTTCTCATTTACAGTATATACACGATGCTCTATGGAATTTATACAGTGAATATATCCAATACTATAAAGTGTTAATAGGTATCCATACACATTAGAGCAAGGAAATAGCTGCCTATGTGAATCCCTTCACCAGATCATGCAAAGGGAATGATGGATTGGACATGTTGAATTTCAGCATGCCCAATCCTTCATTCTCAGGGTAGATATTTCCCCACCAGATGCTCACTGCTCTCTCAACATTTAAAATGGCTTAGTGTAGCTTGCGTATATATGGGAGGGAAGTCGCAAGGGATAGCTGTCTCTTCTATGACGATTTGTGTATGGACACATTAAAAAGAATCTGTCAGCAAGTTATTAATGTTTAATCTGAGAGCAGCATGATGTAGGGGCTGAGAGCCTGATTTTAGTGATGTATCAGTTACTAGGCTGCTTGATGGAGTTTTGATACAATCACTGTTTTATCTGCTGCAGATCTAACAGAGCTCGGAATGCTCTGCTGTGTATAACTCCGTCCACACAACTCATTGGCTGCTTTCAGTGTACACTCTGCATAGGCAGAAAGCTCACAAAACCTACATGAGACAAAATGAGCAAAAATCCTGCTGTAACTAAATAAGTAAAAAGGGAAAAAGTGCATTTAAAAATAACACAGAGCTCTTAGTAATACTGTTTTTGATCAAAAAAAGCATAAAAGCCCTCCCACCGTCGGCAAGGTGTCTGATCGGGACGGTCCAACACTGTCTAATATTAACACTAGGACTACTGGACTCGTGACCCCGCCTAGAACTACTGAAAGGAGTCATTTTGACTCCTTGCTTGTTTTCGTTTATTTTTAGAGTTTCATTTGTGGTTATTTATTAATAATTATATTTTTTGTAATGTATTATTATTGTGAGATCCAACAGTAATGCTTTTGATTGTTTTTTTTCTGCTTTTCTTATTTTTCTACAGAAAATAACAATAATTATAATAGACGTTTTTCAAACTTTTTTTTTATTCAAGTGCACACATATAAACAACAACTGAAGAACAAAAAGCAGAGAAAATGTAGGTGGAGGAGCATAAAAATGAAAATATGGCGCAGAATTCACCTTCTAAACATTTGGTGTTTCGCATTTTAGGCATTGCCTTTGATTTATGGCAGTACATTGCCCACACAAAGACTTACCACAAGTCTTACAATTGCCGACAGATCTATTTTTCTTGCACTTTTCTTTGACCTGGCAAAATTTTGTTTGAACCCTCACTTCTGAGCATGTAGAAACTTGGGACGTGGAACCCTTTTCCCTATCTGTGACATAAGGACCACTCAACTCTCTCACAAGCGTTTGCAAAAATGCCTTGCGTGACATTTTTTGGTACAGGTACAGAGCGGAGTTTCATACCTGAAGCTCCGCTCCGAACCCCGGGCTGGAGCCGCTGTCTGGGACGGAGCCGTGCTCGCTAGAGTTGAGCGATACCGTCCGATACTTCAAAGTATCGTATCGGATGGTATCGGCCGATCTTTAAAAAAAGTATCGGTATCGCCGATTCCGATACCGGAAGTCCCATTCAAGTCTATGGGACTTCCGGTATCGGAATAAGAAAAACCCTTTCCTGCCCTTGTACAGCCTCTCTGGGGTCTGTACGGGCCTTTCGGGGGGCTGTGCCGGCCTGCCAGGGGGTCTGTGCAGGCTCCGGTGGTCTGTGCCAGCCTGCCGGTGGTCTGTGCAGGCTCCGGGGGGCTGTGCCGGCCTGCCGGGGGGCTGTGCCGGCCTGCCGGGGGGGCTGTGCAGGCTCCGGGGGGCTGTGCCGGCCTGCCGGGGGGCTGTGCCGGCCTGCCGGTGGTCTGTGCAGGCTCCGGGGGTCTGTGCAGGCATCGTCCGATGGGACTACAAGTCCCATCGGGCGATGCCTGCTACCATGACAGTGATTGACACATTAGCCAATGATGGGACAGTAGTAGTCCCATCATCCGGCTAATGTGTTAAATGTAAAAAAAAAAAAAAAAAAAAAAAAAAAAAAAAAAATTACATGCTACATACATACAACATGCATACTACATACATGCTACATTCATACTACATACTACATACATGCTACATACATACTACATATATACTACATGCATGCTACATACATACTGCATGCTACATACATACCACATACATACTACATACATACTACATGCTACATACATACCACATACATGCTACATATATACTACATGCATGCTACATACATACTACATATATACTACATGCATGCTACATACATACTGCATGCTACATGCATGCTACATACATACTACATACATACTACATGCTACATACATACCACATATATACTACATACATACAATACATTCATACAATACATACATAGACATACAGTACATATAACATAGAGTAACATACTTACCAATACTTGTCACATTGTTCCCCGAAGCCATTGTCGTCTACGGAATAAATATTAACATAACAAACCACAAAAATACTCACCCACGATCCGAAGCAGTCCACGAGTGTGTCCCACGACGATCTTGGGTAGAGAACTGCAGCATCAGCTGTTGCTGCCGTTCTCTACGGGCTGCAGGAATCCAATGACGGAAGGTAGGTATCCTTCCGCACTGTATTCCTCCGCCACTTAAAAAAAAAAAGTCCCTAGTCTCACTTTATGCCATTGCTGTGTGGGAAATTCCCACGCAGCAATGGCATAAAGTGAGACTAGGGACTTTTTTTTTTTTAAGTGGCGGAGGAATACAGTGCGGAAGGATACCTACCTTCCGTCATTGGATTCCTGCAGCCCGTAGAGAACGGCAGCATCATCTGATGCTGCAGTTCTCTACCCAAGATCGTCGTGGGACACACTCGTGGACTGCTTCGGATCGTGGGTGAGTATTTTTGTGGTTTGTTATGTTAATATTTATTCCGTAGACGACAATGGCTTCGGGGAACAATGTGACAAGTATTGGTAAGTATGTTACTCTATGTTATATGTACTGTATGTCTATGTATGTATTGTATGAATGTATTGTATGTATGTAGTATATATGTGGTATGTATGTAGCATGTAGTATGTATGTAGTATGTATGTAGCATGCATGTAGCATGTAGTATGTATGTAGCATGCATGTAGTATATATGTAGTATGTAGTATGTATGTAGTATGTATGTGGTATGTATGTAGCATGTAGTATGTATGTAGCATGCATGTAGTATGTATGTAGTATGTATGTAGTATGTATGTAGTATGTATGTAGCATGTAGTATGTATGTAGTATGTATGTAGCATGTATGTAGTATGTATGTAGTATATATGTAGTATGTATGTAGCATGTAGTATGTATGTAGCATGCATGTAGTATGTATGTAGTATTTTTTTTTTTTTTTTTTAACTTTTAACACATTAGCCGGATGATGGGACTACTACTGTCCCATCATTGGCTAATGTGTCAATCACTGTCATGGTAGCAGGCATCGCCAGATGGGACTTGTAGTCCCATCGGACGATGCTTGCACAGACCCCCGGACATCAGCACAGCCCCCCGGCAGGCCGGCACAGCCCCCCGGCAGGCCGGTACAGACCCCCACAGGGTGCACAGACCACCGGCAGGCCGGCACAGCCCCCCGGCAGGCCGGTACAGACCCCGGGCAGTCCACACAGCCCCCCGGCAGGCCGGCACAGCCCCCCGGCAGGCCGGCAGAGACCCCCGGAAGGCCCGAAATGACGGCGCATCATGATGCGCACACACCGCGCATCATGATGACGTCAGGCCGTCAATCAACTGAACTTCCGATTCCGATGCCGAATTCCGATATTGAAAAAATATCGGAAGTCGGTATCGGAATTCCGATACAGCAAGTATCGGCCGATACCCGATACTTGCGGTATCGGAATGCTCAACACTAGTGCTCGCGCGTAAGCAAGCGCTGCTCTGTCCCTGACAGCGGCTCCAGCCCGGGGTTCGGAGCGGAGCTTCAGGCATGAGCGGGCAGGTACGGCCTGTATTGCGGCAAGAATATCCAGATGGCTATTCAGCCAGAATTCTGCTAGTGTGCACAGGCCCTAACTCAGTGTGTGGAAGAACAAATAAATACACATAACTACTTACCTTGTGGACTTGTTCCTTCTGAGTCTTCAGATTCACTTGATATGTTCTGAGGAATGAAATCTTCATCACTGTCAGAATCAAATACATGTTCCTGCAATTCGGATTCGGATTCATCCTCCGGTATGGATTGCAAAGTAGCCAGAATATCCTGAGGCTTTATCAAACGTCTTCTCTCCATATTCCTCACAAATTCCATAATTCTATATAGTTCCCTGCTGAAAAATAGAAATGAAATGAAAACTAAAAGAAATAACTGTTCTGCCACCTTCAAAAGTAGGTGGGCTGAATCAGTTGACAGACAGCTAAACTATTTCATAACAATTCATACCTGTATGAGTCTTCAGAGCTCCTATGTCTGCGTCTGTTCTCTTTGTCTCTTCAGCTGAACTGAAAGTAAAGTTACTATTCAGAATACTGTCTCCTGCTAGGACCTTAGAAAAACACCACCCTTCATTAGCATAAGATAAGAGCCTAGAGTAAACAAGCTATTTTGTTCAGCATTACACAGTAATACAAGCAGGTAAAACACAAGGAAATGTGAAAAGTTGACATGTAAATTGAACTACATCTATATGAACATCAGGGTAAATAAGACAGAGTGAAAAAATTATGCACAAAACTTTATAGCAACATTTAGTGACAAAAGGACCTCAAAATATAGTAGGGAGTCAAAATGACTCCCTTCAGTAGTTCTTGGTAAATTTTGAAAAAAACGCGCAAATTTTTCACCAAAATTATTTATTCTCACAAAATCTTTTTTCACATCATATTTGAGGAAAAGTCACCGAGTTTCAAGCCGGAATTCTGAAAAATGTAGTCACAGAAGAGAAATAAAAAACGAAAGGAGTCAAAATGACTCCATCAGTAGTTCTAGTGTTAAAAACCTTACCGTGTGTCAGAGTTCACCTCAATGTGTGAATATGGGCAGACAAAAGAACTGGGTGCCAACCAGTGGACATCAGTCTAGAAAAGCTTTTAAATACAATTTCCAGCTCAGAAGAGGGAGGCCACACCCCGGCTGGCACAGAATGCAAAAATAGGCTGCTTGATGGAGTTTTGATACAATCACTGTTTTATCTGTGGCAGATCTAACAGCGCTCAGAATGCTGAGCTGTGTATAACTCTGCCCACACCACTGATTGGCTGCTTTCTGTGTACACTCTGCATAGGCAGAAAGCTGCCAATCAGTGGTAGTTACATAGCGCTCATGAATATGGAGGACTACATAGCAGCAAGATTACTAGTCCTCTTGTGATAATCTCCTGCTGATAAAACAGTGATTTTATCAAAACTACACTACAGCAAGCAGCCGAGTAAGTGACACATAGATGGAATACAAATCTCTGTCTCTAGATTATGCTACTCTCAGATTAGGTAGCAAAACTTGGGTGACAGTGATGATCATTAAATTGCACTAATTTGACTCCATAATAAATAGGGACTTAAAGTTATAGCTAAAGCTCCAGATATTGATAGTATCTGTAAACATATCTCTTGCTTTATTTTTACATTGAAATGTATTAATTGGTTGCAAATGTGAATGTGACTTTAATGATCTCCGATCAGTTTACATATATGTAAAGAGTTAGATATTACCGATGCCCCTCGTCCTGACCACCCAGTATCCTATATCGAATATCACTGTCAATTGTCAATACAAAGGACGAAGACCTTCTCATTGCCCATCTCAATCAGCTCTGCTATTTCCGGAGTTCTCTTGATTTCATTGGGAAATGGACGGAGCCTTGTATGACATTTTCAAACTATTCCCAAAGGATTGTTCTTCTGACCTTGACAAACTTCCACTTAAGGTCATTAGTATTGGAAATTAACAGATAATGGATATTCTGTGGTCGATACAGGAAATGGAAAGATGATCTGCCTATCTGTTCTCTATGGAATCGGCAAATATGAGGTGTAATATAAATATTATAAAAACCGCGGCTGCATGTTCTGTATCCCAAAGCTAAATGTATCCAGTATAGATGACTGACAACTGCACAAATATGCACAATAAACCAAAGTGCTGCAGGAAATGTACTAAATAAGCTAACACTGAGTAGCATTACGTAGCTTTCCTTTGTTGAGAGGAGCTTTGTTTCCTATTCTTTCCTTCTGTTTGCTTTTATTGAATGGGACATTCTTGTTTGCATCTACTGTAGAGGCTAAAACTTGGTGCAAAGCTAATACTTCTAATTGGTCAGATGTATGGGCCCTTGAGGCGTCTTACATCCTATAAACACAAGCCGCAGAGACACCATCGCATGTTTCTCAACGCAAGCAATGACTGCCCAGGTCTTTCCCCGGGAAGGAACAACCACGGGAAGGGCAGTCTCCAATGAAGGAAACCACCTATGCCAAAACATGGTATCCATCCCAAGACAGCTGTTTCAGGGTATTTGCCCCTCATCAGTGTGGAGTAGGAAACTGGCTAGTAGGAGCAATGCCTAGTAAAAGACTGTGAAAATGAGGATGATTGACCTCATGGAGATCAACATCCAACACTGCGGAGACACCATCGTGTTTCTCAACGCAGTGATTCTAGAGCACTGCCCCCATCCCTTATGGGAAATATGCAAAAACATGCAAAACACAAGCCGCGGAGACACCATCACATGTTTCTCAACGCAAGCAATGACTAGCCAGGTCTTTCCCCAGGAAAAACTCCACACTGATGAGGGGCAATACCCCGAAACAGCTGTCTGTGGATGGATATCATGTTTTGGCATAGGTGGTTTACTTCATTGGAGACTGCCCTTCCCGTGGTTGTTCCAGCCCCCAGCTGTCTGCTTTAGTTTGGTTGGTCATCAAAAATGGAAGGGACCCCGCACTGTTTTTTTAAATTATTTATTTAAATAATTTCAAAAACAGCTTGGGGACCCCTCTATTCTTGATAATCAATCTTGCTAAAGCTGACAGCTGAGGGTTGCAGCCCACAGCTCTCAGTTTTGCCTGGCTGGTTATCAAAATGCCTTTTTTCAATATTTATTTATAGTGTATGGGCTAGCTGATCAATACTCCCATCAGCCGTGCCTACTTTAAACTTTTCACCTCTGATCGTAGCTGCGGGCTTACACTGTCACTTTACAGTGTGGAAACTGTGGCTGTCTGACTGGCGGTAATAATTTTACCGCTGATCAGAGGCAGCGCTTGCCACACAGTCGTGCAAATGACAGCAAGGCAAACACAGAATGCTTGCCCCCCCCCAAATTCAATTGAATGGGGTCCGGGTTCGGGTGCTTTTCTGGTTCTCGAAGTTTAACTTTTTTTTAAGGCTGTGTTCACACGTAGCGTTTTTTAAATGCGCGATTTTGCCGCAAAAAAAAGCTTCCCATGCAATCCTATGGCTCATTCTTTGTGCGGAATCGCGAGAAAATCTGCACACATAGGAATGCATTGTTCTGCTTACTTTCCACAGGTAGCAGTGCCCACCATGCGAAAAGTAAGCAGAACATTTGCGGATGGTACCCACGGTCTGGAGGAGTGGAGATTCTCCTCCAGGCTCTGGGTTCCATATCCCTGTAAAAAATAGAATTAAAATAAAAAATTGTGTTATTCTCACCTTCCGACGTCCCTCGCAGTGTCACCAGGCCTCAGCGATGCTCCTGGCAGGTCCCGTTCCCAGTGATGCATTGCGGCAATGTCCTTTGATGACATCGCGGTCTTGCGATACCATAGCGGTCTCGCGAGACCGCGACGTCATCAAAGGTCATTGCCGCAATGCTTCACTGGGAACGGGACCTGCCGGGAGCATCGCGTTGATCGGGAATGCTGCGCGGGACGCCGGAAGGTGAGAAAAACACCATTTTTTAATTTTTTTTTATTATTTTTAACTTTATATCTTTTACTATTGATACTGCATAGGCGGCCTCAATAGTAAAAAGTTAGTCACACTGGTCATACACTATGTTTGACGAGTGTGACCAACCTGTCAATCAGTTTTCCAAGCGATGCTACAGATCGCTTGGAAAACGCTAGCATTCTGCAAGCTAATTACTCTTGCAAATCGCTAGTTTTTCCGTGGGAAATAGGCTGGAATTAAAATGCGGTTATCTCGCATATTTCCGGCAGAATGGAAATCAGGAATTCCTGCGGAAATCTCCGCAGCCATTCCGCAACGTGTGCACATAGCCTAACTGTTCGTCCGAACCCGCCAGACCCGAACATCCTGGTGTCTGCCCATCTCTAGTAGAGAGTAACCGTTATTTTAATCTTTATTTCATAAATCAATAATACACATGTAAATAACCAACTTTGACATATAACTTATCAGAGAAATTTGCTTCTTTCTCCTTCTGGACTGGCCTTTTATCCTCAAAACTCTCAGTTAAAATGTGTCTTTAGTGAAGACAGATTTGCCCATTAATAAAATATATTACAAAGTTTCCTATTTTTACATGTACTGTTGATTTATGGAAAAAAAAATAAAAAAGAATTAAAGATTACGCTTTTAGGCAAACATGGTGAAAATATATGAAATGTATTCAGGTACTGGACCCCGTTTTGTCCAGATGGTTATTTTTTAATTGTATTTTTTTGTGCATTTCTGTAATCTAGGACTAATCCCAAATATCAACTGATGTCCTCGGTGGTTGGTAAAGGGGTTATCCAGGGCTATATAATTTTTTTTACTTTGGGCCTGAAAACTAACAGTCAGCTAGTTGCTAGTTACGACCTACCTGCCTGTTGTACCCAACTCTGATCTTTGCCAGCACACAGCAGTCACCGACCACTCCTGCCAGCTATTTGGCAGACTCCGCTGACATCACTTCAACAGAGCAGCAACTTCTGTTCCCCTCTGCTTTGTTGACAAGCCTGACTACCGACATCATGCTGATTGACAGCTGACTCCTTGCTACCTAATTCCGGGGATCCGGCTGTCAATCAGTATGACCTCGGCAGTCACGCCCCATCGACAGAACAGTCCAGAAGAGGAAGAGCTGCTCTGTTGATGTGCAGCAGCTGAATCGCTGGCAGGAGCAGTCGGTGACCGCTCTGAACTGGCACTGGGTAGAACAGGCAGGTCTTTGCTTCTGTTAGCGACTACCTGCCTCTTAGTTTTTAGGCTCATAGTAAAAAAAATATAATAGTCCTGGACAAACCCCTTTAATAATCAAATAAAAATCTATGGGATCAGTTATGGTATAAGTTCCCCTTTGGTATCACGGCCGGTTTGAAATAATACTTGCTGGCCAAATTAATGGAAGTTATAGTAGTATGTAGTATATTACATTTTTGTTCACTTAATTGCCAGCTAGTGCCAAACTATGAGAGCTGTAGATTACCTAGAGGGCTCCAGATTGGTGAACACTGCATAACTGGCAATAATCCATCTTTCCATAGAAGCATGAAGAGGTGACTGGGGAGCTGCTGTCTACAGTCCTCTTTCCACTTAGCACTCGTTTCCCTGGTGTTTCGCCTGTCACTCTTTCAGTGGCTACACCAGTTTGCTGCTACACTCATTTCAGTTCATTTTACATTATATTATATTAGGTGTTTAACAACCTCTGGGATATTTTATAGTCCAGGCTGCGGTTACGTTCTGGGTCTGAGGACGACTTTAAAGGTTCCTTACAAAAGGAGAGCTCAGCTCTAAATTGTAAGAGCAGCCCCCCGCCTTTGTGTGAGATTATTTATTTATAGGATGGGTAGGGGCTTGGTGGCTCTGCTAATGCATATTTTATGAGAGTGGGGACTTGCTACACTTCTCCTCCACATTCTGTAGATCTTGGTGCCAGCACCATATGTTCACACTCCCCACGATGTGGGACCCCTGCAAGGGAAAAAATAATGAAACACTCAATTAACAACTCAATCCGAGAGCTGCTGACTAAACAAGAGGAAAAAATGTCAGGAATTGACAGGGAAGTGGAGTGAAATATTCAGTGGAAATCTTCAGATATTTATAGGTATTTATGAGCTTCTGATTTTTAAAGCTTCTGCTTTTATACTGTAGTTGCTTGTATAGATCCCCTATAACACCTAGAATATGGTGTAACATTAGCTCCCACATTGGCTGACTTCTCTGTGTCTGCCAGGTTACAAATTCATTTCCGTTGCAGTCCGGTCACCGTCTCTACTCGTACAAGTTTGGTATCCGTTTCCCCAATTACAATATCCCTCCTACAATCTCCTCTGTTAGGCACGCCAATGGTCACAAACCATTTTAGAAAGTCGAAACAGACATTTTACTTCAGTCTGTGATGATGCTGCTGTAATCACAAGAATAATAAGCGTAACTATCTATTGTAGGGATTCACTCTCTCAGGTAGGTAGGTGTTAGGTAGCGTTCACACACAGGCAGTGTGGTTTGGTTCAAACATGTGCAGTTTATTTGCTTTCATAAAGCTCCAAGGGAATAAAAACGAAATACAGCAACTTCTGGGCACATAGGTAACAGCAAATAAACAGTTAATTTAGTAGGGCACATATATGTCGGTGTGGTCTCACCCAAACAGATTACAGTCCTTTCTCCTGAAACAACACTTTATACACTGAAGAGGCACAGTCGTAACATGTCTCAGTATCTCCTTCAGCCAAAGCTTCCACAGCTTCAAGTCACAGGCTGTGGCTTCTACACATTTCTCCGCAGGTCCAATACACAGACTGCTCAGCTTTCCTAGCTGACCCGTGCAGTCTCCATTCAGAAAGAGACAAGGGCTTGTCTCTCTCCCAGCTACAGCTCACATTTTGGCTGGTCACTCCCCAGTTTCAGCACACTCAACCCTGCTCATTCAGCAGACTGACACAAATAGTGAACACAGACCCTGATTCTGAGTTAAGGCTAGGCCAGGTGCATCTAATTAAGACCTGCCGTGCTAGGATTCAACTCAGTCCTACCTGGCTTTGCTACATATCCTCCCCCCCTGCTGGGGTTGGGCACCATCTGCCATCACACAGAGCCTACAGGGCTATAAAGGGATTCTGCCAGCACATAACGATGACCCAAACCAAGCACAGGCGTTCTGCTACCTGCACATTATGCACATAGGCTCTGTTAAATGGATTTTACAAAGACACTGCCTACAAAATGCAGTCAGTTTAGTACTACAAGCAAACATACAGCACACACAACTCTTGCAAAGTACCACACTGCTCTGCAGACACACAGCCTCACACACAGCTTTGCTACACATGCACTGATGCTGGTTTGTGCTTAGTGCACTACATCATCCTTTCTAGTCAGTACAGTGAAAGGAAATTCATCATTTACATCATCTTGTTACCATAGCTGACTCCTGGAAGCGTACTGGACTACTTGGTGCTACTGCTTTAGCCCATAAGTCCTACAATCATGGAAAATCTCAGCCAATAACAATAGCATGCAACAAGTCCATGATCACTTTAAATTCATCAGACATGGAGCCACAGTTTGTGCGTATGTCTACCTGGGCCATGGGATAGTTCTTGGCGTCTTCACAGATGCACCTTACCCCAACACCCTTCTCTTACCAGGACCAGGGCCACCAAACTCCCTGAGTCCCGAGTTCCCATAACTTGGACATCATTTCTCGGCCAGACATGTCTTGGGTAATTTTCTCATTGTCACCTCGCATTCCTGATGGCCTTCACCATAATCAGGACCAGCACTGCAGGCGGGGTAAATGAAGTAGGAGTTGTGCCGGCCAATGCAGCAGTCCATTGTTTCTGGGACTTGGTCAGTTCCAGTATCTCTCTGTACCGAGGTGCTAAAGTGCGTACGGAAAGTATTCAGACCCGTTTAAATTTTTCAGTCTTTGTTTCATTGCAGCCATTTGGTAAATTCAAAAAAGTTCATTTTTTCTTCTCATTAATGTACACTCTGCATCACATCTTGACTGAAAAAAAAACAGAAATGTAGAAATTTTTGCAAATTTATTAAAAAAGAAAAACTGAAATATCACATGGTCATAAGTATTCAGACCCTTTGCTCAGTATTGAGTAGAAGCACCCTTTTGAGCTAATACAGCCATGAGTCTTCTTGGGAATGATGCAACAAGTTTTTCACACCTGGGTTTGGGGATCCTCTGCCATTCTTCCTTGCAGGTCCTCCCCAATTCCATCAGGTTGGATGGTTGACCGTTGGTGGACAGCCATTTTCAGGTCTCTCCAGAGATGCTCAATTGGGTTTAGGTCAGGGCTCTGGCTGGGCCAGTCAAGAATGGTCACAGAGTTGTTCTGAAGCCACTCCTTTGTTATTTTAGTTGTGTACTTAGGGTCATTGTCTTGTTGAAAGGTGAACCTTTGGCCAAGTCTGAGGTCCAGAGGTCCTTCAATTGCAACCAGTCATCCTGTCCCTGCAGCTAAAAAACACCCCCATAGCATGATGCTGCTACTACCATGTTTCACTATTGAGATTGTGTTGGGCAGGTGATGAGCAGTGCCTGATTTTCTCCACACATATTGCTTAGAATAATCACCAAAAGTTCTATCTTTTTCTCATCAGACCAGAGAATCTTATTTCTCATAGTCTGGGAGTCCTTCAAGTGTTTTTTAGCAAACTCTATGTGGGCTTTCATATGTCTGGCACTGAGAAGAGGCTTCCATCATGCCACTCTTCCATAAATGCCTGACTGGTGGAGGGCTACAGCGATAGTTGATTTTGTGGTAATTTCTCCCATCTCCCTATTGCATCTGTGGAACTCAGCCACAGTGATCTTGGGGTTCTTCTTTACCTGGGGACTGCCCACTACCACGGTCTGTGAGCGAGCACATAGCTCGCGTTCGGGGCCAACACTGAGGAATCCACAGAAAGGACTGTTTCCACAACCCAGTGTACTCAAGCCAGCCAGGACCGGATCTATCTGCAACGTTGGAATACAGTGCTTCTCATTTCTCAGTAATAGAGCCAGAGACTTTGTTCATGATTTGCGACGATATCGGGAGATTTTCCAGTTTTTCTCCTGCAAGGAGTGCAAGCGATAAGTTACCCTGTTTTTTGCATATCTTTCTATTGTGCATTGTGGTTGTACTTAATAACCGTAGTTCATGTAGCCAATCTTGTCTCCCTGCGTGGAGTATTCCTTGTCTAACTTCTTGTTCAGTAAACGTTTGTTGACCCCTTCTCTGCCTCTGGCTCTCCACTGCGTTCAATGAACTCTCTCCCTTTACACTATTATGCACTTATTCACACTAGCTTGGAAGTGCGAGCCAGTCTTGCTGATAATAACACTGAGCAGCACAGGCACTGTTTATCTAGGAATGATAGTGTGGCTGGGACCTCTGGTGCTGCCCAGCCAGGGAGAATGGGTTTATGTGCTGTCTATCTACTAAGCATGAGTAATTAGCTTCCTGCTGTGGCCTATAGGGCAGCACCACACCCTATTTAAGCTCTCAACAGTCTGCTGGAAATTTCTGGTTATTTGCTTTCTCTATACTGGTGGTGTGCTTTTTTGTCATCTTATACTGACCCTAACTTCACCTTTCTCTTTTTCTCTCCCTGATCCTGACCTCAACTAGTTTGATTGATTGACTTGCTCGTTCCCTGACTTTGGTCTGTCTCCCTATTTTGTCCTAAGGTCTATCTCTCCAATTACTGTCCCAGCTAGTTTAACTAAACTTGTCTTTGTCACCCTTCTCTGGCCAGCAACTACTCCGTGGATGCAACCCAAGGGACCCGTTGTAAGGCAAGATGCCTGTGTAGCGCTTAAAGGGTTTATTAAAGCCAGGGTTCCGCTAGTACCTGCTTTTTGACATGGCTAATTACAAGTCTGTCCAAGATTTCCCCTTTTGAGCCAACAGCATGTGACATTACATGAACTGATATTTAATTCTAGATTAGATGCTTGAATTTACATTATTATTATTATTTATTTATATAGCGCCATTATTTCCATGGTGCTGTACATGAGAAGGGGGGTTACCTGCTGAGGAGCAGAAGTTACGCCAACTGCAATTGTGTTAGCGGCTTTACATTGGATATATTATTGCTTATCGCCTATTATATTTACAATTGCAAGAAAACTAAAATCAAATCAGCACTTCAATGTGCTCTGTGTAAGTTTATTTGTGGAGTGGCTTTCTGCCGAAGTCAGACAACTTTATGGGAATTCACCCTAATTTCATATATGCTCCATAATTACTTGTAGCACAGACCTGCAGGTTTCCAGGGACGGGGTACAAGCTGTAGGTTATTTGGATTACTTGCTCATTAACTGTAATTAATGACAGATGATATTTAACTCAGTACAAACTGTCAGGAGGGTTCCTTGTTGGGTAAGCACCAATGGGCGTAATTGGTTAAATTTATGAGTAGTTTAATGTCTGAAATATAAAAATGGCGCAATGCATATTTTCAGCCCCCATAGTCAAACTTTTTTTTTCCCTTTTTTTTCTGAGTTTCTGGTTTCACGTGTAAAAATTGTAATTAAATCTAATATATAAAGTCCTCCAAAAAAGTGATTGTGCCCAATTAGTAATCAATCTAGCGACCACAAAAAAACAGGGCAGTAATAAGTAGATATTTTACATGCGAAATGTAAAGATGTGAATATACAAGACAGTAAATTAAATAAATGTTGACATTACTTTGGTGAATAAACCAGTATTAATAAAGAAGCCATTACCGGATAAACTGGTAGATGTTCTCCTCCTTACCCGTTTTATAAATAGATGATATGTGAGAAGAAGTGATAATTTTTTTTTTCCTGATTTTTCAGGTTCTTTTTCACAGCTATAATGTGGAAGTGAAAGGTTTCACAGCTGTTAATGAGCCATTTTTAAACACTGAAACATGGAGGAAAAAAAAGTTAACATTTCCAAACTTGTCATTTCGAAATGATCAGAGAACCATTTTCTGCTTCATAACAAGAGAGATATAAAATGGCCGATGAAACACGCACTAAGCTCCGCTTTTTATTATGTTCATATACATTATATTTCTTGATTTTTTTTTAAGACTAGGAGTGCACTGCCAGAGGTTGCAGACATATTAGAAAAGCATTTTGTTTCCTTTTAGTACTACCCTTAACTTGGCAAACCTACTGATTGCTAGGTTGTTCAATTGCTCCCATCTCCATCGATCCAGAGCAGGGCATTTCAGAGCTTGAGAAGACTGAGAGGAGACTTAATAGCTGTCTACAAATATCTAAAGGGCTGTCACATTGTAGAAGGATCAACTTTATTCTCATTTGCACAAGGAAAGACTAGAAGCAATGGGATGAAACTGAATGGGAGGAGACATAGATTAGATATTAGAAAAAACTTTTTGACAGTTAGAGTGATCAATGAGTGGAACAGGCTGCCACGAGAAGTGGTGAGTTCTCCTTCCATGGAAGTCTTCAAACAGAGGCTGGACAGACATCTGACTGGGATGATTTAGCGAATCCTGCTTTGAGCAGGGGGTTGGACCAGATGGCCCAGGAGGTCCCTTCCAACTCTATGATTCTATGATTCTATGATCTCCATTTTAGAGGTCAGACCCCCCCAGTAATCAGACAGTTATCCCATGGATTAATGATAAATTGCAAATTCGATATATGCCCTTTTCTGCATGTACATATTTACTCTTCTGTTTTTTTTAGACCTCCAGCAGAACAATAGAGCTGTTATTACATTTCTACAATATCTGATGGCTCTGTCCCAGTCAACACAGTAAAGCTAACAAGTCAGCTTTTCTGCCAAAACAAGCTCACTGATGGACCGACTAGTAACTGATGCCACAGGTTCATCTGTATTATGATACCTATAGGCTTTAGAAGTCAAATAGGCCAATATTTTGAATATCTTCTAATTGTGTCCATATCTTTCAAGTAGAGCAAAAACATTTAGGTCATTTATATGTAAATTTAACAAAAAAAGTAATAAATACAAAAACAAACACAAAGTGGAATAAGCTGTCTCTGCCTTAAACTTTTCTCTATTTGATAGCCAGTGTGCTAAATAGCACGATTATAAGCCACTTTATTCACAGAAAGTGTCTTTCCTTTATAAAAATACCCTAAAATTCTGGCTTCCTCCGTTGTATCTCTCTGTCCGCTGTCTATTGCTAGATTTGCTTTGTCTCTAGTAAGAAAGAATATGAGAACACTCACAGGAAATGTCAGCGGGACTTGGCTGCTGCTAGATCCCTTTCATGCAAAGCTTATCCTGTCCCTCCTTTAGGCTACTTTCAGACTTCAGATTTTTAAATCCAGCAGGCTGCAGCGAAAAGTTGTCAAACCTGATCTGGTAGAAGCCGCAGCCTGACGGATCATCTGCCAGATACGGTGCAGGAGAGGGAGAGGGAGAAAGAGTCTTTGCGCGTGCGCTCTGCAAAAAAGCGGTCCGGCGCTGTCAAATAACGTTGCATGGAACGTTTTCTTGCAGATGCAGGACAGGCATTTTTTGCTGTTTCCGGCAATAGCCAGACACACCGCATGGCCATCAGGCGCAATGCGGCAATAATGTAAGTCTATGGGAAAAAAGCCGGATCCAGTGGCAACAGGCGCCGGATCTGTTTTTTACATTTTTCGCCGCATCGCGCCTGATGCTTCAAAACGGAAATCTGAAAGTAGCCTTACTCGATCACTGCGCTGTCCATAACCTTTACTCCCCACACTTAGTGAAATCCATGTCCTCTCCCTGAAACCCAGCTGTGCTGCACCATTATAACTGTTTTCTATTTTCCTCATGCAGCTGTAGCTCACATAGAATTTTACTGCTTGTACCAGCTCTGTGTCTAATATTATACAGATGGACATACCCGTAAGGATGGAATTGTAACTATTTATGCTGCTGTTTCTCAGCTAAATCTCTACAATTTCACTATACTGTCAACTCGATCTCCTCTCTGGCTCTCACTGTGCTGCTGCCACCTCAATCTCCTCTCTGGCTTTTACTGTACTGCTGTCATCTCGATCTCCTCTCTGGCTCAAATTATGCTGGTGCCTCCTTATGTACTGCTGTCTCCTCTATCTCCTCTCTGGCTCTCATTATGCTGGTGCCTCCTTAATCTTCTCTTTGGTTTTCCCTGTGCTGCTGCCATCTCAATCTCCTCTCTGGCATTTACTGACTACTGTCACCTCGATCTCCTCTCTGGATCTCATTATATCTAATCTCACTCTAGCTCTCACTGTTTTGCTGCCACCTCAATCTCCATTCAGGCTCTCACAGTGTTTCTGTAACTTCAATTTATTATCTGGGTTTCACTGTGCTGCTGTGAGTTCAATTTGCTCTATTGCTCTTGTAAAATCTTTTTACGACCATATTTCGCCTGATCACAACCATGTTTAATTAAATTTTTTCTTTTTTTAAAGGATATTGGAAAAACGTCAGACAAATGGGGAAACAATCGAGTTGACAGAGGAAGGAAGGCCTGTGATCAAGACTGAGAAAAGCCAGCCGGTCGTAGACTGTACATGCTTTGGATTGCCTCGACGTTACATTATTGCCATTATGAGTGGACTTGGGTTCTGTATCTCTTTTGGTATCAGATGTAACCTGGGTGTAGCCATCGTCAGTATGGTGAATAATAACACGGTGTACAGAGGGAACAAACTCGTTGTAGAGGTGAGAATATTCATATTTGTACACTGACCCCCAGAAACCATTGTAATTAGGATATAACAAGTGGGTCTGTTATAAACTTACAGACATGTCCACCAAGTTCAACCAAGGGATGGGAAATAATAAAGGCAATGGGGTAGAAGTACAAAGAACAAGTTTCCCCTTTTGAAATTCCACATTCCTCGATCCAACATCTAAGGGGTAAGGTTTCTCCTTGTGTAAAGTGGCATGCCAAGTCTGGCATGCCATTATGAGGAGACTTAAATGCCTTGCATAGTCCTTAGCAAAATTAATTATGCAAATTGTATCTTCAGAGAGGAAGAGAACTTGAACTCTAGAACCTACTATTGGAAGTAGCAATCCTACAAGTCACTGTCGATCCTTTAACGAGCCTTGCAATATGACTTAGGAGAAAAGCCAAATCCGAGTCTCAATTTGCAGACACAGTGTTTCAATGTATTTCCCTTCATCAGTGCAAAGTATGAGATCTGATCCTAAGTCATATTCCAAGGCTCATTAAAGGGTTAATATTGACTTGTAGGATTACTACTTTCAATTGGTGGCACTAGAGTACAAATCCTCTTTTCTCTGAGGAGACTATTTGCATATTTAATTTCCCAGAGGATCATGCATGGTGATTAAGTCTCCTCATTCTGGTGTACCAGACTTGGCAAGTCACTCTCCATTAAGAGAAAATTTACCTCTTAGATCCCAGTCTTAGCCTCACACATAGCCAAATCAGAATGTAGAATTAAAGCAGCATGCAAATCCTGAAAAGTAAAGTTTGTCCAAACCGATTCTGAGGACCGGGTCCCTCACCATTTTATTAATCTGTAGCCACTGAACTGTCCCTTACCTCCCGGCATCACCATCTCTTTTTTTTGATCAGCCGGCCTAGTGCGACATCACATGTGAATAATGTTGTACTAGGCTTAATAATCAAAAGAAAAGGTGCGAATGCTGGAATTTAGGAGGCGAATCTCCGTGCTCCCATCCAGCAGTCACAAATTACTAACATTAAAAACTGGATCGGGTCCTGTGAATAAACGTGCACCTGTAAGGAGATGGACCAGCTGCCGTGTTCCCCTTGAAGACGTTAATGCTGATTTGATATAGAATGTGAATAATGTTTTGTTCCTGACATTTTTTCTTGTGATTGCAATTATTAATTTCTCTGTAGGCTGCAAGACTAACTCATGGTCGCAAGATGTCACTGTCTAGAATTAGGTGAAAGGTTAAGTTTTGCCAGCAGCAGCGGAAAAGAGACAGTGTGAAAGTTAAGGCTGGCCCATTGTGGGGAGGAGATTTGGGAATCTCTGGTTAGTGTGAGGAACAGGAAGTAGTGTTGAGTTAGTATGGGATTCGGTCAAGAAGAGAACCAATAATTTGTCGAAGGCCTCAGATTGTACCAGCTAGAATATGAGGAACTGAGCCAAGAAAAAAGAGTGAAATTGTGTGCGAGGAAATTGTGATGTTACCTGTGCTCTTTGCCTGACACAGATAGAAAAGAATATACTGTTCTTTAAATGCACAATTTTAATTTATTTTTATTTTTTTTTATATTTTTAGGATGCATAATGGGGTATAGAAGGAATGGCATGACTGGCTAGGTGTCTTGGATTGCTGATGCTTGTTGTGCTTATGTGATCTCTTTGCATGCATATGTAATAGATACTGTATCAAGTAGAACACTCACATTAGATTCCAGGGTTCCTCCTGATTCTGCAATCTCAGATCCAGATCCACGGTTCACACAAACAACTCTAGGCTTCATGTCCATACTTAACAGTTCAACTTTACTTGAAAACAGGGTTCTTGTTAAAGACGTGGCACAGTTCACATACATGGGCAATCCTTGAACTTTCCCTGTCTTCTCTGGCACAGTTTCCATCCTGAAGGCACTCATATCTCTGTCTCTTCTGACAATCTCTGTCTTGCCACACAATCTCTGTCCCTCGAATACTCTTTCTCTCCTGCAACACCTGTGCCCCTAGGTCCACCAACTTCCTTCCATTCCCTTTGTCCGGTTTCAATAGGAAAAGGTAAAACGAAAAAAGTGGTTTGGTACCGTGTTAGCCAGTAGAAAAAAATATATATAAAGTGCTCTCAGTGAGAGAAACAAAATAAGAATCTTGTGGGTATGATACCTTTTAATGGCTAACAAATAATAGTGAATGTTGTTACAAAGCAAGCTTTCGGGACTGCTTATGTCCCTTCATATCAGCCTGATGAAGGGACATAAGCAGTCCCGAAAGCTTGCTTTGTAACAACATTAACTATTATTTGTTAGCCATTAAAAGGTATCATACCCACAAGAAAAGGTAAAAGGCACGCTCAGCTCTGCCTAAACCCGGCCGTAGGCCCTGGATCCTCCTTGGGATGGTTACCGCATGAGATATTAACCACTTGCACGCTGCCTAGCATGGGTTCCCTTCTTGCTTCAGCAACTTCACCCCCACGGCTATCTCACTGCTCTCTCTCACTGCTCTGTCACTTCTCACTAAACAGGAAGTCTCTCACTATAGCCCACTGCTCTGCGCTACACCCATCTGTAACACCTCCCAGCCTGGAAAACCCCTTATGCTAACCATGCTTATTCTAACACTTTCATTCTCTATCTCTATGGTGCCCCACTAATCTATGCTCACTATTGTCCTATGTCCTATGCAACTTCTACCTTCTATTCTATCTTCTATCCCTAATCCAATACACAATACATGTCAAGTGCATACATATTACTATAACAGTAAATTAATACATTAACAGTCATAAACTCTATGGAACCGCATGTATTTAATGTGAACACTGTTCAAAGAAGGGGAGACCTATGTCACCTCCTTACACATAACAAGGTGATAATGCAGACCAGCAAAACTCCAACTCTAATCAGAAATGTCTAAACTTGTCTGCAAATTGAGATTCTGATTTGGCTTTTATCCTAAGTCATATTACAAGACTCGTTAAAGGGTTGATTGGGACTTGTAGGATCGCTACTACCAACAGGTGGCGCTATAGAGTTCAAGTCCTCTTTCTCTGAAGAGGCAATTTGCATATTATTTTCCCAGAGAAGCATTGCATGGCGAATAAGCCTCCTTACCTTGACAAGCCAGAGCTTGAATGTCACTCTCCACAAGGAGAAACCTTACCCCTTAGACCTCAGTCCAGAGCCTCTCACCTAGCCAAATCAGTTCTCATACTTTACACTGATGAGAACCAATAGCTCGAAACACCGTGTCTGCAAATTGAGATTCTGATTTGGCTTTTATCCTAAGTCATATTACAAGACTCGTTAAATGGTTGATTGTGACTTGTAGGATCGCTACTACCAACAGGTGGCGCTATAGAGTTCAAGTCCTCTTTCCCTGAAGAGGCAATTTGCATAAACTTGTTTAACAAACTCATGTTTTAAGCTTTGACTAAAAATTCTTGAATCTTTTAAAAATCAAATTTGCTAGTTTGACAAATTTTTCTACAAAATACAATTTGCCATGATTTGTGATACTAAAAAACCTCCAATTGCTTTCAGAAAGACATGTGTAACACTCCGAGGTCTCCTAGGGCTGTATCTAACCTCTTATAAATTGATTAATACAAATATATCCTTAATTATGTCAAATTGATCTCATCATTGAAATAGATGGTAATACCATAATAATTGACAAACCATTTAGTAAGACACTGTGCTGATAGATTTTAGACGTTCGTTGAAATAAAGAAAAACAGTCCAAAAATTTTCTCTGTTAGTCTTTTTTGATCAGACAAATCATTTTGTGCAGAAAACTGCCTCAAACTGACAGTGTTGCTGACAGAGGTAATATTAACCTGCTGTGAGTGAGATGAGTTATGTGCCATATATTCCATAACATCCTCAACTTTCTCCCTGATAAAGTGCTTGCCAGCAGTAAAATTAGGTCAATTGGGACATAGGTTTGGTAGTACTACTTCCCTGATGCCAGCAGTAATGGTGATGCTTCTGAAGCTGCTAGCGGCAGCCACTTTCTTAGCCATGGTATGTTGTTTTTTTCATTTACACTACCCTGACTATTGCTGTTCTGTCCTCACTAATTGAAGCAGACTTCATGTAGCTTAAAAAAAGGCAGCTAAACCGCCATACCGGGGTCCAATAAGGAAACTGTAGGTTGAATCTGTGTTTTATTGAACGTGGTGGTATATTGGCGTGGTAAAACTACAAACAAAAACATATATATATATACACTGAGTCAATACAGGGTACATCAGGGATATATATCGTACATAATACATTATGAAGCAACATCTGCACTACTAGCTGAGGAGGGGAACACGAACAAGGCAGGCTAATATGGGACGGAAAATAGATACAGGAAGCGTGATTACATACCAGCGATGCTGTCACAAAGGGAGAAGAGAAATGAGATGCTTCCAGGATGCAGGCTGAGAGAAAATGGAGAACTGGAGGCAAAATGAGGGTTGGACTAACCATAATCCTTTGCAAAACTTACCAGGGTGCATTGCGCACGGAGGGAAAAAGATTCAGGAAGTAAAACACACAATAACACTGCAGTTATGACTCTGGTCACTAGATGGAGCCAGAAACAATGAAAACATTAAATCTATGGAAGAAACTGAACATTCTGGATATTCACTAGTAATATTATCAGCTAGACAATCAAAGATTATGAATTAAATGTTGGCCACAGAACAATTGCCATTGGCAATTTTTATTTTGCTATATATTTTTTGCAACACTCTAGTTAACTTTTGAGAATCTTTTCATTCTTAATTACTCATCCCTTGGCAAATGGGATGCAATAAGAAATGTTAGACAGGTATTGTCATGTACAGAAAATATAATTTGGCAGCAGCGACTGTATAGGTGTATGTGTACAGTGGCCAATTTGGACTTGTAGCATAGGTGTGCAAAAACAGACAGTTACAGGTTCACATTTTTTCAATTTTTTTTTTTTTTTTTAGAAAATTCAACCCTCTCCCCAAAAAATGCATAATAGAAAATGCTAGGTAGGTATACATCCCAAAAACCAGCACCTGTAACGAAGCTTTGTATTGGTGTGGCATGTATGGATTTGATATGTAAAAAAAATAGTTTGTGACATGCACACTTTGTGAGTAGACAAGTACAGATAAATGTCTGGATTTTAGGGAATTATCTTCTGTATTTTTCAAAATCAATCATTCCCCCTTCACCAAAAGCATTGTACAAGAAATGAAAAACCTTAGAACACTTGTGACTAGCAAGCGGACTGTCTCTGAGAATGATTTGATATTTCCTTAATGTAAAAAATATTGTGCAGCCGTGCTGCTGCTTTCTAGCAGATTTAGAATGAAGAAAAATAATGTGTAATTATAATGTCAATGCTACAGGGCAGATACCAGTTCCATCAGATCACTGATCAATTACACTGAGTCAAGGCAATGCTGATGGCTCCTCTGTTTGCTCTCCCTCCCTTTATCAATTGAATGTCTGATTTATTTGCAGACTGCTGCTCTCATTTTCTTCAGGGATGGACTTGTACAAGACAGTTCTCTATGCCGCAATGTCTTTCTTTTCCTATCTCTATTGCTGAGTTGTTATCATCTGATATCCTGTAACTGTTCTAAAGAACCCTAAAATGGCTGCTGCAATCCCTGTCTTAGCTTTTATACATGCTTTGATAGTCCCTCCTGATTGACTGTGCCATACCATGTGGTAACTGTAAGGTATTATGGGGAAATCTGCATGGTTGCTCCTAGAGTTGCGGAACTCTTATGTGGCTAATGCAATCATCTCTTATGTGTAAAATTAGAATCACAAATTGTTCAAATTTACCAGGACCTGCAAATTTCATAAAACTCTATACAAATTCGATTTGCATCAAATTGATTCACTTATGTTTAGTTTTAATCTTCCTTTTGACTTTCATGATATCATTTTTGTACCATTTTGAAGCTCTATTTCCATTGGAACAGACATAACCATGAAGATGGAAAGGTTAAGGGAGTAATGTTTCTCCTTGCCAAGTTGGCATATGGAGAGTTACAGGTTAGGCACTACTCCTTGAGAAAAGAATATGCAAAAGGGCTCGTCACAGAAGAAAAGAACCGGGTCTATAGTGCCACCCACTATACATGCCAAATCTAGAAATCAATATTGATCCGTTAAAGGAAATCTGTCACCAGGTTTTTCTGATGTAATCTGAAAGCAGCATAAGGTAGAGACAGAGACCCTGATTACAGTAATGTATCGCTTACTGGGCTGCTTGCTGCAGTTTTAATGAAATACCTGTTTTTTTGCTGCTGAACTAGCAGTTCTCTGAATGCTGAGCTGTATGAAACCCTGCCCACATCACTTATTGACACTGTGCATAGGCAGAAAGCTGCCAATCAGTGGTGTAGGCATCATTATACAGAGTAAGAGGACTAGAAGGCGCGAGACAAAACGTCCTCCAGTGATAAAGTCCTGCTGATAATATACTGATTTTTTTCAAGCAGCAACAAGCAGCTCCGTATGTGACATTGCTGGAAGCACGGCCTCTGCCCCCTACATTATGCTGCTCTCAGATTACATAGCAAAAACCTGCTGACATATTCCCTTTAAAGAACATTGCCTAGTGACTTAGAATATCAATCCAAGTAGAAATTTCTCCAAAAGAAAAGAATTCTGTTGGCATTAACTATATTGGGGTTTTGATTCCTCATCAGCGCAAAGGAGGAGGCTTTTTGACGGACGTCTAGGGAGTAAAATTTGCCTTTGAGGAGAACGTCAAGCAGGAGACTTTCATGTCAGGGAGTATTGCTGGAGACCTTGTTCTGTTCCACTTTGAAGAGGTTCTTCTGCATTTATGGATGTTTTTCTTCAGTGTTACAATGTGTTCTCTTTAATTGTATTTTCCCAGCAAGCACAATTTACCTGGGACCCTGAGACAGTTGGAATGATACATGGATCATTCTTTTGGGGCTATATAGTGACACAGATACCGGGAGGATATATTTCACAAAAATTTGCAGCTAATAGGTAAGCGATCTGTATTGTTATTATTATTCTTTGCTCTCTTTATGTATGTAAAGTTATTTCATGTTCTGTATATAAAATCATTCTACATCGAATAACATTCTAAAAAGCAAGCAATACTTACCTTGCTCATTTCATGAACAATATGTCAGCCTGTAGCAGAATTTAGATTCCTGCTGGTCACCCCATGGGGCAAAAGATCACTCTGTCTTGGCAAAAGCTGGAGTCACACATAGCGACTCACCAGCGATCCCGACAACGATATCAATGTGTCAGGATCGCTGGTGAGTCGCTACATGATTGCTGGTGAGCTGTCAAACAGGCAGCTTCACCAGTGATCAGCACCAGCGCCGTCGAGCGCCCGGCATCGCTGTGTACCTTAGTTACCAGCGCGCTGATGCAGGGAGCTAGTAACTAACGTACACATCGGATATCCAAGGGACGTGTGTCCCTTAGATACCCGATGTGTACGTTAGTTACTAGCACCCTTCATCAGCGCACTGGTAACTAACGTACACATCGGGTTTCTAGGGGACACACGTCCCTTGGATATCCGATGTGTACGTTAGTTACCAGCAGATCGCTGGTCTCCCGCCTGTCACACGTAGCGATGCGTGCTGGCCAGCGGGAGACCAGCGATCAAAGAAATGTCCAGAGGTTTCCAAGAGCAATCAGCGATACCAGCAGGGGGGCCCGTCGCTGGTCAGTGTCTCACACAGCGATCTCGCTGGTGAGATCGCTGTTGAGTCACAAAACTTGTGACTCAGCAGCGATCTCGCTGGCGAGATCGCTAAGTGTGACGGAGGCTTTACCTGTACATTTTAAATTGGGCTTGACAACTTTAGTTACTTTATGAAGAAAAAAAAGATAAATTCAGAATATGGATTATTGTAATAGAAGAGAACCAGAATATTGGGATGTTACACATACACTTACACTTGGTGAGGAGAGAGTCCTAGATATTGGGGATTGTGCATTTTTTATCTATACTATAGATTGGTAATTAATTGTATAGGGAAAAAAAACACTTTTCGAAGGGGTTAACCGGGAATCAAAAAATAAGCTGAGGGTGGCAAAAATAATTTCTTACCTGGTAAATACTCCACCACTCTACTGCTCTTTTTAATTTATCTTGAAGTGATGATGTGCATATGACCACTGCATACAGTAAATGTGTTCAGCATTGTTAAAACGTGTGCATGTGGAGTATTGGTCTCGTGCGCATAGGCAGCATTGGTGTCATGTGCATATGCAACATTGATCTGCTGCACACGATTGATAGGGTGTGCATGTGCAGCACTGGTCTGGTGCGCACGTGTTGCATTGGTCTGGTGTGCATATGCAGCATTGGTTGGTGCACAGCATTGCTCTGGTCTGGTGCACATGCGCAGCATTTCTCTGGTGCGCATGTGCAGCATTGGTCTGGTGCGCATTATTCTGGTGCCCTTGCGCAGGACTATTCTGTTGCGTCTGTGCAGCATTGATCTGGTGTGCATGTGCAGTGTTGATCCTGTTCACATTGCAGCATTGATATTGTGTGCATGCGCAGCATTGATCTGGTGCACATTTGCACTATTGGAGTGGTGCGCATTTGCAGTATTGCTCTGGTGCGCATGTACAACATTGATCACATTCACAGTGCAGCATTGGTCTGGTGCGCATGTGCTGTATTGATCTGGTGCGCATTTTCAGCATTGGTCTGGTGTGCATGTGCAGTATTGGTCTCATGCGCATGGGCAGCATTGGTCACTTGCGCATGTGCAACATTGGTCACTTGCGCATGTGCAGCATTGGTCTGGCGTGCATGCGCAGCACTAAACTTGTGCGCATGTGCAGCACATCAGCAAGTAGGAGACTAGTAGCACCACCAAGGGAATAGTGCTTCTGCAGTGGGGGACATACAGTTTCAAGTGAGTAATGATTTATATATAAATATATTTTGTATCACGTCTCCTGACATCAACCACATTTTTCATCTCCTGGAAACTCTTTAAATAATAAAAGCTTACTTAATTTTCTAACATACGATGTTTCACATCTCATCTTGCTCTCACTGAATGAGAACATTCTTCTCTTACACCCAGAGGCGTAAAGCGTGCAGTGACTTAATGTTTCTCACACCCGATAATTTACTACAATTCCCTTTTATCTATAGAGCTTTGCCTCCAAGCTGATACATTTTATATGAACCAATATATTGTAGCACATTATCAGGTTAGGCGAGGAGTTTGTGATGCTGATGTATTTCTCTCTCAGGAAGTTGATGCAATTTTTGCAATCTGTATTTAGATAAGAAAGTTTCTGGTCACTGATATAAAAAGCCGAGATCTCGAAAATGGTTGGAATTGAAACAAAATTTGTAAAAATTTCTGCACAATTTTATCACTAGCAAACATATAAAAGTATCCAACCTGAGGCCAGTATATTACTAGACATAAAATAGAATCGAATTCGGTGTCGGACTGGGTTGACAAACGTCCACCAATAACATTGATTCTTGGGGCCCGCTGTTAAGCTGACCCTAATGCACATATTTACTCTATGTAATATTAATTTGGCTAGCTTGTTTAATTAATGATTAGATGATATCTTTTCCTGAAAATTGTGAATCAAGTGTAATAGCACCGCTCATTAGCACTCCTTCAGAGCGGCCCACCGGAGGATTCTCCTGTTCACCGGTGGGCCAGTCCGAACCTGATTGTATCCCTTGTCATTGTAGTTGTATTTCATCCCCGTTAAAAGACATATTCTTTGACCTTTCATAAGTGCTAAAAATTATTGGTTAGAAGCAATGAACTCTTATTATGAAGTCCAGAAAGATTTCACCCCTTTGATAGTTAATTCTAAAAATACCCTAATGCCATGTTCCTATGTAGCGTAAATGTTACGATTTTTCTGCTGCACTTCTTTTGTGCAAAAAAACTTCAGCATTTAACAGTTCAAGCAAAGTGGCCATGATTTCATCAAAACTCCTGCCCGTTGTCCGTTTAAATAAATTGTTGAATTGTGCATTATTTTGGTGCATTTTTAACCCATATGGGCTGCCTGAAAAAATGCAACCTGAACCAAAAATGAATAAAAAAAAGGGAGAATGTAGCAAAAAGAGCAAAAATGTTATTGTGGATTTTGGTGTGGACAACTGCTGAAAAAATGCAGTGGGAAAATAAAGCAGTAACCCCTAAAATACACCCCAATTGTAAAGGCATAGATGCCATGCTAGTGCAGGGGATGGGGTGATGTTTTTTTGAATGGAGAGTGCACAGAGACCTTTCCAGGCTCCTTTCAGCAAAGTAGATCAAAGTCACTGGCAGTCAAGTAAGACAACAGAGCTTCATGATACTTACCCTCCTCCGCTCCGGTTCTCCAATGCTGCTTCAGTCTCGGTATTTTGCTTGCAGTGGTTACATTACTCTGAAAGTTCATATCACTGCTGAAGCCAATCATTGAGTTCAGCCGCTCTTGATGCCTACATTGGCAGCCAAAATGCAGAGACCAAAACAGTGGTGGAGACGCAGCACTGGAGAGGAGGAAGGTGAGTGTCTTTTGGCTTTGTTATTTTATACATCTGCCAGTACAGGGGGCCAACTTTGCAAAAAGTAGAAAACACCCTTAACCAGTTCCTGGAATCCACTGACCATATACTTGACGGCTGTTGGGGATCTTTCCCCTTATCCTGATGCCACTGCTGTGCCTAAACTTATGTCTGTAAGCTCTGTATCATCAGACTGTGACTTTTTTTCATTATCTGAAAGCAACTATCATCTTTAAACTAATGTTTGGGGTTTTGCAACGGCCGGCAACATTTTTGGATAGTGTCATTTACTTAAACTGAACCTGTCAGCAGGAATTTGCTAAGTAAACTACAGACATTGTCAGGTTGGTGCTGTTATGCTGATTAAAATTATAACTGTGGTGAAGAAATCCATCTTGTGGTTCTTGTATAATCACTCAGTGTTAGAAGTTTTCAGTTAATGAGATGCCTGTGCTCTGGGGTGGGACTGTAGGCAGAGTGTTATCTTGGTGCTCTAAGTGATTCACCTAATGTAACATTGCTATGCCCATGATTCACCCAATATAACATTGCTATGCCCATGAGTCACATATTATAACACTGCTATGCCCATGATTCACCTAATGTAACATTGCTATGCTCATGATTCACCTAATGAAACATTGCTATGCCCGTGATTCACCTAAAGTAACATTGCTATGCCCATGATTCACCTAATGTAACATTGCTATGTACATAATTCACGTATTATAACATTGCTATGCCCATGATTCACGTATTATAACATTGCTATGCCCATGATTGACCTAATGTAACATTGCTATGACCATGATTCACATATTATAACATTGCTATGCTCATGATTCACGTATTATAACATTGCTAAGCTCATGATTCATGTATTATAACATTGCTATGCCCATAATTCACCTAATATAACATTGCTATGCCCAAGATTCACTTAATGTAACATTGCTATGCCCATGATTCACCTAATGTAACATTGCTATGCCTATAATTCACCTAATGTAACATTGCTATGCCCATGATTCACGTACTATAACATTGCTATGCCCATGATTCCCCCGAATGTAACTTTGCTATGCCAATGAATCATGTACTTTGATATCACTATGTGCATGATACATCTACTGTGACTTAATTGACCTAGTTGGCCATTTACTGCATCTCTACAGTGTGCATTATTACACTTTGTGACATCACTTTGTGCATTATTTTTGTACCGTGAAATCACGTTATTTTCTTCTGCGCATTAGGGGAGACACATAGGACAAAGTGGACACTAAAATCTTTGTATGTATTACATTTATTACAAAACATGGTGGAATAGACCCAATTTCAAATTTTGCAACGGTGCTACAAGTTTACATGCCGTGCCCAGATTACCTCTATTACTGGGCAACATCTAAACTATCAGACCAGTTCATAGCTAAAATTATTATAGGGGTTAATATATATATATAAAAAAAGTAATGTTTGAAAAACACCAGTACAGTGATCTACAAATGGAGAGCCATACATATCGGAGATACATTGACCAAAGACCATTAATGTACAAAGTGCTGCACAGAACAATAGCTGGTCTCCAACCATTATCCGTTGCCAGCAGAAGAAAGGTTCCTGCAAGTTGTGAACATGCACTTTCATCAGCGAGGAATCCGGGTACAATAAGGAGATGTCACGCTGCTACTGACACCGAAACATAGAGCAGCGCTCACCGCCATCACAAAGCCGATGACAGTGCCGCTGTGCCAGCTAATAAGGCTGTGTGCAGAGGGGAAAGCTTCCACTGTTAGCTAAAGATAATGGGAATTTTCTGCTATGAAATATGCTATTTTTATATCCCTTTATGATAATATTTAGTATATGTTTTTCAGTCCTCAAAATTCCAATGCTTTCATCTTTATATGTATCGCTGTAGGTTTATGGCTAGAACAAAAAAGGCATTTTTCCAAAAGAGGCATCTTCTACCACCGCTTACAGTTTACCCCTATATAGAAAGATGCCCTTGTTTTCATTAATATTTGTGCAAATCTATAAAATGCATCACTTGTTTAAGCAGCGGTTTGTAAATATCATCCAGAATTTAAAGAGGTTGTCCCAAAGTATTAAAAAAAACAAAACAAAAGGACATATAAAGGTATAAAATCCATGCAACACGTTTCAGTGCCAGATCATTGAAGTAGACTGATGAAGTCACCGGTCTGGCGCCGAAACGTGTTGCGTGGATTTTATACCTTTATGCCAGGTTGTTGTTTTTATATTTTCTAAGAATAATACCTATTGAATTGACTTCCTGCTGGATCGACTTTGTATTCCATGTGGGCTTCAACAACTCGTAGCCCCTAAGGCTCAGTAATTTGCTCTGGTCTTCAAAATCATAGTCAACTGTTTTATGTTGCTGAGTCTTCTGGTGATTTGGTTCCCCTTTTGCGTACAACTACTCCAGGTGCTGCTTCTATCATTAGTGTCTGTCACCTCTCTCCAATCATATTCCTATTTTATATTGTGTCTAGAGACCAATCCAAGCTTTTCATCTCCTGCTCCTGATATCTGTAGATTCCAAAGTCGACATTTCCACAAATTTCCTTTTATTTAACTGCACATATGGAAAATTGTCAATCACTGTGTGTAGGCAGGGAAAGTAAGACTTACGGACTTTTCCTATAAGTGGGTGGGGAAAGCAGGACTCACTGGGTTTTCCTATTAGTGTGGGAAGGGGCAGGATTCATTTTGCTTTCTTATACTCGTAAATGGACAGAGTATCCAGGACTGACAGGATTTTCCTATAAGGACGCAGGGCTCAAAATCTTTTCCTGTAAGTGGATGGGGAAGAAATACTCACAGGCTTTTCCTAAAAATTGGTGGAGGATGAATGACTCATGCATTTCCTATAAGTGGGTGGAGAAGCCAGGACTTATGGGCTTTTCCTATTTCCTATCAATGTGTGGAGAAACCAGGACTCCCAGGCTTTTCCTATAAGTGTTGGGGAAAAATGACTCATGCATTTCCTGTGTTGGTAGAGGAAACAGGGCTCAAAATCTTACTGTAAGTGGGCTAGGGAAGCGGGACACACTGGCTTTTCCTATAAGTTGGTGGAGTATGAATGATTCATGCATTTTCTGTAATGGGTGGAGAAACCAGGACTCACAGGCTTTTCCTATCAATGGGTGGACAAAGCAGGACTCAAAAGGTTTTCCTATAAGTGAATGGAGGAAGCGCACAACTCAAAGGTTTTTACTATAATTGTTGGGGAAGAATATCTCATGCATTTTCTATAAGTTGGAGGAGGAAGCAGGGCTCACAATATTTTCCTTTAAGTGGGCAGAAGAAGCAGGACTCACAGGCTTTTCCTATAAATTGGTTGAGGAAGCAGGGTTCACAATCTTTTCCTATAAATTGGTTGAGGAAGCAGGGCTCACAATCTTTTCCTATAAGTAGGCAGAGGGAGCAGGACTCACAGGCTTTTCCTATAAGTAGGCAGAGGGAGCAGGACTCACAGGCTTTTCCTATAAGTGGACAGAGGGAGCAGGACTCACAGGCTATTCCTATAAGTAGGCAGAGGGAGCAGGACTCACAGGCTTTTCCTATAAGTAGGCAGAGGGAGCAGGACTCACAGGCTTTTCCTATAAGTGGGCAGAAGGAGCAGGACTCACAGGCTTTTCCTATAAGTAGGCAGAGGGAGCAGGACTCACAGGCTTTTTCTATAAGTTGGTAGAGAAAGCAGGATTATCTTGTTTTCTCTGAGTCCTGATCTAATTAAAACAGATGTTTACACAAAAACAGTAAATCAAATAATAAAATAAAACTAGATGTGTATTTCCTGAAGGAAGTACAGATAGCGGTTTGAAATGCTGCCCGGGCTGCCCCTTTAAGAGAAACTTGCCTGCTGCACCTGCAAGACTTTCAACTCAGGATCCGTTTTAACTGTGGGTGCCTCTCAGGGGCCACTTTGGCCTCAGGGTCCGATTTTGTGGGTGGGGCCCTCAGGGCCCGATTTTGTGGGTGGGGCCCCTCAGGGTCCGATTTTGTGGCCGGGGCACCTCAGGGTCCGATTTGGTGGGTGGGGCCACTCAGGGTCCGATTTTGTGGCTGGGGCACCTCAGGGTCTGATTTGGTGGTTGGGGCCCCTCAGGGTCCAATCTTGTGGCCGGGGCCCCTCAGGGTCTGATTTTGTGGCTGGGGCCCCTCAGGGTCTGATTTTGTGGCTGGGGCCCCTCAGGGTCCGATTTGGTGGGTGGGGCCCCTCAGGATCCGATTTTGTGGCCGGGGCCCCTCAGGGTCCGATTTGGTGGGTGGGGCCCCTCAGGGTCCGATTTGGTGAGCGGGGCCCCTCAGGGTCCGATTTGGTGAGCGGGGCCCCTCAGGGTCTGATTTGGTGGGCGGGATCTATCAGAGTCCGATTTGGTGGGCGGGGCCCCTCAGGGTCCAATTTGGTTGGCGGGGACCCTCGGGGTCCAGTTTGGTGGGCAGGATCCCTCGGGGTCCGATTTGGTGGGAGGGGCCCCTCGGGGTCCGATTTGGTGAGCAGGGCCACTCTAAGTCTGATTTGGTGGGCGGGGCCACTCTGGGTCCGATTTGGTGGGCGGGGCCCCTCAGAGTTCAATTTGGTCAGCGGGGCCCCTCAGGATCCGATTTTGTGGGTGGGGCCCCTCAGGGTCCGATTTTGTGGTTGGGGCCTTTCAGAATCTGATTTAGTGGGCGGGGCCCCTCAGGGTCCGATTTGGTGGGCGGGGCCCCTCAGGGTCCAATTTGGTGGGCGGGGCCACCCTGGGTCTGATTTGGTGGGCGGGGCCACTCTGGGTCCCATTTGGTGGACGGGGCCCTTCAGGGTCCAATTTGGTGGGCGGGGACACTGAGTCTGATTTTGTGGGTTGGGCCCCTCAGGGTCCGATTTTGTGGCCGGGGCCCCTCAGGGTCCGATTTTGTGTCCGGGGCCCCTCAGGGTCCGATTTTGTGGCCGGGGCCCCTGAGGGTCCAATTTTGTGGGTGGGGCCCCTCAGGGTCCGATTTTGTGGTTGGGGCCCCTCAGGATCCGATTTTGTGGGTGGGGCCCCTCAGGATCCGATTTTGTGGTTGGGGCCCCTCAGGGTTCAATTTTGTAGGTGGGGTCCCTCAGGGTCCGATTTTGTGGCCGGATCCCCTGTGTCCGATTTTGTGGGTGGGGCCCCTCAGGGTCCGATTTTGTGGCCAGGACCCCTCAGGGTCCGATTTTGTGGGTGGGGCCCCTTAGGGTTCGATTTTGTGGGTGGGGCCCCTCAGGGTCCAATTTGGTGGGCGGGGAAACTCTGGGTCTGATTTGGTGGGCGAGGCCACTCTGGGTCCAATTTGGTGGGCGGGGCCACTCTGGGTCCAATTTGGATGCCAGGGTTGCTCAGCCTCCTTTTTGTAGGCCAGGGTCTATCAGCCTCCGATTTGGAGCCTTGGGTCACTCAGCTTTCGATTTGGCGCGCCGGCCCTTTAAGACTCATTTTGGTGCGCCGGCTCTTTAAGAATCACTTTGGCGCGTTGGCCCTTTAAGAGCCAGGGTGGCTCACTGCGCTTCTAAATCCACTTTGGCGCACATTCTCTCTCAGGGGCATGCGTCATGTGATGAAGCAAGATTTGCATTTGTGCTGTGGGTTTTGCTTTAAGAGCTGATATTATGTGGCAGAAGCTCTCTCCTGGAGGTGTCATGTGGTGTTCGTAGGCGTTGGCATAGTAACTGGGTGTGCCTGCACATATCAATGAGCTCAACTGCCATTTCAATCGCCTCAGGGCATGTTTTAAGCTTCCCATTGAAAAGCATTGAGACAGTGCATTCCAAAGACGGGAAAAAAAATTTTCAAATGCAAATTGCGCAAAAACTACAAATCCGATCGACACGAAAAATACTTAGCACACCTCTCATGGACGCTGGCTTCGAAACGACACCTCAACGGAGTCTGTGCGTGTAGCGGTTCGGGCCGCATTAATTGCGGAAATCAACTGAATAATAATAATAAGAAGAACTAGATGTGTATTTCCTGAAGGAAGTACAGATAGTGGTTTGAAATGGTGCCCAGGCTGCCCCTTTAAGAGAGACTTGCCTGATGCCCCTGCAAGACTTTCAACTCAGGATCCGTTTTAACTGTGGGTGCCTCTCAGGGGCCACTTTGGCCCCAGGGTCTGATTTTGTGGGTGGGGCCCCTCAAGGCCCGATTTTGTGGGTGGGGCCCCTCAGGGGCCGATTTTGTGGCCGGGGCCCCTCAGGGTCCGATTTGGTGGGTGGGGCCCCTCAGGGTCCGATTTGGTGGCCGGGGCCCCTCAGGGTCCAATTTGGTGGGTGGGGCCCCTCAGGGTCCGATTTTGTGGCCGGGGCCCCTCAGGGTCCGATTTGGTGGGTGGGGCCCCTCAGGGTCCGATTTTGTGGCCGGGGCCCCTCAGGGTCTGATTTTGTGGCCGTGGCCCCTCAGGGTCTGATTTGGTGGGTGGGGCCTCTTAGGATCCGATGTGGTGGGCGGGGCCCCTCAGGGTCCGATTTTGTGGCCGGGGCCCCTCAGGGTCCAATTTTGTGGTCGGGGCCCCTCAGGGTCCGATTTTGTGGCCGGAACCACTCAGGGTCCGATTTGGTGGGTGGGGCCCCTCAGGGTCCGATTTGGTGGGTGGAGCTCCTCAGGGTCCGATTTGGTGGGCGGGGCCACTCTTAGTCCTATTTAGTGGGTGGGGCCCCTCAGGGTCCGATTTTGTGACTGGGGCCCCTCTGGGTTCAATTTTGTGGCCGGGGTCTCTCAGGGTCTGATTTGGTGGGCGGGGCCCCACATGGTCCGATTTGGTGGGCGGGACCCCTCAGGGTCCGATTTCTTGGGGCGGGGCCCCTCAGGGTCCGATTTGGTGAGCGGGGCCCCTCAGGGTCTGATTTGGTGAGCACAGCCCCTCAGAGGTCGATTTGGTGGGTGGGGCCCCTCAGGGTCCAATTTGGTGGGTGGGGCCCCTCAGGGTCCAATTTGGTGGGCGGGGCCCCTCAGAAACCAATTTGCTGGGCGGGGCCCCTCAGAACCCGATTTGGTGAGCGGGGCCCCTCAGAGTTCAATTTGGTGAGCGGGGCCCCTCAGGGTCCGATTTGGTGAGCGGGGCCCCTCAGGATCCGATTTTGTGGCTGGGGCCACTCAGGGTCTCATTTTGTGGGTGGGGACCCTCAGGGTCCGATTTTGTGTCCGGGGCCCCTCAGGGTCCAATTTTGTGGTTGAGGCCCTTCAGAATCCGATTTGGTGGGCGGGGCCCCTCAGCGTCCGATTTGGTGAGCGGGGCCCCTCTGAGTTCGATTTTGTGAGCACGGCCCCTCAGGGTCCGATTTGGTGGGCTGGGCCCCTCAGGGTCTGATTTGGTGGGCAGGGCCCCTCATGGTTTGATTTGGTGGGCGGGGGCCACTCTGGGTCTGATTTGGTGAGCGGGACCCTTCAGCGTCCGATTTGGTGAGCGGTGCCCCTCTGAGTTCGATTTTGTGAGCACGGCCCCTCAGGGTCCGATTTGGTGGTCTGGGCCCCTCATGGTCCGATTTGGTGGGCGGGGCCCCTCATGGTTTGATTTGGTGGGCGGGGGCCACTCTGGGTCTGATTTGGTGAGCGGGGCCCCTCAGGGTCCGATTTTGTGGTTGGGGTCCCTCAGGGTCTGATTTTGTGGGTCGGGACCCTCAGGGTCCGATTTTGTGTCCGGGGCCCCTCAGGGTCCGATTTTGTTGTTGGGGCCCCCTCAGAATCCGATTTGGTGGGCGGGGCCCCTCAGGGTCCGATTTGGTGAGCGGAGTCCCTCAGAGTTCGATTTGGTGAGCGGGGCCTCTCAGGGTCCAATTTGGTGCGTGGCGCCCCTCAGGGTCCGATTTGGTGGGCGGGGCCCCTCAGGGTCCGATTTTGTGGGTGGGGGCCCTCAGGGTCCGATTTTGTGGCTGGGGCTCCTCAGGGTCCGATTTTGTGGCCGGGACCCCTCAGGGTCTGATTTTGTGGCCGGGTCTACTCAGGGTCCGATTTTGAGGGCGGGGCCCCTTAGGGTCCTATTTTGTGGTTGGGGGCCCTCAGGGTCCGATTTTGTGAGTGGGGCCCCTCAGAGTCCGATTTGGTTGGCAGGGCCCCTCAGGGTCCGATTTGGTGGGCGGGGCCTCTCAGGGTCCGATTTTGAGGGCGGGGCCCCTCAGGGTCCGATTTTGTGGGTGGGGCCCCTCAGGGTCCGATTTTGTGGGTGGGGCCCCTCAGGGTCCGATTTGGTGGGTGGGGCCCCTCAGGGTCCGATTTGGTGGCCGGGGCCCCTCAGGGTCCAATTTGGTGGGTGGGGCCCCTCAGGGTCCGATTTTGTGGCCGGGGCCCCTCAGGGTCCGATTTGGTGGGTGGGGCCTCTCAGGGTCCGATTTTGTGGCCGGGGCCCCTCAGGGTCCGATTTTGTGGCCGGAACCCCTCAGAGTCTGATTTTGTGGGTGGGCCCCTCAGGGTCCAATTTTGTGGCCAGGGCCCCTCAGGGTCCGATTTTGTGGCCGGGGCCCCTCAGGGTCCAATTTTGTGGTCGGGGCCCCTCAGGGTCCGATTTTGTGGCCGGAACCACTCAGGGTCCGATTTGGTGGGTGGGGCCCCTCAGGGTCCGATTTGGTGGGTGGAGCTCCTCAGGGTCCGATTTGGTGGGCGGGGCCACTCTTAGTCCGATTTAGTGGGTGGGGCCCCTCAGGGTCCGATTTTGTGACTGGGGCCCCTCTGGGTTCAATTTTGTGGCCGGGGTCTCTCAGGGTCTGATTTGGTGGGCGGGGCCCCACATGGTCCGATTTGGTGGGCGGGGCCCCTCAGGGTCCGATTTCTTGGGGCGGGGCCCCTCAGGGTCCGATTTGGTGAGCGGGGCCCCTCAGGGTCCGATTTGGTGGGCGGGGCCCCTCAGGGTCTGATTTGGTGAGCACAGCCCCTCAGAGGTCGATTTGTGGGCGGGGCCCTTCAGGGTTCAATTTGGTGGGTGGGGCCCCTCAGGGTCCAATTTGGTGGGCGGGGCCCCTCAGAAACCAATTTGCTGGGCGGGGCCCCTCAGAACCCGATTTGGTGAGCGGGGCCCCTCAGAGTTCAATTTGGTGAGCGGGGCCCCTCAGGGTCCGATTTGGTGAGCGGGGCCCCTCAGGATCCGATTTGGTGGGTGGGGCCCCTCAGAGTCCGATTTTGTGGCTGGGGCCCCTCAGGGTCTCATTTTGTGGGTGGGGACCCTCAGGGTCCGATTTTGTGTCCGGGGCCCCTCAGGGTCCAATTTTGTGGTTGAGGCCCTTCAGAATCCGATTTGGTGGGCGGGGCCCCTCAGCGTCCGATTTGGTGAGCGGGGCCCCTCTGAGTTCGATTTTGTGAGCACGGCCCCTCAGGGTCCGATTTGGTGGGCTGGGCCCCTCAGGGTCCGATTTGGTGGGCGGGGCCCCTCATGGTTTGATTTGGTGGGCGGGGGCCACTCTGGGTCTGATTTGGTGAGCGGGACCCCTCAGCGTCCGATTTGGTGAGCGGTGCCCCTCTGAGTTCGATTTTGTGAGCACGGCCCCTCAGGGTCCGATTTGGTGGTCTGGGCCCCTCATGGTCCGATTTGGTGGGCGGGGCCCCTCATGGTTTGATTTGGTGGGCGGGGGCCACTCTGGGTCTGATTTGGTGAGCGGGGCCCCTCAGGGTCCGATTTTGTGGTTGGGGTCCCTCAGGGTCTGATTTTGTGGGTCGGGACCCTCAGGGTCCGATTTTGTGTCCGGGGCCCCTCAGGGTCCGATTTTGTTGTTGGGGCCCCCTCAGAATCCGATTTGGTGAGCGGAGTCCCTCAGAGTTCGATTTGGTGAGCGGGGCCTCTCAGGGTCCAATTTGGTGCGTGGAGCCCCTCAGGGTCCGATTTGGTGGGCGGGGCCCCTCAGGGTCCGATTTTGTGGGTGGGGGCCCTCAGGGTCCGATTTTGTGGCTGGGGCTCCTCAGGGTCTGATTTTGTGGCCGGGACCCCTCAGGGTCTGATTTTGTGGCCGGGTCTACTCAGGGTCCGATTTTGAGGGCGGGGCCCCTTAGGGTCCTATTTTGTGGTTGGGGGCCCTCAGGGTCCGATTTTGTGGGTGGGGCCCCTCAGAGTCCGATTTGGTTGGCAGGGCCCCTCAGGGTCCGATTTGGTGGGCGGGGCCTCTCAGGGTCCGATTTTGAGGGCGGGGCCCCTCAGGGTCCGATTTTGTGGGTGGGGCCCCTCAGGGTCCGATTTGGTGGGCGGGGCCCCTCTGGGTTCGATTTTGTGGCCGGGGTCTCTCAGGGTCCGATTTTGTGGCCGGGGCCCCTTAGGGTCCGATTTTGTGGTTGGGGGCCCTCAGGGTCCGATTTTGAGTGTGGGGCCCCTCAGGGTCCGATTTGATGGGCGGGGCCACTCTGGGTCCAATTTGGATGCCAGGGTTGCTCAGCCTCCTTTTTGTAGGCCAGGGTCTATCAGCCTCCGATTTGGAGCCTTGGGTCACTCAGCTTTCGATTTGGCGCGCCGGCCCTTTAAGACTCACTTTGGCGCGCCGGCTCTTTAAGAATCACTTTGGCGCGTCGGCCCTTTAAGAGCCAGGGTGGCTCACTGGGCTTCTAAATCCACTTTGGCGCACATTCTCTCTCAGGGGCATACGTCATGTGATGAAGCTAGATTTGCATTTGTGCTGTGGGTTTTGCTTTAAGAGCTGATATTATGTGGCAGAAGCTCTGTCTTGGAGAGGTCATGTGAAGTTCGTAGGCGTTGGCATAGTAACTGGGTCTGCCTGCGCATATCAATGAGCTTAACTGCCATTTCAATCGCCTCAGGGCACGTTTTGCCATTTCCCCATTCAAATGCATTGGAGACAGTGCATTCCAATGACGGGAAAAAAAATTTTCAAACGCAAATTGCGCAAAAACTACAAATCCGATCGACACGAAAAATACTTAGCACACCTCTCATGGACGCTGGCTTCGAAACGACACCTCAACGGAGTCTGTGCGTGTAGCGGTTCGGGCCGCATTAATTGCGGAAATCAACTGGAAAATAATAAGAAGAAGAACTAGATGTGTATTTCCTGAAGGAAGTACAGATAGTGGTTTGAAATGGTGCCCGGGCTGCGACTTTAAAAGAGACTTGCCTGCTGCCCCTGCACGACTTTCAACTCAGTATCCGTTTTACCTGTGGGTGCCTCTCAGGGGCCACTTTGGCCTGTGGGGCCCCTCAGGGTCTGATTTGGTGGGTGGGGCCCCTCAGGATCCGATTCAGTGGACTGGGCTCCTCAGGGCTTGAATTGGTGGGCCGATTTGGTGGGCGAGGCCCCTCAGGGTCCGGTTTGGTGGGCACCGCCCCTCAGGGTCTGATTTGGCGGGTGGGACCCCTCTGGGTCCGATTTGGTGGGCGGGGCCCCTCAGAGTTCGATTTGGTGGGTGGGGCACCACAGGGTCCGATTTGGTGAGTGGGGCCCCACAGGGTCCAATTTTGTGGGCAGAGCTCCTCTGGTTCCGATTTGGTAGACGGGGCCTCTCAGGGTCCGATTTGGTGGGCGGGTCCCCTCAGGATCCGATTTGGTGGGTGGGGCTCTTCAGGGTATGATTTGGCAGGCGGGGCCCATGAGGGTCTGATTTGGTGGGCGGTGCCCCTCATGGCCTGATTTGGTGGGCGGGGCCACTCTGGGTCTGATTAGGTGGGTGGGGCCCCTTAGGGTCAGATTTGGTGGGTGGGACCCTTCAGGGTCTGATTTGGTGGGCGGGGCCACTCTGGGTCCAATTTGGTGGGCGGGGCCCTTCAGGGTACAATTTGGTAGGCGGGACCACTCTGAGTCTGATTTGGTGGGAGGGGCCCCTCAGGGTTCAATTTGGTGGGCGGGCCACTCTGGGTCCGATTTGGAGGGCGGGGCCACAACAGGTCTGATTTGGTGAGCGGGGCCCCTCAGGGTCCAATTTGGTGGGCGGGGCCTCTCTGGGTCTGATTTGGAGGGCGGGGCCACTCCGGGGCCAATTTGTTGGCCTGGGTGGCTCAGCCTCCGATTTGTAGGCCAGGGTCGATCAGCCTCCGATTTGGAGCCTGGGGTCACTCAGCATTCGATTTGGCGCGCCAGCCCTTTAAGGCTCATTTTGGTGCGCCGGCCCTTTAAGATTCACTTAGGCGCGTCGGCTGTTTAAGAGCTAGTTTGGCGCACTGGGCTTCTAAATTCACTTTGGCGTACATTCTCTCTCAGGGGCACGCGTCATGTGATGCAGCTAGATTTGCATTTGTGCTGTGGGTTTCGCTTTAAGAGCTGATATTATCGCCAGAAACTGTGTCCTGCTGGGGTCATGTGAAGTTCTTTGGCGCTGGCATAGTAACTGGGTCTGCCTGCGCATATCAATGAGCTAAACTGCCATTTGAATCGCCTCAGGGCATGTTTTCTCTAAGGCAAAATTTCCCCATTGAAAAGCATTGAGACAATACATTCAAATGACGGGAAAAAAAAATTTCTAATGCAAATTGCGCAAAAACTACAAATCCAATCAACACGAAAATTACTTAGCACACCTCTCATGGATGCTGGCTTCGAAACGACACCTCAACGGAGTCTGTGCGTGTAGCGGTTTGGGCCGCATTAATTGCGGAAATCAACTGAATAATAAGAATAAGTTAGCAGCGGTCGGATTACAACATTAATACTAGATGTGTATTTCCTGAAGGAAGTACAGATAGTGGTTTGAAATGGTGCCCGGGTTGCCCCTTTAAGAGAGACTTGCCTGCTGCCCCTGCAAGACTTTCAACTCAGGATCCGTTTTAACTGTGAGTGCATCTCAGGTGCCACTTTGGCCTCAGGGTCCGATTTTGTGGGTGGGGCCCCTCAGGGTCCGATTTAGTGATTTGGTGGGTGGGGCCCCTCAGGGTCCGATTTGGTGGCCGGGGCCCCTCAGGGTCTGATTTGGTGGGTGGGGACCCTCAGGGTCCGATTTTGTTGCCGGGGCCCCTCAGGGTCCGATTTGGTGGTTGGAGCCCATCAGGGTCTGACTTTGTGACCAGGGCCCTAAGGGTCCGATTTTGTGATTGGGGACCCTCATGGTCCGATTTTGTGGCCGGGGCCCCTCAGGGTCCAATTTGGTAGGTAGGGCCCCTCAGGGTTCGATTTTGTGGGTGGGGCCCCTCAGGGTCCGATTTGGTGGATGGGGCCCCTCAGGGTCCGATTTTGTGGCCGGGGCCCCACAGGGTCCGATTTTGTGCGTTTAGCCCCTCAGGGTCCGATTTGGTGGCTGGGGCCCCTCAGGGTCCGATTTGGTGGGTGGGGACACTCGGGGTCCGATTTGGTGGGCGGGGCCCCTAACGGTCCCATTTGGTGGGCTGGGCCCCTCAGGGTCCGATTTGGTGAGCGGGGCCCCTCGGGGTCCGATTTGATCAGCATCGCCTCATAGGATCAGATTTGGTGGGCGGGGCCCCCAGGGTCTGATTTTGTGGTTGGGGCCCCTCAGGGTCCGATTTTGTGGGTGGAGCCCCCTAGGGTCCGATTTTGTGTCCGGGGCCCCTCAGGGTCCGATTTGGTGAGCGGGACCCCTCAGGGTTCGATTTGGTGAGCGGGGCCTCTCAGAGTTCAATTTGGTGAGCGGGGCCCCTCAGGGTCCGATTTGGTGAGCTGGGCACCTCAGGGTCCGATTTTGTGGTTGGGGCCTTTCAGAATCCGATTTGGTGGGTGGAGCCGCTCAGGGTCCGATTTGGTGGGCAGGGCCCATCAGGGTCCGATTTGGTTTGTGGGGACCCTCAGGGTCCGATTTGGTGGGCAGGGCCCCTCAGGGTCTGATTTGCTGGGCGGGGTCCCTCAGGGTCCTATTTGGTGGGCGTGGCCCCTCAGGGTCCGATTTGGTGGGCGGGGCCACTCAGGGTCCGATTTGGTGGGTGGGGCCCCCCAGGGTCCGATTTGGTGGGCGGGGCCCATCAGAGTCAGATTTGGTGGGCGGGGACCCTCAGGGTCCGATTTGCTGGGCGGGGTCCCTCAGGGTCCTATTTGGTGGGTGGGGCCCCTCAGGGTCCTATTTGCTGGGCGGGGTCCCTCAGGGTCCTATTTGCTGGGCGGGGTCCCTCAGGGTCCTATTTGCTGGGCGGGGTCCCTCAGGGTCCTATTTGCTGGGCGGGGTCCCTCAGGGTCCTATTTGGTGGGTGGGGCCCCTCAGGGTCCTATTTGGTGGGTGGGGCCCCTCAGGGTCCTATTTGGTGGGTGGGGCCCCTCAGGGTCCTATTTGGTGGTTGGGGCCTTTCAGAATCCGATTTGGTGAGTGGGGCCCCTCAGGGTCCGATTTGGTGAGCGGGGCCCCTTAGGGTCCGATTTGGTGAGCGGGGACCCTCAGGGTCTGATTTGGTGGGCGGGGCCACTCAGGGTCCGACTTGGTGGGCGGGGCCACTCAGGGTCCGACTTGGTGGGCGGGGCCACTCAGGGTCCGACTTGGTGGGCGGGGCCACTCAGGGTCCGACTTGGTGGGCGGGGCCACTCAGGGTCCGACTTGGTGGGCGGGGCCACTCAGGGTCCGATTTGGTGGGCGGGGCCACTCAGGGTCCGATTTGGTGGGCGGGGCCACTCAGGGTCCGATTTGGTGGCGGGGCCACTCAGGGTCCGATTTGGTGGGTGGGGCCCCTCAGGGTCCGATTTGGTGGGCGGGGGCACACTTTGGCGCACATTCTCTCTCAGGGGCATGCGTCATGTGATGAAGCTAGATTTGCATTTGTGCTGTGGGTTTCGCTTTAAGAGCTGATATAATGTGGCAGAAGCTCTGTCCTGGGGGCGTCATGTGACGTTCGTAGGCGTTGGCATAGTAACTGGGTGTTCCTGCGCATATCAATGAGCTTAACTGCCATTTCAATCGCCTCAGACAGTGCATTCCAATGACGGGAAAAAAAATTTCAAACGCAAATTGCGCAAAAACTACAAATCCGATCGACACGAAAAATACTTAGCACACAACTCGTGGACGCTGGCTTCAAAACAACACCTCAACGGATTGTGTGCGTGTAGCGGTTCGGGCCGCATTAATTGCGGAAAGCAACTGAATAGTAATAATAATACTAGATGTGTATTTCCTGAAGGAAGTACAGATAGTGGTTTGAAATGGTACCCGGCTGCCCCTTTAAGAGAGACTTGCCTGCTGCCCCTGCAAGATTTTCAACTCCTGATCCGTTTTAACTGTGAGTGCCTCTCAGGGGCCACTTTGGCCTCAGGGTCTGATTTGGTGGGTGGGGCTCCTCAGGATCTGATTCCTTGGCCTTGGCTCCTCAGGGCTTGAATTGTTGGCCGGGATCCCTCAGGCTCCTATTTTGTGGGTGTGGCCCCTCAGGGTCCGATTTTGTGGGTGTGGCCCCTCAGGGTCCGATTTTGTGGGTGGGGCCCCTCAGGGTCCGATATTGTGAGTGGGGCCCCTCAGGGTCCAATATTGTGAGTGGGGCCCCTCAGGGTCCGATATTGTGGTTGGGGCCCCTCAGGGTCCGTTTTTGTGGGTTGGGCCCCTCAGGGTCCGATTTTGTGGGTTGGGCCCCTCAGGGTCCGATTTTGTGTCCGGGGCCCCTCAGGGTCCGATTTTGTAGCTGGGGCACCTCAGGGAACGATTTTGTGGCCGGGGCCCCTCTTGGTCGGATTTTGTGGGTGGTGCCCCTCAGGGAACGATTTTGTGGGTGGGGCCCCTCAGGGTCCGATTTTGTGGGTGGAGCCCCTCAGGGTCCAATTTTGTGGTTGGGGCCTTTCAGAATCTGATTTGGTGGGCGGGGCCGCTCAGGGTCCGATTTGGTGGGCGGGGGCGCACTTTGGCGCACATTCTCTCTCAGAGGCATGCGTCATGTGATGAAGCTAGATTTGCATTTGTGCTGTGGGTTTCGCTTTAAGAGCTGATATTATGTGGCAGAAGCTCTGTCCTGGGGGCGTCATGTGACATTCGTAGGCATTGGTATAGTAACTGGGTGTGCCTGCGCATATCAATGAGCTTTACTGCCATTTCAATCGCCTCAGGGCACGTTTTAAGTTTCCCATTCAAATGCATTGAGACAGTGCATTCCAATGACAGGAAAAAAAAATTTCAAACGCAAATTGCGCAAAAACTACAAATCCGATCGACACGAAAAATACTTAACACACCTCTCGTGGACGCTGGCTTTGAAACGACACCTCAACGGAGTCTGTGCGTGTAGCGGTTCGGAAATCAACTGAAAAATAAGAATAAGTTAGCAGTGTTCTGATTACAACATTAATACTAGATATGTATTTCCTGAAGGAAGTACAGATAGTGGTTTGAAATGGTGCCCGGGATGCCCCTTTAAGAGAGACTTGCCTGCTGCCCCTGCAAGACTTTCAACTCAGGATCCGTTTTAACTGTGGGTGCCTCTCAGGGGCCACTTTGGCCTCAGTGTCCGATTTTGTGGGTGGGGCCTCTCTGGGTCCGATTTTGTGGCCGGGGCCCCTCAGGGTCTGATTTGGTGGGTGGGGCCCCTCAGGGTCCGATTTTGTGTCCGGGGCCCCTCAGGGTCCGATTTGGTGATTGGGGCCCCTCAGGGTCCGATTTTGAGGGTGGGGCCCCTCAGGATCCGATTTTGTGGCAGGGGCCCCTCAGGGTCTGATTTGGTGGGCGGGGCTCCTCACGGTCCGATTTGGTGGGCATGGCATCTCTCGGTCCGATTTAGTGGGCAGTGCCCCTCAGGGTCCGATTTGGTGGGTGGGGCCCCTCTGCTTCCGATTTGGTGGGCGGGGCCCTTCATTATCCGATTTGGTGGACGGGGTCACTCTGGGTCCGATTTGGTGGACGGAGCTCCTCAGGGTCCGATTTGGTGGGCAGGGCCCCTCTGGGTCCGATTTGGTGGGCGGGGCCCTTCAGGGTCCGATTTGGTGGGTGGGGCAACTCTGAGTCTGATTTGGTGGGCGGGGGCCCTCAGTGTCCGATTTGGTGGGCTGTGCCACTCTGGGTCCGTTTTTGGTGGGCGGGGCCACTCTGGTCCGATTTGGAGGCCAGGGTGGCTCAGCCTCCGATTTTAAGGCCGGGGTGGCTCAGCCTCAGATTTGGATCCTGGGGTCACTCAGCTTTCGATTTGGCGCGTCGGCCCTTTAATACTCATTTCGGTGCGGCGGCCCTTTAAGAATCACTTTGGTGCTTCGGCCCTTTAAGAGCCAGTTTGGCTCACTGGGCTTCTAAATACACTTTGGCACACATTCTCTCTCAGGGGCATGCGTCATGTGATGAAGGTAGATTTTCATTTGTGCTGTGGGTTTCGCTTTAAGAGCTGATATTATGTGGCAGAAGCTCTGTCCTGGTGGCATCATGTGACGTTCGTAGGCGTTGGCATAGTAACTGGGTGTGCCTGCGCATATCAATGAGCTTTACTGCCATTTCAATCGCCTCAGGGCACTTTTTAAGTTTCCCATTGAAAAGCATTGAGACAGTGCATTCCAATGACGGGAAAAAAATTTTTCAAACACAAATTGCACAAAAACTACAAATCCGATCGACACAAAAAATACTTAGCACACCTCTCGTGGACGCTGGCTTCGAAACGACACCTCAACGGAGTCTGTGCGTGTAGCGGTTCGGGCCGCATTAATTGCGGAAATCAACTGAATAACTTGTGATTGACGCATTATAATTGTAATACTAGATGTGTATTTCCTGAAGGAAGTACAGATAGTGGTTTGAAATGGTGCCCGGGTTGCCCCTTTAAGAGAGACTTGCCTGCTGCCCCTGCAAGACTTTCAACTCAGGATCCGTTTTAACTGTGAGTGCATCTCAGGTGCCACTTTGGCCTCAGGGTCCGATTTTGTGGGTGGGGCCCCTCAGGGTCCGATTTAGTGGCCAGGGCCCCTCAGGGTCCAATTTGGTGGGTGGGGCCCCTCAGGGTCCGATTTGGTGGCCGGGGCCCCTCAGGGTCTGATTTGGTGGGTGGGGACCCTCAGGGTCCGATTTTGTTGCCGGGGCCCCTCAGGGTCCGATTTGGTGGTTGGAGCCCATCAGGGTCTGACTTTGTGGTTGGGGCCTTTCAGAATCTGATTTGGTGGGCGGGGCCGCTCAGGGTCCGATTTGGTGGGCGGGGGCGCACTTTGGCGCACATTCTCTCTCAGAGGCATGCGTCATGTGATGAAGCTAGATTTGCATTTGTGCTGTGGGTTTCGCTTTAAGAGCTGATATTATGTGGCAGAAGCTCTGTCCTGGGGGCGTCATGTGACATTCGTAGGCATTGGTATAGTAACTGGGTGTGCCTGCGCATATCAATGAGCTTTACTGCCATTTCAATCGCCTCAGGGCACGTTTTAAGTTTCCCATTCAAATGCATTGAGACAGTGCATTCCAATGACAGGAAAAAAAAATTTCAAACGCAAATTGCGCAAAAACTACAAATCCGATCGACACGAAAAATACTTAGCACACCTCTCGTGGACGCTGACTTTGAAACGACACCTCAACGGAGTCTGTGCGTGTAGCGGTTCGGAAATCAACTGAAAAATAAGAATAAGTTAGCAGTGTTCTGATTACAACATTAATACTAGATATGTATTTCCTGAAGGAAGTACAGATAGTGGTTTGAAATGGTGCCCGGGATGCCCCTTTAAGAGAGACTTGCCTGCTGCCCCTGCAAGACTTTCAACTCAGGATCCGTTTTAACTGTGGGTGCCTCTCAGGGGCCACTTTGGCCTCAGTGTCCGATTTTGTGGGTGGGGCCTCTCTGGGTCCGATTTTGTGGCCGGGGCCCCTCAGGGTCTGATTTGGTGGGTGGGGCCCCTCAGGGTCCGATTTTGTGTCCGGGGCCCCTCAGGGTCCGATTTGGTGATTGGGACCCCTCAGGGTCCGATTTTGAGGGTGGGGCCCCTCAGGATCCGATTTTGTGGCAGGGGCCCCTCAGGGTCTGATTTGGTGGGCGGGGCTCCTCACGGTCCGATTTGGTGGGCATGGCATCTCTCGGTCCGATTTAGTGGGCAGTGCCCCTCAGGGTCCGATTTGGTGGGCGGGGCCCCTCTGCTTCCGATTTGGTGGGCGGGGCCCTTCATTATCCGATTTGGTGGACGGGGTCACTCTGGGTCCGATTTGGTGGACGGAGCTCCTCAGGGTCCGATTTGGTGGGCAGGGCCCCTCTGGGTCCGATTTGGTGGGCGGGGCCCTTCAGGGTCCGATTTGGTGGGTGGGGCAACTCTGAGTCTGATTTGGTGGGCGGGGGCCCTCAGTGTCCGATTTGGTGGGCTGTGCCACTCTGGGTCCGTTTTTGGTGGGCGGGGCCACTCTGGTCCGATTTGGAGGCCAGGGTGGCTCAGCCTCCGATTTTAAGGCCGGGGTGGCTCAGCCTCAGATTTGGAGCCTGGGGTCACTCAGCTTTCGATTTGGCGCGTCGGCCCTTTAATACTCATTTCGGTGCGGCGGCCCTTTAAGAATCACTTTAGTGCTTCGGCCCTTTAAGAGCCAGTTTGGCTCACTGGGCTTCTAAATACACTTTGGCACACATTCTCTCTCAGGGGCATGCGTCATGTGATGAAGGTAGATTTTCATTTGTGCTGTGGGTTTCGCTTTAAGAGCTGATATTATGTGGCAGAAGCTCTGTCCTGGTGGCATCATGTGACGTTCGTAGGCGTTGGCATAGTAACTGGGTGTGCCTGCGCATATCAATGAGCTTTACTGCCATTTCAATCGCCTCAGGGCACTTTTTAAGTTTCCCATTGAAAAGCATTGAGACAGTGCATTCCAATGACGGTAAAAAAAATTTTCAAACACAAATTGCACAAAAACTACAAATCCGATCGACACAAAAAATACTTAGCACACCTCTCGTGGACGCTGGCTTCGAAACGACACCTCAACGGAGTCTGTGCGTGTAGCGGTTCGGGCCGCATTAATTGCGGAAATCAACTGAATAACTTGTGATTGACGCATTATAATTGTAATACTAGATGTGTATTTCCTGAAGGAAGTACAGATAGTGGTTTGAAATGGTGCCCGGGTTGCCCCTTTAAGAGAGACTTGCCTGCTGCCCCTGCAAGACTTTCAACTCAGGATCCGTTTTAACTGTGAGTGCATCTCAGGTGCCACTTTGGCCTCAGGGTCCGATTTTGTGGGTGGGGCCCCTCAGGGTCCGATTTAGTGGCCAGGGCCCCTCAGGGTCCGATTTGATGGGTGGGGCCCCTCAGGGTCCGATTTGGTGGCCGGGGCCCCTCAGGGTCTGATTTGGTGGGTGGGGACCCTCAGGGTCCGATTTTGTTGCCGGGGCCCCTCAGGGTCCGATTTGGTGGTTGGAGCCCATCAGGGTCTGACTTTGTGACCAGGGCCCCTAAGGGTCCGATTTTGTGATTGGGGACCCTCATGGTCCGATTTTGTGGCCGGGGCCCCTCAGGGTCCAATTTGGTAGGTAGGGCCCCTCAGGGTTCGATTTTGTGGGTGGGGCCCCTCAGGGTCCGATTTGGTGGATGGGGCCCCTCAGGGTCCGATTTTGTGGCCGGGGCCCCACAGGGTCCGATTTTGTGGGTTTAGCCCCTCAGGGTCCGATTTGGTGGCTGGGGCCCCTCAGGGTCCGATTTGGTGGGTGGGGACACTCGGGGTCCGATTTGGTGGGCGGGGCCCCTAACGGTCCCATTTGGTGGGCTGGGCCCCTCAGGGTCCGATTTGGTGAGCGGGGCCCCTCGGGGTCCGATTTGGTCAGCATCGCCCCATAGGATCAGATTTGGTGGGCGGGGCCCCCAGGGTCTGATTTTGTGGTTGGGGCCCCTCAGGGTCCGATTTTGTGGGTGGAGCCCCTTAGGGTCCGATTTTGTGTCCGGGGCCCCTCAGTGTCCGATTTTGTGTCCGGGGCCCCTCAGGGTCCGATTTGGTGAGCGGGACCCCTCAGGGTTCGATTTGGTGAGCGGGGCCTCTCAGAGTTCAATTTGGTGAGCGGGGCCCCTCAGGGTCCGATTTTGTGGCCGGGGCCCCTCAGGGTCTGGATTTGTGGGTGTGGCCCCTCAGGGTCTGATTTTGTGGCCGGGGCCCCTTAGGGTCTGATTTTGTGACTGAGGCCCCTCAGGGTCCGATTTTGTGGCCGGTGCCTCTCAGGGTCCGATTTTGTGTTTGGGGCCCCTCAGGGTCCGATTTTTGGGGCCGGGGCCCCTCAGGGTCCGATTTTGCGGGTGGGGCCCCTCAGGGTCCGATTTTGCGGTTGGGGCCCCTCAGGGTCCGATTTTGCGGGTGGGGCCCCTCAGGGTCCGATTTTGTGGCCGGGGCCCCTTAGGGTCCGATTTTGCGGGCGGGGCTTCTCAGGGTCTGATTTGGTGGGCGGGGCTCCTCAGGGTCCGATTTGGTGGACGGGGCCCTTCAGGGTCCGATTTGGTGGACGGGGCCACTCGGAGTCTGATTTGGTGGGCGGGGCCCCTCAGGATCCGATTTGGTGGGCTGTGCTACTCTGGGTCTGATTTTTTGAGCGGGCCACACTGGGTCCGATTTGGAGGCCAGGGTGGCTCAGCCTCCGATTTGGAGGCCGGGGTGGTTCAGCCTACGATTTGGAGGCCGGGGTGGTTCAGCCTACGATTTGGAGGCCGGGGTCGCTCAGCTTTCGATTTGGCGCGCCGGCCCTTTAAGACTCATTTCGGTGCGCTGGCCCTTTAAGAATCACTGTGGCACGTCGGCCCTTTAAGAGCCAGGGTGGCTCACTGGGCTTCTAAATCCACTTTGTCGCACATTCTATCTCAGGGGCATGTGTCATGTGATGAAGCTAGATTTGCATTTGTGCTGTGGGTTTCACTTTAAGAGCTGATATTATGTGGCACAAGCTCTGTCCTTGGGATGTCATGTGACGTTCGTAGGCGTTGGCATAGTAACTGGGTCTGCCTGCGCATATCAATGAGCTCAACTGCAATTTCAATCGCCTCAGGGCACGTTTTGCCATTACCCATTGAAAAGCATTGGAGACAGTGCATTCCAATGACGGGAAAAAAAAATTTCAAACGCAAATTGCGCAAAAACTACAAATCCGATCGACACGAAAAATACTTAGCACACCTCTCGTGGACGCTGGCTTCGAAACGACACCTCAACGGCGTCTGTGCGTGTAGCGGTTCGGGCTGTATTAATTGCGGAAATCAACTTAATAATAATAATAATAAGAAGAAGAAGAAGAATAAGTTAGCAGCGTTCGGATTACAATATAGTGGTTTTTTCAAACCACTATAACTAGATGTGTATTTCCTGAAGGAAGTACAGATAGTGGTTTGAAATGGTGCCTGGGCTGCCCCTTTAAGAGAGACTTGGCTGCTGCCCCTGCAAGACTTTCAACTCAGGATCCGTTTTAAATGTGGGTGCCTCTCAGGGACCACTTTGGCCTCAGGGTCTGATTTGGTGGGTGGGGCCCCTCAGGATCCGATTCGGTGGCCTGGGCTACTCAGGATTTGAATTAGTGGCCGGGATTCCTCAGGGTCCAATTTTGTGGGTGGGGCCCCTCAGGGTCTGATTTTTTGGGTGTGGCCCCTCAGGGTCCGATTTTGTGGGTGGGGCCCCTCAGGGTCCGATTTTATGGCCGGGGCCCTTCAGGGTCCGATTTTATGGGTGGGGCCCCTCAGGGTCCGATTTTGTGGGTGGGGCCCCTCATGGTCTGATTTTGTGGGTGGGGCCCCTCAGGGTACGATTTTGTGGGTGGGGCCCCTCAGGGTCCGATTTTGTGGGTGGGGCCCCTCAGGGTCCGATTTTATGGCCGGGGCCCCTCAGGGTCTGATTTTAAGGCCGGGGCCCCTCAGGGTCTGATTTTGTGGGTGGGGCCCCTCAGGGCCTGATTTTGTGGCCAGGACCCCTCAGGGTCCGATTTTGTGGCCGGGGCCCCTCAGGGTCTGATTTTGTGGCCGGGGCCCCTCATGGTCCGATTTTGAGGCCAGGGCCCCTCAGGGCCCGATTTTTTTGGCTGGGGCCCCTCAGGGTCCGATTTTGTTGGTTGGGCCACTCAGGGTCCGATTTTGAGGGTGGGGCCCCTCAGGGTCTGATTTTGTGGGTGGGGCCCCTCAGAGTCCGATTTGGTTCGCGGGGCCCCTCAGGGTCCGATTTGGTGGATGGGGCCCCTCAGGGTCCGATTTTGAGGGCGGGGCCCATCAGGGTCCGATTTTGTGGGCGAGGACCCTCAGGGTCCGATTTGGTGGGCGGGGCCCCTCAGGGTCCAATTTTGTGGGTGGGGCCCCTCTGGGTTCGATTTTGTGGCCGGGGTCTCTCAGGGTCCGATTTTGTGGCCGGGGCCCCTCAGGGTCCGATTTTGTGGTTGGGGCCCCTCAGGGTCCGATTTTGTAGTTGGGGCCCCTCAGAGTCTGGTTTTGTGGTTGGGGGCCCTCAGGGTCCGATTTTGTGGCCGGGGCCCCTCAGGGTCCGATTTTGTGGTTGGGCTGCTCAGGGTCCGATTTTGTGGCCGGGGCCCCTCAGGTTCCGATTTTGTGGCCGGGGCCCTTCAGGTTCCGATTTTGTGGGTGGGGCCCCTCAGGGTTCGATTTTGTGGCCGGGGCCCCTCAGGGTCCGATTTTGTGGTTAGGGCCCCTTAGGGTATGATTTTGTGGCCAGGTCTACTCAGGGTCCGATTTTGAGGGCGGGGCCCCTTATGGTCCTATTTTGTGGTTGGGGGCCCTCAGGGTCCGATTTTGTGGGTGGGGCCCCTCAGAGTCCGATATGGTTGGCGGGGCCCCTCAAGGTCTGATTTGGTGGGCGGGGCCTCTCAGGGTCCGATTTTGTGGCCGGGGCCCCTCAGGGTCCGATTTTGTGGTTGGGGCCCCTCAGGGTCCGATTTTGTAGTTGGGGCCCCTCAGAGTCTGGTTTTGTGGTTGGGGGCCCTCAGGGTCCGATTTTGTGGCCGGGGCCCCTCAGGGTCCGATTTTGTGGTTGGGCTGCTCAGGGTCCGATTTTGTGGCCGGGGCCCCTCAGGTTCCGATTTTGTGGCCGGGGCCCTTCAGGTTCCGATTTTGTGGGTGGGGCCCCTCAGGGTTCGATTTTGTGGCCGGGGCCCCTCAGGGTCCGATTTTGTGGTTAGGGCCCCTTAGGGTCTGATTTTGTGGCCAGGTCTACTCAGGGTCCGATTTTGAGGGCGGGGCCCCTTATGGTCCTATTTTGTGGTTGGGGGCCCTCAGGGTCCGATTTTGTGGGTGGGGCCCCTCAGAGTCCAATATGGTTGGCGGGGCCCCTCAAGGTCTGATTTGGTGGGCGGGGCCTCTCAGGGTCCGATTTTGAGGGCGGGGCCCCTCAGGGTCCGATTTTGTGGGCGGGGCCCCTGAGGGTCCGATTTGGTGGGTGGGGCCCCTCAGAGTCCGATTTTGTGGCTGGGGCCCCTCAGGGTCTGATTTTGTGGCTGGGGCCCCTCAGGGTCTGATTTTAAGGGTGGGGCCCCTCAGGGTCTAATTTGGTGGGCGGGGCCCCTCAGGGTCTGATTTTGTGGGTGGGGCCCCTCAGGGTCCGATTTCGTGACCTGGGCCCCTTAGGGTCTGATTTTGTGACTGGGGCCCCTCTAGGTTCGATTTTGTGGCCGGGGTCTCTCAGGGTCCGATTTTGTGGTTGGGGCCCCTCAGGGTCTGATTTTGTGGCCGGGCCCACTCAGGGTCCGATTTTGTGGGTGGGGCCCCTTAGGGTCTGATTTTGTGGGTTGAGCCCCCTGGGTCCATTTTGGTGGGCGGTGCCCCTCATGGTCCGATTTAGAGGGCAGTGCCCCTCATGGTCCGATTTGGTGGGCGGGGCCCCTCATGGTCCGATTTGGTGGGCGGGGCCCCCTGGGACCGATTTGGTGGGCGGGGCCCCTCTGGGTCCGATTTGGTGGGCGGGGCCCTTCAGGGTCTGATTTGGTGGGTGGGGTCAATCTGGGTCCGATTTGGTGGGCGGGGCTCCTCGGGGTCCGATTTGGTGGGCGGGGTCAATCTGGGTCCGATTTGGTGGGCGGGGCTCCTCAGGTTCCGATTTGGTGGGCGGGGCCCCTCAGGTTCCGATTTGGTGGGCGGGGCCCTTCAGGGTCCGATTTGGTGGGCGGGGCCAATCGGAGTCTGATTTGGTGGGCGGGGCCCCTCAGGATCCGATTTGGTGGGCTGTGCTACTCTGGGTCTGATTTTTTGAGTGGGGCCACACTGGGTCCGATTTGGAGGCCAGGGTGGCTCAACCTCCGATTTGGAGGCCGGGGTGGTTCAGCCTCCGATTTGGAGGCCGGGGTGGCTCAGCCTCCGATTTGGAGGCCGGGGTCACTCAGCTTTCGATTTGGCGCGCCGGCCCTTTAAGACTCATTTCGGTGCGCTGGCCCTTTAAGAATCACTGTGGCATGTCGGCCCTTTAAGAGCCAGGGTGGCTCACTGGGTTTCTAAATCCACTTTGTCGCACATTCTATCTCAGGGGCATGTGTCATGTGATGAAGCTAGATTTGCATTTGTGCTGTGGGTTTCACTTTAAGAGCTGATATTATGTGGCAGAATCTCTGTCCTTGGGATGTCATGTGACGTTCGTAGGCGTTGGCATAGTAACTGGGTCTGCCTGCGCATATCAATGAGCTCAACTGCCATTTCAATCGCCTCAGGGCACGTTTTGCCATTACCCATTGAAAAGCATTGGAGCCAGTGCATTCCAATGACGGGAAAAAAAATTTTCAAACGCAAATTGCGCAAAAACTACAAATCCGATCGACACGAAAAATACTTAGCACACCTCTCATGGACACTGGCTTCGAAACAACACCTCAACGGCGTCTGTGCGTGTAGCGGTTCGGGCTGTATTAATTGCGGAAATCAACTTAATAATAATAATAAGAAGAAGAAGAACTAGATGTGTATTTCCTGAAGGAAGTACAGATAGTGGTTTGAAATGGTGCCCGGGCTGCCCCTTTAAGAGAGACTTGCCTGCTGCCCCTGCACGACTTTCAACTCAGTATCCGTTTTACCTGTGGGTGCCTCTCAGGGGCCACTTTGGCCTGTGGGGCCCCTCAGGGTCTGATTTGGTGGGTGGGGCCCCTCAGGATCCGATTCAGTGGACTGGGCTCCTCAGGGCTTGAATTGGTGGGCCGATTTGGTGGGCGAGGCCCCTCAGGGTCCGGTTTGGTGGGCACGGCCCCTCCGGGTCTGATTTGGCGGGTGGGACCCCTCTGGGTCCGATTTGGTGGGCGGGGCCCCTCAGAGTTCGATTTGGTGGGTGGGGCACCACAGGGTCCGATTTGATGGGCGGGGCGCCACAGGGTCTGATTTGGTGGGAGGGGCCACTCTGGGTCCAATTTGGTGGGCGGGGCCCCACAGGGTCCGATTTGGTGAGTGGGGCCCCACTTGTCCAATTTCGTGGGCGGGGCTCCTCTGGTTCTGATTTGGTAGATGGGGCCTCTCAGGGTCCGATTTGGTGGGCGGGGCTCTTCAGGGTATGATTTGGCAGGCGGGGCCATGAGGGTCTGATTTGGTGGGCGGCGCCCCTCATGGCCTGATGCATACTCTCTAGCAACATGTGCCTTATCTTTTCATTTTGCATTTTGTGGTTTGTTTTAACTCTCTCTGGAATCTCTTTCTATATCAGCACTCCTTCCCTTTAGGTCAGTTCCTTAAGAGGAACATGAAACACACACACACACACACACACACACACACTCACATTCACATTCACACTCACACACACATTCACACTCACTCACGCGGGGCCACTCTGGGTCTGATTAGGTGGGCGGGGCCCCTTAGTGTCAGATTTGGTGGGTGGGACCCCTCAGGGTCTGATTTGGTGGGCGGGGCCACTCTGGGTCCAATTTGATGGGAGGGGCCCTTCAGGGTACAATTTGGTAGGCGGGACCACTCTGAGTCTGATTTGGTGGGAGGGGCCCCTCAGGGTTCGATTTGGTGGGCGGGCCACTCTGGGTCCGATTTGGAGGGCGGGGCCACTCTGGGTCTGATTTGGTGAGCGGGGCCCCTCAGGGTCCAATTTGGTGGGCGGGGCCTCTCTGGGTCCGATTTGGTGGGCGGGGCCACTCCGGGGCAGATTTGTTGGCCTGGGTGGCTCAGCCTCCGATTTGTAGGCCAGGGTTGATCAGCCTCCGATTTGGAGCCTGGGGTCACTCAGCATTCGATTTGGCGCGCCGGCCATTTAAGGCTCATTTTGGTGCGCCGGCCCTTTAAGATTCACTTAGGCGCGTCGGCTGTTTAAGAGCTAGTTTGGCGCACTGGGCTTCTAAATTCACTTTGGCGTACATTCTCTCTCAGGGGCACGCGTCATGTGATGCAGCTAGATTTGCATTTGTGCTGTGGGTTTCGCTTTAAGAGCTGATATTATCGCCAGAAACTGTGTCCTGAGGGCGTCATGTGAAGTTCTTTGGCGTTAGCATAGTAACTGGGTCTTCCTGCGCATATCAATGAGCTGAACTGCCATTTGAATCGCCTCAGGGCATATTTTCTCTAAGGCAAAATTTCCCCATTGAAAAGCATTGAGACAATACATTCAAATGACGGGAAAAAAAATTTCTAATGCAAATTGTGCAAAAACTACAAATCCAATCGACACGAAAATTACTTAGCACACCTCTCGTGGACGCTGGCTTCGAAACGACACCTCAACGGAGTCTGTGCATGTAGCGGTTCGGGCCGCATTAATTGCGGAAATCAACTGAATAATAAGAATAAGTTAGCAGCGGTCGGATTACAACATTAATACTAGATGTGTATTTCCTGAAGGAAGTACAGATAGTGGTTTGAAATCATACCCGGCTGCCCCTTTAAGAGAGACTTGCCTGCTGCCCCTGCAAGACTTTCAACTCAGGATCCGTTTTAACTGTGAGTGCCTCTCAGGGGCCACTTTGGCCTCAGGGTCTGATTTGGTGGGTGGGGCCCCTCAGGGTCCGATTTTCTGGTTGGGGCCCCTCAGGGTTCAATTTTGTAGGCGGGGCCCCTCAGGGTTCAATTTTGTAGGCGGGGCCCCTCAGGGTCCGATTTTGTGGCCGGCGCCCCTCAGGGTCTGATTTTGTGGCCGGGGCCCGTGAGGGTCCGATTTTGTGGCCAGGGCCCCTCAGGGTCCGATTTTGTGGTTGGGGCCCCTTAGGGTCCGATTTTGTGGGTGGGGCCCCTCAGGGTCCGATTTTGTGAGTGGGGCCCCTCAGGGTCCGATGTTGTGGCCGGGGCCACTCAGGGTCTGATTTTGTGGCCGGATCCCCCTCAGGGTCCGATTTTGTGGCCGGGGCCCCTCAGGGTCCGATTTTGTGGCCGGGGCCCCTCAGGGTCCGATTTTGTGGCCGGGGCCCCTCAGGGTCCGATTTTGTGGCCGGGGCCCCTCAGGGTCCGATTTTGTGTCAGGGGCCCCTCAGGGTCCGATTTTGTGGTTGGGTCCCCTCAGGGTCTGATTTTGTGGCCGCGGCCCCTCAGGGTCTGATTTTGAGGCCGCGGCCCCTCAGGGTCCGATTTTATGGCAGGGGCCCCTCTGGGTCCGATTTTGTGGTTGGGGCCCCTCAGGGTCCGATTTTGTAGTTGGGGCCCCTCAGAGTCTGGTTTTGTGGTTGGGGGCCCTCAGGGTCCGATTTTGTGGCCGGGGCCCCTCAGGGTCCGATTTTGTGGTTGGGCTGCTCAGGGTCCGATTTTGTGGCCGGGGCCCCTCAGGTTCCGATTTTGTGGCCGGGGCCCTTCAGGTTCCGATTTTGTGGGTGGGGCCCCTCAGGGTTCGATTTTGTGGCCGGGGCCCCTCAGGTTCCGATTTTGTGGCCGGGGCCCTTCAGGTTCCGATTTTGTGGTTAGGGCCCCTTAGGGTCTGATTTTGTGGCCAGGTCTACTCAGGGTCCGATTTTGAGGGCGGGGCCCCTTATGGTCCTATTTTGTGGTTGGGGGCCCTCAGGGTCCGATTTTGTGGGTGGGGCCCCTCAGAGTCCGATATGGTTGGCGGGGCCCCTCAAGGTCTGATTTGGTGGGCGGGGCCTCTCAGGGTCCGATTTTGAGGGCGGGGCCCCTCAGGGTCCGATTTTGTGGGCGGGGCCCCTGAGGGTCCGATTTGGTGGGTGGGGCCCCTCAGAGTCCGATTTTGTGGCTGGGGCCCCTCAGGGTCTGATTTTGTGGCTGGGTCCCCTCAGGGTCTGATTTTAAGGGTGGGGCCCCTCAGGGTCTAATTTGGTGGGCGGGGCCCCTCAGGGTCTGATTTTGTGGGTGGGGCCCCTCAGGGTCCGATTTCGTGACCTGGGCCCCTTAGGGTCTGATTTTGTGACTGGGGCCCCTCTAGGTTCGATTTTGTGGCCGGGGTCTCTCAGGGTCCGATTTTGTGGTTGGGGCCCCTCAGGGTCTGATTTTGTGGCCGGGCCCACTCAGGGTCCGATTTTGTGGGTGGGGCCCCTTAGGGTCTGATTTTGTGGGTTGAGCCCCCTGGGTCCATTTTGGTGGGCGGTGCCCCTCATGGTCCGATTTAGAGGGCAGTGCCCCTCATGGTCTGATTTGGTGGGCGGGGCCCCTCATGGTCCGATTTGGTGGGCGGGGCCCCCTGGGACCGATTTGGTGGGCGGGGCCCCTCTGGGTCCGATTTGGTGGGCGGGGCCCTTCAGGGTCCGATTTGGTGGGCGGGGCACCTCTGGGTCCGATTTGGTGGGCGGGGCCCTTCAGGGTCTGATTTGGTGGGTGGGGTCAATCTGGGTCCGATTTGGTGGGCGGGGCTCCTCGGGGTCCGATTTGGTGGGCGGGGTCAATCTGGGTCCGATTTGGTGGGCGGGGCTCCTCAGGTTCCGATTTGGTGGGCGGGGCCCCTCAGGTTCCGATTTGGTGGGCGGGGCCCTTCAGGGTCCGATTTGGTGGGCGGGGCCAATCGGAGTCTGATTTGGTGGGCGGGGCCCCTCAGGATCCGATTTGGTGGGCTGTGCTACTCTGGGTCTGATTTTTTGAGTGGGGCCACACTGGGTCCGATTTGGAGGCCAGGGTGGCTCAACCTCCGATTTGGAGGCCGGGGTGGTTCAGCCTCCGATTTGGAGGCCGGGGTGGCTCAGCCTCCGATTTGGAGGCCGGGGTCACTCAGCTTTCGATTTGGCGCGCCGGCCCTTTAAGACTCATTTCGGTGCGCTGGCCCTTTAAGAATCACTGTGGCACGTCGGCCCTTTAAGAGCCAGGGTGGCTCACTGGGTTTCTAAATCCACTTTGTCGCACATTCTATCTCAGGGGCATGTGTCATGTGATGAAGCTAGATTTGCATTTGTGCTGTGGGTTTCACTTTAAGAGCTGATATTATGTGGCAGAATCTCTGTCCTTGGGATGTCATGTGACGTTCGTAGGCGTTGGCATAGTAACTGGGTCTGCCTGCGCATATCAATGAGCTCAACTGCCATTTCAATCGCCTCAGGGCACGTTTTGCCATTACCCATTGAAAAGCATTGGAGCCAGTGCATTCCAATGACGGGAAAAAAAATTTTCAAACGCAAATTGCGCAAAAACTACAAATCCGATCGACACGAAAAATACTTAGCACACCTCTCATGGACGCTGGCTTCGAAACAACACCTCAACGGCGTCTGTGCGTGTAGCGGTTCGGGCTGTATTAATTGCGGAAATCAACTTAATAATAATAATAAGAAGAAGAAGAACTAGATGTGTATTTCCTGAAGGAAGTACAGATAGTGGTTTGAAATGGTGCCCGGGCTGCCCCTTTAAGAGAGACTTGCCTGCTGCCCCTGCACGACTTTCAACTCAGTATCCGTTTTACCTGTGGGTGCCTCTCAGGGGCCACTTTGGCCTGTGGGGCCCCTCAGGGTCTGATTTGGTGGGTGGGGCCCCTCAGGATCCGATTCAGTGGACTGGGCTCCTCAGGGCTTGAATTGGTGGGCCGATTTGGTGGGCGAGGCCCCTCAGGGTCCGGTTTGGTGGGCACGGCCCCTCCGGGTCTGATTTGGCGGGTGGGACCCCTCTGGGTCCGATTTGGTGGGCGGGGCCCCTCAGAGTTCGATTTGGTGGGTGGGGCACCACAGGGTCCGATTTGATGGGCGGGGCGCCACAGGGTCTGATTTGGTGGGAGGGGCCACTCTGGGTCCAATTTGGTGGGCGGGGCCCCACAGGGTCCGATTTGGTGAGTGGGGCCCCACTTGTCCAATTTCATGGGCGGGGCTCCTCTGGTTCTGATTTGGTAGATGGGGCCTCTCAGGGTCCGATTTGGTGGGCGGGGCTCTTCAGGGTATGATTTGGCAGGCGGGGCCATGAGGGTCTGATTTGGTGGGCGGCGCCCCTCATGGCCTGATGCATACTCTCTAGCAACATGTGCCTTATCTTTTCATTTTGCATTTTGTGGTTTGTTTTAACTCTCTCTGGAATCTCTTTCTATATCAGCACTCCTTCCCTTTAGGTCAGTTCCTTAAGAGGAACGTGAAACACACACACACACACACACACACACACACACTCACATTCACACTCACATTCACACTCACACACACATTCACACTCACTCACGCGGGGCCACTCTGGGTCTGATTAGGTGGGCGGGGCCCCTTAGTGTCAGATTTGGTGGGTGGGACCCCTCAGGGTCTGATTTGGTGGGCGGGGCCACTCTGGGTCCAATTTGATGGGAGGGGCCCTTCAGGGTACAATTTGGTAGGCGGGACCACTCTGAGTCTGATTTGGTGGGAGGGGCCCCTCAGGGTTCGATTTGGTGGGCGGGCCACTCTGGGTCCGATTTGGAGGGCGGGGCCACTCTGGGTCTGATTTGGTGAGCGGGGCCCCTCAGGGTCCAATTTGGTGGGCGGGGCCTCTCTGGGTCCGATTTGGTGGGCGGGGCCACTCCGGGGCAGATTTGTTGGCCTGGGTGGCTCAGCCTCCGATTTGTAGGCCAGGGTTGATCAGCCTCCGATTTGGAGCCTGGGGTCACTCAGCATTCGATTTGGCGCGCCGGCCATTTAAGGCTCATTTTGGTGCGCCGGCCCTTTAAGATTCACTTAGGCGCGTTGGCTGTTTAAGAGCTAGTTTGGCGCACTGGGCTTCTAAATTCACTTTGGCGTACATTCTCTCTCAGGGGCACGCGTCATGTGATGCAGCTAGATTTGCATTTGTGCTGTGGGTTTCGCTTTAAGAGCTGATATTATCGCCAGAAACTGTGTCCTGAGGGCGTCATGTGAAGTTCTTTGGCGTTAGCATAGTAACTGGGTCTTCCTGCGCATATCAATGAGCTGAACTGCCATTTGAATCGCCTCAGGGCATATTTTCTCTAAGGCAAAATTTCCCCATTGAAAAGCATTGAGACAATACATTCAAATGACGGGAAAAAAAATTTCTAATGCAAATTGTGCAAAAACTACAAATCCAATCGACACGAAAATTACTTAGCACACCTCTCGTGGACGCTGGCTTCGAAACGACACCTCAACGGAGTCTGTGCGTGTAGCGGTTCGGGCCGCATTAATTGCGGAAATCAACTGAATAATAAGAATAAGTTAGCAGCGGTCGGATTACAACATTAATACTAGATGTGTATTTCCTGAAGGAAGTACAGATAGTGGTTTGAAATCATACCCGGCTGCCCCTTTAAGAGAGACTTGCCTGCTGCCCCTGCAAGACTTTCAACTCAGGATCTGTTTTAACTGTGAGTGCCTCTCAGGGGCCACTTTGGCCTCAGGGTCTGATTTGGTGGGTGGGGCCCCTCAGGGTCCGATTTTCTGGTTGGGGCCCCTCAGGGTTCAATTTTGTAGGCGGGGCCCCTCAGGGTTCAATTTTGTAGGCGGGGCCCCTCAGGGTCCGATTTTGTGGCCGGCGCCCCTCAGGGTCTGATTTTGTGGCCGGGGCCCGTGAGGGTCCGATTTTGTGGCCAGGGCCCCTCAGGGTCCGATTTTGTGGTTGGGGCCCCTTAGGGTCCGATTTTGTGGGTGGGGCCCCTCAGGGTCCGATTTTGTGAGTGGGGCCCCTCAGGGTCCGATGTTGTGGCCGGGGCCACTCAGGGTCTGATTTTGTGGCCGGATCCCCCTCAGGGTCCGATTTTGTGGCCGGGGCCCCTCAGGGTCCGATTTTGTGGCCGGGGCCCCTCAGGGTCCGATTTTGTGGCCGGGGCCCCTCAGGGTCCGATTTTGTGGCCGGGGCCCCTCAGGGTCCGATTTTGTGTCAGGGGCCCCTCAGGGTCCGATTTTGTGGTTGGGTCCCCTCAGGGTCCGATTTTGTGGCCGCGGCCCCTCAGGGTCTGATTTTGAGGCCGCGGCCCCTCAGGGTCCGATTTTATGGCAGGGGCCCCTCTGGGTCCGATTTTGTGGTTGGGGCCCCTCAGGGTCCGATTTTGTAGTTGGGGCCCCTCAGAGTCTGGTTTTGTGGTTGGGGGCCCTCAGGGTCCGATTTTGTGGCCGGGGCCCCTCAGGGTCCGATTTTGTGGTTGGGCTGCTCAGGGTCCGATTTTGTGGCCGGGGCCCCTCAGGTTCCGATTTTGTGGCTGGGGCCCTTCAGGTTCCGATTTTGTGGGTGGGGCCCCTCAGGGTTCGATTTTGTGGCCGGGGCCCCTCAGGGTCCGATTTTGTGGTTAGGGCCCCTTAGGGTCTGATTTTGTGGCCAGGTCTACTCAGGGTCCGATTTTGAGGGCGGGGCCCCTTATGGTCCTATTTTGTGGTTGGGGGCCCTCAGGGTCCGATTTTGTGGGTGGGGCCCCTCAGAGTCCGATATGGTTGGCGGGGCCCCTCAAGGTCTGATTTGGTGGGCGGGGCCTCTCAGGGTCCGATTTTGAGGGCGGGGCCCCTCAGGGTCCGATTTTGTGGGCGGGGCCCCTGAGGGTCCGATTTGGTGGGTGGGGCCCCTCAGAGTCCGATTTTGTGGCTGGGGCCCCTCAGGGTCTGATTTTGTGGCTGGGTCCCCTCAGGGTCTGATTTTAAGGGTGGGGCCCCTCAGGGTCTAATTTGGTGGGCGGGGCCCCTCAGGGTCTGATTTTGTGGGTGGGGCCCCTCAGGGTCCGATTTCGTGACCTGGGCCCCTTAGGGTCTGATTTTGTGACTGGGGCCCCTCTAGGTTCGATTTTGTGGCCGGGGTCTCTCAGGGTCCGATTTTGTGGTTGGGGCCCCTCAGGGTCTGATTTTGTGGCCGGGCCCACTCAGGGTCCGATTTTGTGGGTGGGGCCCCTTAGGGTCTGATTTTGTGGGTTGAGCCCCCTGGGTCCATTTTGGTGGGCGGTGCCCCTCATGGTCCGATTTAGAGGGCAGTGCCCCTCATGGTCTGATTTGGTGGGCGGGGCCCCTCATGGTCCGATTTGGTGGGCGGGGCCCCCTGGGACCGATTTGGTGGGCGGGGCCCCTCTGGGTCCGATTTGGTGGGCGGGGCCCTTCAGGGTCCGATTTGGTGGGCGGGGCACCTCTGGGTCCGATTTGGTGGGCGGGGCCCTTCAGGGTCTGATTTGGTGGGTGGGGTCAATCTGGGTCCGATTTGGTGGGCGGGGTCAATCTGGGTCCGATTTGGTGGGCGGGGCTCCTCAGGTTCCGATTTGGTGGGCGGGGCCCCTCAGGTTCCGATTTGGTGGGCGGGGCCCTTCAGGGTCCGATTTGGTGGGCGGGGCCAATCGGAGTCTGATTTGGTGGGCGGGGCCCCTCAGGATCCGATTTGGTGGGCTGTGCTACTCTGGGTCTGATTTTTTGAGTGGGGCCACACTGGGTCCGATTTGGAGGCCAGGGTGGCTCAACCTCCGATTTGGAGGCCGGGGTGGTTCAGCCTCCGATTTGGAGGCCGGGGTGGCTCAGCCTCCGATTTGGAGGCCGGGGTCACTCAGCTTTCGATTTGGCGCGCCGGCCCTTTAAGACTCATTTCGGTGCGCTGGCCCTTTAAGAATCACTGTGGCACGTCGGCCCTTTAAGAGCCAGGGTGGCTCACTGGGTTTCTAAATCCACTTTGTCGCACATTCTATCTCAGGGGCATGTGTCATGTGATGAAGCTAGATTTGCATTTGTGCTGTGGGTTTCACTTTAAGAGCTGATATTATGTGGCAGAATCTCTGTCCTTGGGATGTCATGTGACGTTCGTAGGCGTTGGCATAGTAACTGGGTCTGCCTGCGCATATCAATGAGCTCAACTGCCATTTCAATCGCCTCAGGGCACGTTTTGCCATTACCCATTGAAAAGCATTGGAGCCAGTGCATTCCAATGACGGGAAAAAAAATTTTCAAACGCAAATTGCGCAAAAACTACAAATCCGATCGACACGAAAAATACTTAGCACACCTCTCATGGACGCTGGCTTCGAAACAACACCTCAACGGCGTCTGTGCGTGTAGCGGTTCGGGCTGTATTAATTGCGGAAATCAACTTAATAATAATAATAATAAGAAGAAGAACTAGATGTGTATTTCCTGAAGGAAGTACAGATAGTGGTTTGAAATGGTGCCCGGGCTGCCCCTTTAAGAGAGACTTGCCTGCTGCCCCTGCACGACTTTCAACTCAGTATCCGTTTTACCTGTGGGTGCCTCTCAGGGGCCACTTTGGCCTGTGGGGCCCCTCAGGGTCTGATTTGGTGGGTGGGGCCCCTCAGGATCCGATTCAGTGGACTGGGCTCCTCAGGGCTTGAATTGGTGGGCCGATTTGGTGGGCGAGGCCCCTCAGGGTCCGGTTTGGTGGGCACGGCCCCTCCGGGTCTGATTTGGCGGGTGGGACCCCTCTGGGTCCGATTTGGTGGGCGGGGCCCCTCAGAGTTCGATTTGGTGGGTGGGGCACCACAGGGTCCGATTTGATGGGCGGGGCGCCACAGGGTCTGATTTGGTGGGAGGGGCCACTCTGGGTCCAATTTGGTGGGCGGGGCCCCACAGGGTCCGATTTGGTGAGTGGGGCCCCACTTGTCCAATTTCGTGGGCGGGGCTCCTCTGGTTCTGATTTGGTAGATGGGGCCTCTCAGGGTCCGATTTGGTGGGCGGGGCTCTTCAGGGTATGATTTGGCAGGCGGGGCCATGAGGGTCTGATTTGGTGGGCGGCGCCCCTCATGGCCTGATGCATACTCTCTAGCAACATGTGCCTTATCTTTTCATTTTGCATTTTGTGGTTTGTTTTAACTCTCTCTGGAATCTCTTTCTATATCAGCACTCCTTCCCTTTAGGTCAGTTCCTTAAGAGGAACATGAAACACACACACACACACACACACACACACACTCACATTCACACTCACATTCACACTCACACACACATTCACACTCACTCACGCGGGGCCACTCTGGGTCTGATTAGGTGGGCGGGGCCCCTTAGTGTCAGATTTGGTGGGTGGGACCCCTCAGGGTCTGATTTGGTGGGCGGGGCCACTCTGGGTCCAATTTGATGGGAGGGGCCCTTCAGGGTACAATTTGGTAGGCGGGACCACTCTGAGTCTGATTTGGTGGGAGGGGCCCCTCAGGGTTCGATTTGGTGGGCGGGCCACTCTGGGTCCGATTTGGAGGGCGGGGCCACTCTGGGTCTGATTTGGTGAGCGGGGCCCCTCAGGGTCCAATTTGGTGGGCGGGGCCTCTCTGGGTCCGATTTGGTGGGCGGGGCCACTCCGGGGCAGATTTGTTGGCCTGGGTGGCTCAGCCTCCGATTTGTAGGCCAGGGTTGATCAGCCTCCGATTTGGAGCCTGGGGTCACTCAGCATTCGATTTGGCGCGCCGGCCATTTAAGGCTCATTTTGGTGCGCCGGCCCTTTAAGATTCACTTAGGCGCGTCGGCTGTTTAAGAGCTAGTTTGGCGCACTGGGCTTCTAAATTCACTTTGGCGTACATTCTCTCTCAGGGGCACGCGTCATGTGATGCAGCTAGATTTGCATTTGTGCTGTGGGTTTCGCTTTAAGAGCTGATATTATCGCCAGAAACTGTGTCCTGAGGGCGTCATGTGAAGTTCTTTGGCGTTAGCATAGTAACTGGGTCTTCCTGCGCATATCAATGAGCTGAACTGCCATTTGAATCGCCTCAGGGCATATTTTCTCTAAGGCAAAATTTCCCCATTGAAAAGCATTGAGACAATACATTCAAATGACGGGAAAAAAAATTTCTAATGCAAATTGTGCAAAAACTACAAATCCAATCGACACGAAAATTACTTAGCACACCTCTCGTGGACGCTGGCTTCGAAACGACACCTCAACGGAGTCTGTGCGTGTAGCGGTTCGGGCCGCATTAATTGCGGAAATCAACTGAATAATAAGAATAAGTTAGCAGCGGTCGGATTACAACATTAATACTAGATGTGTATTTCCTGAAGGAAGTACAGATAGTGGTTTGAAATCATACCCGGCTGCCCCTTTAAGAGAGACTTGCCTGCTGCCCCTGCAAGACTTTCAACTCAGGATCCGTTTTAACTGTGAGTGCCTCTCAGGGGCCACTTTGGCCTCAGGGTCTGATTTGGTGGGTGGGGCCCCTCAGGGTCCGATTTTCTGGTTGGGGCCCCTCAGGGTTCAATTTTGTAGGCGGGGCCCCTCAGGGTTCAATTTTGTAGGCGGGGCCCCTCAGGGTCCGATTTTGTGGCCGGCGCCCCTCAGGGTCTGATTTTGTGGCCGGGGCCCGTGAGGGTCCGATTTTGTGGCCAGGGCCCCTCAGGGTCCGATTTTGTGGGTGGGGCCCCTCAGGGTCCGATTTTGTGAGTGGGGCCCCTCAGGGTCCGATGTTGTGGCCGGGGCCACTCAGGGTCTGATTTTGTGGCCGGATCCCCCTCAGGGTCCGATTTTGTGGCCGGGGCCCCTCAGGGTCCGATTTTGTGGCCGGGGCCCCTCAGGGTCCGATTTTGTGGCCGGGGCCCCTCAGGGTCCGATTTTGTGGCCGGGGCCCCTCAGGGTCCGATTTTGTGTCAGGGGCCCCTCAGGGTCCGATTTTGTGGTTGGGTCCCCTCAGGGTCCGATTTTGTGGCCGCGGCCCCTCAGGGTCTGATTTTGAGGCCGCGGCCCCTCAGGGTCCGATTTTATGGCAGGGGCCCCTCTGGGTCCGATTTTGTGGTTGGGGCCCCTCAGGGTCCGATTTTGTAGTTGGGGCCCCTCAGAGTCTGGTTTTGTGGTTGGGGGCCCTCAGGGTCCGATTTTGTGGCCGGGGCCCCTCAGGGTCCGATTTTGTGGTTGGGCTGCTCAGGGTCCGATTTTGTGGCCGGGGCCCCTCAGGTTCCGATTTTGTGGCCGGGGCCCTTCAGGTTCCGATTTTGTGGGTGGGGCCCCTCAGGGTTCGATTTTGTGGCCGGGGCCCCTCAGGGTCCGATTTTGTGGTTAGGGCCCCTTAGGGTCTGATTTTGTGGCCAGGTCTACTCAGGGTCCGATTTTGAGGGCGGGGCCCCTTATGGTCCTATTTTGTGGTTGGGGGCCCTCAGGGTCCGATTTTGTGGGTGGGGCCCCTCAGAGTCCGATATGGTTGGCGGGGCCCCTCAAGGTCTGATTTGGTGGGCGGGGCCTCTCAGGGTCCGATTTTGAGGGCGGGGCCCCTCAGGGTCCGATTTTGTGGGCGGGGCCCCTGAGGGTCCGATTTGGTGGGTGGGGCCCCTCAGAGTCCGATTTTGTGGCTGGGGCCCCTCAGGGTCTGATTTTGTGGCTGGGGCCCCTCAGGGTCTGATTTTAAGGGTGGGGCCCCTCAGGGTCTAATTTGGTGGGCGGGGCCCCTCAGGGTCTGATTTTGTGGGTGGGGCCCCTCAGGGTCCGATTTCGTGACCTGGGCCCCTTAGGGTCTGATTTTGTGACTGGGGCCCCTCTAGGTTCGATTTTGTGGCCGGGGTCTCTCAGGGTCCGATTTTGTGGTTGGGGCCCCTCAGGGTCTGATTTTGTGGCCGGGCCCACTCAGGGTCCGATTTTGTGGGTGGGGCCCCTTAGGGTCTGATTTTGTGGGTTGAGCCCCCTGGGTCCATTTTGGTGGGCGGTGCCCCTCATGGTCCGATTTAGAGGGCAGTGCCCCTCATGGTCTGATTTGGTGGGCGGGGCCCCTCATGGTCCGATTTGGTGGGCGGGGCCCCCTGGGACCGATTTGGTGGGCGGGGCCCCTCTGGGTCCGATTTGGTGGGCGGGGCCCTTCAGGGTCCGATTTGGTGGGCGGGGCACCTCTGGGTCCGATTTGGTGGGCGGGGCCCTTCAGGGTCTGATTTGGTGGGTGGGGTCAATCTGGGTCCGATTTGGTGGGCGGGGCTCCTCGGGGTCCGATTTGGTGGGCGGGGTCAATCTGGTTCCGATTTGGTGGGCGGGGCCCTTCAGGGTCCGATTTGGTGGGCGGGGCCAATCGGAGTCTGATTTGGTGGGCGGGGCCCCTCAGGATCCGATTTGGTGGGCTGTGCTACTCTGGGTCTGATTTTTTGAGTGGGGCCACACTGGGTCCGATTTGGAGGCCAGGGTGGCTCAACCTCCGATTTGGAGGCCGGGGTGGTTCAGCCTCCGATTTGGAGGCCGGGGTGGCTCAGCCTCCGATTTGGAGGCCGGGGTCACTCAGCTTTCGATTTGGCGCGCCGGCCCTTTAAGACTCATTTCGGTGCGCTGGCCCTTTAAGAATCACTGTGGCACGTCGGCCCTTTAAGAGCCAGGGTGGCTCACTGGGTTTCTAAATCCACTTTGTCGCACATTCTATCTCAGGGGCATGTGTCATGTGATGAAGCTAGATTTGCATTTGTGCTGTGGGTTTCACTTTAAGAGCTGATATTATGTGGCAGAATCTCTGTCCTTGGGATGTCATGTGACGTTCGTAGGCGTTGGCATAGTAACTGGGTCTGCCTGCGCATATCAATGAGCTCAACTGCCATTTCAATCGCCTCAGGGCACGTTTTGCCATTACCCATTGAAAAGCATTGGAGCCAGTGCATTCCAATGACGGGAAAAAAAATTTTCAAACGCAAATTGCGCAAAAACTACAAATCCGATCGACACGAAAAATACTTAGCACACCTCTCATGGACGCTGGCTTCGAAACAACACCTCAACGGCGTCTGTGCGTGTAGCGGTTCGGGCTGTATTAATTGCGGAAATCAACTTAATAATAATAATAAGAAGAAGAAGAACTAGATGTGTATTTCCTGAAGGAAGTACAGATAGTGGTTTGAAATGGTGCCCGGGCTGCCCCTTTAAGAGAGACTTGCCTGCTGCCCCTGCACGACTTTCAACTCAGTATCCGTTTTACCTGTGGGTGCCTCTCAGGGGCCACTTTGGCCTGTGGGGCCCCTCAGGGTCTGATTTGGTGGGTGGGGCCCCTCAGGATCCGATTCAGTGGACTGGGCTCCTCAGGGCTTGAATTGGTGGGCCGATTTGGTGGGCGAGGCCCCTCAGGGTCCGGTTTGGTGGGCACGGCCCCTCCGGGTCTGATTTGGCGGGTGGGACCCCTCTGGGTCCGATTTGGTGGGCGGGGCCCCTCAGAGTTCGATTTGGTGGGTGGGGCACCACAGGGTCCGATTTGATGGGCGGGGCGCCACAGGGTCTGATTTGGTGGGAGGGGCCACTCTGGGTCCAATTTGGTGGGCGGGGCCCCACAGGGTCCGATTTGGTGAGTGGGGCCCCACTTGTCCAATTTCGTGGGCGGGGCTCCTCTGGTTCTGATTTGGTAGATGGGGCCTCTCAGGGTCCGATTTGGTGGGCGGGGCTCTTCAGGGTATGATTTGGCAGGCGGGGCCATGAGGGTCTGATTTGGTGGGCGGCGCCCCTCATGGCCTGATGCATACTCTCTAGCAACATGTGCCTTATCTTTTCATTTTGCATTTTGTGGTTTGTTTTAACTCTCTCTGGAATCTCTTTCTATATCAGCACTCCTTCCCTTTAGGTCAGTTCCTTAAGAGGAACGTGAAACACACACACACACACACACACACACTCACATTCACACTCACATTCACACTCACACACACATTCACACTCACTCACGCGGGGCCACTCTGGGTCTGATTAGGTGGGCGGGGCCCCTTAGTGTCAGATTTGGTGGGTGGGACCCCTCAGGGTCTGATTTGGTGGGCGGGGCCACTCTGGGTCCAATTTGATGGGAGGGGCCCTTCAGGGTACAATTTGGTAGGCGGGACCACTCTGAGTCTGATTTGGTGGGAGGGGCCCCTCAGGGTTCGATTTGGTGGGCGGGCCACTCTGGGTCCGATTTGGAGGGCGGGGCCACTCTGGGTCTGATTTGGTGAGCGGGGCCCCTCAGGGTCCAATTTGGTGGGCGGGGCCTCTCTGGGTCCGATTTGGTGGGCGGGGCCACTCCGGGGCAGATTTGTTGGCCTGGGTGGCTCAGCCTCCGATTTGTAGGCCAGGGTTGATCAGCCTCCGATTTGGAGCCTGGGGTCACTCAGCATTCGATTTGGCGCGCCGGCCATTTAAGGCTCATTTTGGTGCGCCGGCCCTTTAAGATTCACTTAGGCGCGTCGGCTGTTTAAGAGCTAGTTTGGCGCACTGGGCTTCTAAATTCACTTTGGCGTACATTCTCTCTCAGGGGCACGCGTCATGTGATGCAGCTAGATTTGCATTTGTGCTGTGGGTTTCGCTTTAAGAGCTGATATTATCGCCAGAAACTGTGTCCTGAGGGCGTCATGTGAAGTTCTTTGGCGTTAGCATAGTAACTGGGTCTTCCTGCGCATATCAATGAGCTGAACTGCCATTTGAATCGCCTCAGGGCATATTTTCTCTAAGGCAAAATTTCCCCATTGAAAAGCATTGAGACAATACATTCAAATGACGGGAAAAAAAATTTCTAATGCAAATTGTGCAAAAACTACAAATCCAATCGACACGAAAATTACTTAGCACACCTCTCGTGGACGCTGGCTTCGAAACGACACCTCAACGGAGTCTGTGCGTGTAGCGGTTCGGGCCGCATTAATTGCGGAAATCAACTGAATAATAAGAATAAGTTAGCAGCGGTCGGATTACAACATTAATACTAGATGTGTATTTCCTGAAGGAAGTACAGATAGTGGTTTGAAATCATACCCGGCTGCCCCTTTAAGAGAGACTTGCCTGCTGCCCCTGCAAGACTTTCAACTCAGGATCCGTTTTAACTGTGAGTGCCTCTCAGGGGCCACTTTGGCCTCAGGGTCTGATTTGGTGGGTGGGGCCCCTCAGGGTCCGATTTTCTGGTTGGGGCCCCTCAGGGTTCAATTTTGTAGGCGGGGCCCCTCAGGGTTCAATTTTGTAGGCGGGGCCCCTCAGGGTCCGATTTTGTGGCCGGCGCCCCTCAGGGTCTGATTTTGTGGCCGGGGCCCGTGAGGGTCCGATTTTGTGGCCAAGGCCCCTCAGGGTCCGATTTTGTGGTTGGGGCCCCTTAGGGTCCGATTTTGTGGGTGGGGCCCCTCAGGGTCCGATTTTGTGAGTGGGGCCCCTCAGGGTCCGATGTTGTGGCCGGGGCCACTCAGGGTCTGATTTTGTGGCCGGATCCCCCTCAGGGTCCGATTTTGTGGCCGGGGCCCCTCAGGGTCCGATTTTGTGGCCGGGGCCCCTCAGGGTCCGATTTTGTGGCCGGGGCCCCTCAGGGTCCGATTTTGTGTCAGGGGCCCCTCAGGGTCCGATTTTGTGGTTGGGTCCCCTCAGGGTCCGATTTTGTGGCCGCGGCCCCTCAGGGTCTGATTTTGAGGCCGCGGCCCCTCAGGGTCCGATTTTATGGCAGGGGCCCCTCTGGGTCCGATTTTGTGGGTGGGGCCCCTCTGGGTCCAATTTGGTGGGCGGGACCACTCTGGGTCCAATTTGGTGGGCGGGGCCTCTCAGGGTCCGATTTTGTGGTTGGGTCCCCTCAGGGTCCGATTTTGTGGTTGGGGCCCCTCAGGGTCCAATTTTGTGGTTGGGGCCCCTCAGGGTGATTTTGTGGCAGGGGCCCCTCTGGGTCTGATTTTGTGGGCGGAGCCCCTCTGGGTCCAATTTGGTGGGCGGGATCACTCTGGGTCCGATTTGGTGGGCGGGGCCTCTCAAGGTCCGATTTGGTGGGCGGGGCCCCACAGGGTTCGATTTGGTGGGCGGGGCCACTCTGGGTAAGATTTGGAGGCTGGGGTCGCTCAGCCTCCAATTTGGAGGCCGGGGTCGTTGAGCTTCCGATTTGGAGGCTGAGGTCAAAGAGCCTCTGATTTGGCGGCCGGGGTCGATGAGCTTCCGATTTGGAGGCCGAGGTCGATGAGCCTCCGATTTGGAGGCCGGGGTGGATCAGCCTCCGATTTGGAGGCCGGGGTGGATCAGCCTCCGATTTGGAGGCCTGGGTGGATCAGCCTCCGATTTGGAGGCCGGGGTGGCTCAGCCTCCGATTTGGAGGCCGGGGTGGCTCAGCCTCCGATTTGGAGGCCGTGGTGGCTCAGCCTCCGATTTGGAGGCCGGGGTGGATCAGCCTCCGATTTGGAGGCCGGGGTGGATCAGCCTCCGATTTGGAGGCCGGGGTGGCTCAGCCTCCGATTTGGAGGCCGGGGTGGCTCAGCCTCCGATTTGGAGGCCGGGGTGGCTCAGCCTCCGATTTGGAGGCCGGGGTGGCTCAGCCTCCGATTTGGAGGCCGGGGTGGCTCAGCCTCCGATTTGGAGGCCGGGGTGGCTCAGCCTCCGATTTGGAGGCCGGGGTGGATCAGCCTCCGATTTGGAGGCCGGGGTGGCTCAGCCTCCGATTTGGAGGCCGGGGTGGCTCAGCCTCCGATTTGGAGGCCGGGGTGGCTCAGCCTCCGATTTGGAGGCCGGGGTGGCTCAGCCTCCGATTTGGAGGCCGGGGTGGCTCAGCCTCCGATTTGGAGGCCGGGGTGGATCAGCCTCCGATTTGGAGGCCGGGGTGGATCAGCCTCCGATTTGGAGGCCGGGGTGGATCAGCCTCCGATTTGGAGGCCGGGGTGAATCAGCCTCCGATTTGGAGGCCGGGGTGGATCAGCCTCCGATTTGGAGGCCGGGGTGGCTCAGCCTCCGATTTGGAGGCCGGGGTGGCTCAGCCTCCGATTTGGAGGCCGGGGTGGCTCAGCCTCCGATTTGGAGGCCGGGGTGGCTCAGCCTCCGATTTGGAGGCCGGGGTGGCTCAGCCTCCGATTTGGAGGCCGGGGTGGCTCAGCCTCCGATTTGGAGGCCGGGGTGGCTCAGCCTCCGATTTGGAGGCCGGGGTGGATCAGCCTCCGATTTGGAGGCCGGGGTGGATCAGCCTCCGATTTGGAGGCCGGGGTGGATCAGCCTCCGATTTGGAGGCCGGGGTGGATCAGCCTCCGATTTGGAGGCCGGGGTGGATCAGCCTCTGATTTGGAGGCCGGGGTGGATCAGCCTCCGATTTGGAGGCCGGGGTGGCTCATTGTCCGATTTGGAGGCCTGGGTCGATCAGCCTCCGATTTGGAGGCTGGGGTGGCTCAGCCTCCGATTTGGAGGCCGGGGTGGCTCAGCCTCCGATTTGGAGGCCTGGGTCGATCAGCCTCCGATTTGGAGGCCGGGGTGGATCAGGCTCCGTTTTGGAGGCCGGGGTGGATCAGCCTCCGATTTGGAGGCCGGGGTGGCTCATTGTCCGATTTGGAGGCCGGGGTGGCTCAGCCTCCGATTTGGAGGCCGGGGTGGCTCAGCCTCCGATTTGGAGGCCGGGGTGGCTCAGTCTCCGATTTGGTGTGTCGGCCCTTTAAGACTCATTTGGGTGCGCTGGCCCTTTAACAATCACTTTGGCGCGTTGGCCCTTTAAGAGCTAGTTTGGCTGACTGGGCTTCTTTTAAATCCACTTTGGCGCACACATTCTCTCTCAGGGGCATGTGTCATGTGATGAAGCTAGATTTGCATTTGTGCTGTGGGTTTCGCTTTAAGAGCTGATATTATGTGGCAGAGGCTTTGTGCTGGGGTTCAAGTGAAGTTCGTAGGCGTTGGCATAGTAACTGGGTCTGCCTGCGCATATCAATGAGCTCAACTGTCATTTCAATCGCCTCAGGGCACGTTTTGCCATTTCCTATTGAAAAGCATTGGAGACAGTGCATTCCAATGACGGGAAAAAAAATTTTCAAACGCAAATTGCGCAAAAACTACAAATCCGATCGACACGAAAAATACTTAGCACACCTCTCATGGACGCTGGCTTCGAAACGACACCTCAACGGAGTCTGTGCGTGTAGCGGTTCGGGCCGCATTAATTGCGGAAATCAACTTAATAATAATAATAATAAGAAGAAGAAGAATAAGTTAGCAGCGTTCGGATTACAATATAGTGGTTTTTTCAAACCACTATAATAAGTTAGCAGCGTTCGGATTACAATATAGTGGTTTTTTCAAACCACTATAACTAGATGTGTATTTCCTGAAGGAAGTACAGATAGTGGTTTGAAATGGTGCCCGGGCTGCCCCTTTAAGAGAGACTTGCCTGCTGCCCCTGCAAGACTTTCAAGTCAGGATACGATTTAACTGTGGGTGCCTCTCAGGGGCCACTTTGGCCTCAGGGTCTGATTTTGTGGGTGGGGCCCCTCAGGGCCTGATTTTGTGGCCGCGGCCCCTCAGGGTCCGATTTTGTGGGCGGAGCCCCACTGGGTCCAATTTGGTGGGCGGGACCACTCTGGGTCCAATTTGGTGGGCGGGACCACTCTGGGTCCAATTTGGTGGGCGGGGCCTCTCAGGGTCCGATTTGGTGGGCGGGGCCCCACAGGGTCCGATTTGGTGGGCGGGGCCCCTCAGGGTCCGATTTTGTGGCTGGGGCCCCTCAGGGTCCGATTTTGTGGCCGGGGCCACTCAGGGTCCGATTTTGTGGCCGGGGCCACTCAGGGTCCGATTTGGTGGCCGGGGCCCCTCAGGGTCCGATTTGGTGGCCGGGGACCCTCAGGGTCTGATTTGGTGGGTGGGGCCCCCTCAAGGTCTGATTTTGTGGCTGGGGCCCCTCAGGGTCCGATTTTGTGGCCGGGGCCACTCAGGATCCGATTTTTGTGGCCGGAACTCCTCAGGGTCCAATTTTGTGGGTGGGGCCCCCTCAAGGTCCGATTTTGTGGCTGGGGCCCCTCAGGGTCCAATTTGGTGGGCAGGGCCCCTCAGGGTCCAATTTGGTGGGTTGGGCCCCTCAGGGTCCGATTTTGTGGCCGGGGCCCCTCAGGGTCCGATTTAGTGTCAGGGGCCCCTCAGGGTCCGATTTTGTGGTTGGGTCCCCTCAGGGTCCGATTTTGTGGTTGGGGCCCCTCAGGGTCCGATTTTGTGGCCGCGGCCCCTCAGGGCCTGATTTTGTGGCCGCGGCCCCTCAGGGTCCGATTTTGTGGGCGGAGCCCCACTGGGTCCAATTTGGTGGGCGGGACCACTCTGGGTCCAATTTGGTGGGCGGGACCACTGTGGGTCCAATTTGGTGGGCGGGGCCTCTCAGGGTCCGATTTGGTGGGCGGGGCCCCACAGGGTCCGATTTGGTGGGCGGGGCCCCTCAGGGTCCTATTTGGTGGGCAGGGCCTCTCTGGGTCTGATTTGGTGGGTGGGGCCACTCTGGGTAAGATTTGGAGGCTGGGGTCGCTCAGCCTCTAATTTGGAGGCCGGGGTCGTTGAGCTTCCGATTTGGAGGCTGAGGTCAAAGAGCCTCAGATTTGGAGGCAGGGGTCGCTGAGCTTCCGATTTGGAGGCCGGGGTCGATGAGCCTCCGATTTGGAGGCTGGGGTGGCTCAGCCTCCGATTTGGAGGCCGGGGTGGCTCAGCCTCCGATTTGGAGGCCGGGGTGGATCAGCCTCCGATTTGGAGGCCGGGGTGGATCAGCCTCCGATTTGGAGGCCGGGGTGGCTCAGCCTCCGATTTGGAGGCCGGGGTGGCTCAGCTTCCGATTTGGAGGCCGGGGTCGCTCAGCCTCCGATTTGGAGGCCGGGGTGGCTCAGCCTCCGATTTGGAGGCCGGGGTGGCTCAGCCTCCGATTTGGAGGCCGGGGTGGATCAGCCTCCGATTTGGAGGCCGGGGTGGCTCAGCCTCCGATTTGGAGGCCGGGGTGGCTCAGCCTCCGATTTGGAGGCCGGGGTGGCTCAGCCTCCGATTTGGAGGCCGGGGTGGCTCAGCCTCCGATTTGGAGGCCGGGGTCGATCAGCCTCCGATTTGGAGGCCGGGGTCGATCAGCCTCCGATTTGGAGGCCGGGGTCGGTCAGCCTCCGATTTGGAGGCCGGGGTGGCTCAGCCTCCGATTTGGAGGCCGGGGTGGCTCAGCCTCCGATTTGGAGGCCGGGGTGGCTCAGCCTCCGATTTGGAGGCCGGGGTGGCTCAGCCTCCGATTTGGAGGCCGGGGTGGCTCAGTCTCCGATTTGGTGTGTCGGCCCTTTAAGACTCATTTGGGTGCGCTGGCCCTTTAACAATCACTTTGGCGCGTTGGCCCTTTAAGAGCTAGTTTGGCTCACTGGGCTTCTTCTAAATCAAATTTGGCGGACATTCTCTCTCAGGGGCATGTGTCATGTGATGAAGCTAGATTTGCATTTGTGCTGTGAGTTTCGCTTTAAGAGCTGATATTATGTGGCAGAGGCTCTGTGCTGGGGTTCAAGTGAAGTTCGTAGGCGTTGGCATAGTAACTGGGTCTGCCTGCGCATATCAATGAGCTCAACTGTCATTTCAGTTTTGCCATTTCCTATTGAAAAGCATTGGAGACAGTGCATTCCAATGACGGGAAAAAAAATTTTCAAATGCAAATTGCGCAAAAACTACAAATCTGATCGACACGAAAAATACTTAGCACACCTCTCATGGACGCTGGCTTCGAAACGACACCTCAACGGAGTCTGTGCGTGTAGCGGTTCGGGCCGCATTAATTGCGGAAATCAACTTAATAATAAGAAGAAGAATAAGTTAGCAGCGTTCGGATTACAATATAGTGGTTTTTTCAAACCACTATAAATATGTACAGTATATCCCAGCTCATCATCTCTGGATCAATGATATGTTGCCCTGTCAGATATCTGGACTTCTGTATCATCACACTATTACAATAATTACTTTGCATCTCTTCGGTTTAATGTTATTGATTGTTATAAATATCTCTGAGCAGATTTTGTATAAGAAAAATCAATATATTTATATTACTGGCCATTTTTTAATTAAAAAGTCTGCCTGCGAAATAGGTACAATGTAAAAGTGTTTGTTAAAAATGAGCAACATTGCAATTTACTTGTTCTGCGATTTGATGAACGGAGGGAATTTTTATTTTTTTTTAGTTTTACCTTGGTTACCAGCCACCTCTGCAGTCTATTAGTGGTGGACAGTCTCTAAGTCAAGAAATGTAGCACTTACAAACTCATGCTGTAGAGCTTGCAAGAGCTGCTCTGAAGATGGCTGTATCCTGCTCCTGTACGCAGTTCAGACCAGCGACACAACCATGCTGTTGTTCAGAACTGTCAATCGATCAAGAGTGCACCTCCTCACCCCTGCCGTGGCAAGCAGGAAGCTGTAAGGGAGGCAGCGAGAGGTTCATTCCTCTTCTTCTACATGAAGGGTACGTGCACACGTTGCGGAATGCTCTACGGATTTGGCCACGTGGCTTTTATAAAATCTGCAGGTAAATCTGCAGGTCAAAAGACCTGCGGATTAGCCTGCAGTTTTGCCCTGTGGTTTATCATCTCTACAATGGAGGAGATGGTAAACCGCAGCGGAATCCGCAGAAAGAATTGACATGTCAATTCTTTCTGCGGTTTAGAAACCGCCCACATCCGTGCAGAAAAATTTGCACCGTCTGCACTGCGGTTTTGGATATCCATAGGATATTATGGTACTGTACACCGCTGCGGACGCGCAGCGGCCAAATCCGCTGTGGACCCGCAGCAGAATCCGCAGCGTGTGCACACACCCTAAGGCTGTGTGCACACGCTGCGGATTATGTGCGGATTCATCCGCGCGGATTTTGTAAAATCTGCAGGTGAAACCGCAGGTCAAAAGACCTGCGGATTGCTCTGCGGTTTTGCCCTGCGGGTTTTCATCTCCTCAATAGAGGAGATGGCAAACCGCAGGAGAATCCGCAGAAAGAATTGACATATCAATTCTTTCTGCGGATTGAAAACCGCAGATAATCCGCGCGGAAAATTCCGCACCGTCTGCACTGCGGTTTTTGATTCCCATAGGGAATCATGGTACTGTACACCGCAGCAGAAACTGCTGCGGGTCCGCAGCTGCCAAAACCGCTGCGGAACCGCAGCAAAATCCGCAGCGTGTGCACACAGCCTAAGTGTGTTGCGCAGGTGGTTGTGGAACCACTGTGCCACGGTCCGGCGAAAGAATGAAGGGCCATAACTATTTGACCACCTTGTTCTTCTCTAGAGCCCCTGATGGTGTGTCTAGACTTTAACCCAGGTGGATGTCAGGTACCACTCCAGCTTACCCTCTAAGTAGTGTAGGAAAGCAGAGATGGACTCGGAGAGTCAGGATAGCGAGAGGATGGATACTGCACGACTGGTAGGACGGATGAGGGAGGTGATAACAGGTGCAGACCTGGCGGGTCAGGATCAGGATTTGGTATGGGTAGGATGGGATCAGGAGCGGGTTCAAACAGGACAGACTGGATCAGGATGAGGAGGACGGGTGGGATCAGATACAGACAGGGTAGACAGGATCAGAATCAGGGAGCACGGATACAGGAACCTTACTACTTAGATGTACATGTACAACACTAATGACTAGCGTAGCTTGGACACCTCCCTATAGGAGCGGGTGCTTTAAATGCCTGATATCTCCCAGTTATTGGCTGGGAACATATTCAGAAGCATTTGCGTTGCCCCTTTGAGAAGCTGGGAGAACACATGCACGCTCTAAGCACACTCCTAGGAGACCTGTGTTCTGTGTGCAGGTTCTAGGAGGAAGCAGACGCTGCGGGGCCTGGAGCAGCGCAGGAGGGTAAGTGAATACGCTGACGTCCCTGCTGAGAGGAGGAGGAAGGGGACTAGTGTAGGGACGCCAGCGCACGCTGTCCTAACAAAGTGCTATTTTGTCTTATTATAACTAGTGATACAAATATTCTTTGTTAGATACTTCCATGGATCATTATATTTCAGGATAAGGTTCTAATTTCTAGGTATAACTACAGTTGTGGCCAAAAGTATGGACACCCCTGCAATTCTGTCAGATAATACTCAGTTTCTTCCTGAAAATGATTGCAAACACAAATTCTTTGGTATTATTATCTTCATTTAATTTGTCTTAAATGAAAAAACACAAAAGAGAATGAAGCAAAAAGCAAAGCCTAATACTTGGTTGCACAACCTTTAACCAAAATAACTGCAACCAACCGCTTCCAGTAACCATCAATGAGTTTCTTACAATGCTCTGCTGGAATTTTAGACCATTCTTCTTTGACAAACTGCTCCAGGACCCTGATATTAGAAGGGTGCCTTCTCCAAACTACCATTTTTAGATCTCTCCACAGGTGTTCTATGGGATTCAGGTCTGGACTCATTGCTGGCCACCTTAGAAGTCTCCAGTGCTTTCTCTCAAACCATTTTCTAGTGCTTTTTGAAGTGTGTTTTGGGTCATTGTCCTGCTGTAAGACCCATGACCTCTGAGGGAGACCCAGCTTTCTCACACTGGGCCCTACATTATGCTGCAAAATTTGTTGGTAGTCTTCTGACTTCATATTGCCATGCACACGGTCAAGCAGTCCAGTGCCAGAGGCAGCAAAGCAACCCCAAGACATCAGGGAACCTCCGCCACGTTTGACTGTAGGGACCGTGTTCTTATCTTTGAATGCCTCTTTTTTTCTCCTGTAAACTCTATGTTGATGCCTTTGCCCAAAAAGCTCTACTTTTGTCTCATCTGACCAGAGAACATTCTTCCAAAATGTTTTAGGCTTTTTCAGGTAAGTTTTGGCAAACTCCAGCCTGGCTTTATTATGTCTCGGGGTAAGAAGTGGGGTCTTCCTGGGTCTCCTACCATACAGTCCCTTTTCATTGAGATGCCGACCGATAGTACGGGTTGACACTGTTGTACCCTCGGACTGCAGGGCAGCTTGAACTTGTTTGGATGTTAGTCGAGGTTCTTTTCCAACATCCGCACAATCTTGCGTTGAAATCTCTTGTCAATTTTTCTTTTCCGTCCACATCTAGGGAGGTTAGCCACAGTGCCATGGGCTTTAAACTTCTTGATGACACTGCGCACGGTAGACACAGGAACATTCAGGTCTTTGGAGATGGACTTGTAGCCTTGAGATTGCTCATGCTTCCTCACAATTTGGTTTCTCAAGTCCTCAGACAGTTCTTTGGTCTTCTTTCTTTTCTCCATGCTCAATGTGGTACACACAAGGACACAGGACAGAGGTTGAATCAACTTTAATCCATGTCAACTGGCTGCAAGTGTGATTTAGTTATTGCCAACACCTGTTAGGTGCCACAGGTAAGTTACAGGTGCTGTTAATTACACAAATTAGAGAAGCATCACATGATTTTTTGAACGGTGCCAATACTTTTGTCCACCCTCTTTTTTATGTTTGGTGTGGAATTATATCCAGTTTGGCTTTAGGACAATTCTTTTTGTGTTTTTTCATTTAAGACAAATTAAATGAAGATAAAAATACCAAAGAATTTGTGTTTGCAATCATTTTCAGGAAAAAACTGAGTATTATCTGACAGAATTGCAGGGGTGTCAATACTTTTGGCCACAACTGTATGTCCACTTTCTCTCTACATGACATCATAAAGGTTTCTTTTGGTGATTGTTTCCTATTTCATTTTTACTATTGGTCATCCACATATTCCCTAAGCAGCAATGTTACTGAGATTGATTTAGCCGTTTTATCTACTCCGTGACTGGAGTCTTGTGTAGTTGTGTTCTCTGCGCACTTCTTACACTATTACAGTAAACTTGCGGACTGCGACAAAGGATCAGCCCCAGCCGCTATTAGTGCTGGTCAAGGAAATAAGCTGGCAGAAATAAATTATCCTCAAATTTCTCATTTCTAAGAAAAAATTGCAGTAAAAAAACTTTACAACCGTATATATGGAATGGATTTGGAGGAAATATCTGCTCCTTCTTAAAGGGGTTGTCTCAAGTTTATAAATAGGTGTAATTGCAAAATGTTTGTGAAAACAGTCAACTTTACAATTGGCATATTAAATAATCCTTTCCTTTCTCAAGAATGGAGAGGTTTTTAGTTTTGTAGTATGCAGATCATGGCATAGATTACTTGCTACGCTACAGTCTTAGGCTGGGGTCACACAACCATGTTTCCGACTATTTTTTATCCTAATCACACTCTGATCAGAGTGTGATCAAAGTGCGATCTGATGAGGAGAATATGGTTAAAAAAATATTCTCCATCTTCTACAGTGAGGGTGACCAATGAATGGAACAGGCTGCCACCAGAGGTGGAGCGTTCTCCTTCAATGGAATTCTTCAAATTGAGGAAGCAATGGAATGAAACTGAAAGGGAGAAGATACAGATTACATATTAGAAAAAACATTTTGACAGTGAGGGTGATCAATGAGTGGAACATGCGGCCACGAGAAGTGGTGAGTTCTCCTCTAATGGAAGTCTTTAAACAGAGGCTAGACAGACATCTGTCTGAGATGGTTTAGTGAATCCTGCATTGAGCGGGGGTTGGGCACGATGATCCTGGAGGTCCCTTCCAGTTCTAACATTCTATGATTCCATGATTCTCCATTCTGTCAACAGTGAAAATCGGACTGCACTCAGATGTCATTGACTTGCATGGCCGAGTGCGATCTGAATATCTAATGCAAATTGTGCATGCTGACATTTATTCCTAGAACAGATGCGGTTAATGGAAAAAAATTGAATGTGTGCGTGAGCCCCTTACAATAACATTGGTCCGAGTGCAATCTGATGCTTTGTTGGATTGCTCTCTGACCGAATATACGGTCATCTGCACAAGTCCTTAAATTGGTGGCTTACCTAGGCAAGGAGCACGCCCCATGACCAGGCTCTATGCTTAAGAGCACTGAAGTTGGCAAGATTGATGGATCTGATTAGCTTCAGCCCCTCTGCTGCAGAGGTAAAACTACCTCTACCAGCAGCCTAAGTGAATGCACAGCTTGAATTGGAGGTTCGAACTGTCAATCTTCAGGATTAAACTGACCCTGACCAAGCAAGAAGCTGAAGGCTGGGCAATGGTACTCTCCTGAACATACATCTTAAGACAACGCCTTTAAGGAGACCAGCTGAGTCGTATTGGGAATGCTCTTTGGGAAAACAATGCACATTTGCACTCTTCTGAAAAAAACGAGCTATCACTAGTGTTAGCTAAGCCAGATATCCAGCTTCTGAGTAAAAGTACTTAGATGGGTATTTGGTTTGACTAATATCTTTGGTCATGTAAACTGGCTAATTCATGCATTGGACATTGACTTGCATAGTAGATACCTCTATTAGTGGCCCTATATTCAGGGCCGGCGATTGGACCAGGCAGACCAGGCAGATGCCTGGGGCCCCCACCTACAAAGGGGGCCCCCTGCATCTGCAGTCCATTTATGAAACGCCCAGAGGGTGTACAGCAGTGAATAATGCTGTGCATTGCTCTGAAGTCTTGGAGTGTCTCTCGCAAAGCCCCTTGAGCCCCCCTGTCTCTTTCTTCCTGCCGTTAAAAGTTGAGAGTGAGGGGCCGATTACAGCACATTGACAGTGTAGGAAGATGCCTGAACTGCAGCTCTGTATGTCTCCTCCTGAGTCCTGATCATGGCTGCTCCTAGCACTGTCCTGAGAATGGATATGCCTAAGTGAAGCCACAGAACCTGGTAAGAGCAGCAGTAACAGGTCAGAGAGCAGTGATTTCCTCACTGTGGTCCCAGAGCTCTGTGCTGTTCGCTGCAGGATTAGGATTCACAGCCACATACAGCAGCGATCAGCATCGGCTCTGACCACAGTCACTAATCACTGCTTGTAACGTGACAGGGCGACCTCCTGTCACTACTGTCTGGATGACACAAGACAGGGATATTGTCTGCTGAATCAGGGGATTTATGATATAGAAATAAATGAATTCCCATGTGAAATAATAAGGGTAAACCATCCATATATATAGTACAGCTGTGCATAGGAATCAGCGGTTTTGGTGCATTTTTTTTTTTGCTCCCAATGCCTGCCCTCTTGGCAGTAAAAACACTGCTTTCAAAACGCCCATTTTTTAGGGTATGTGCGGTTGATCCGGAAATGGCAGCACTTTGGGCGCAGCGGACATGTGCTCCATCTAAAGTGCTGCCCTCTGTTGAACGCAGGTGATTCCACATGTGGTCACTGAACCGTGCAGAATCACGGCACCCAATACATCGTAGGGGTAAGATTTCTCATGCAGAGACTCGCATCTATGCAAGATAAATTGACATGCTGCGGTCTGGAGAGTCGTGCTGCATGTCTGTCTCTGCGGGTGAGGTGCTGTCGTATGTGCATGCATAGTGGACATGGAATGTCTAGAGATCCTATCCACTGTGCTGTAACATCTGGACGCTGTGGATGTACGCAGTTTACTGATTGTGGACACACAGACCCTTAGAGCTTTTGCTGTTTTTTTTGTATAGTATTCATGTTGTCTACAGTACGTTTAATAAAGTTCGTTTTATTCACCAAAAGCGCAGCGAAAAACAACGTTGCGACATTTGCAGCTTTTCAAAAACTTTTTCATTGCTTTCTATGGGTGAAAAAAATTGCTGAAAGAAGAGACACGCTGCAGTTGTGAAATTCAGTCAGGAGAAAATAAAAGGGTGTGAGGAGATCTCTGAAAATCTCAGTCTTTGCTTGTGCTGTAAAATGCTGTAAACTTCTTATTTGCAGAAGAAAAAGCTGGTGAAATTCTGCATATGAACGTGGCCAAGAGCGGCTTTTTAAAGTGCCAGCAAAACATATGAGATTTCTGAAATCTGCTGCATGCGCTTGTTTTTTTCCTGACTGCATTTCAGGACTGTAGCGCTTTTTAAATCTGTAGCATGCCACTTCTTTCAGTGTGTTTTCACCCGTAGAAAGCAATGAAAGAATAAAAAAAAGCTGGAGATATTGCAAAGGCATTTTTCGCTGCAAAGTGGTTTTGGTGAATTAAACTATTAAGTCTCATTTACACGTTCAGTATTTGGTCAGTATTTCACATCAGTATTTGTAATGCAGAAACATGAGAGGAACAATCAGAGGTAAAGTATAGTAGAAACACGGCACCACTTCTGGATTTCTCACCCTCCTGGTTTTGACTTGCACATACTGATGTGAAATACTGACCGAAAACTCAGCGTGTGAACATTCCCTTAAACATACTTTAGACAAGGCAAACATCCTCACTTTAAAAAGCTGAAAAAAGTGTAAAGAACACCAGAAACAAGCTGAAAAACAGGTGTTTTGAACACAACATTTTTACTGCCAATAGAACAGGTTTTGGCTACTGAAAAAAATGTATGTGAACATAGCCATAGTATTTACATACATAGGACTGCAGGTGACATCTACTACATTATCTGTTCTTCGAGAGTTATCACTGCTATCTCTGGTGTTACATAGGATAAGGTCACAGTCATGTGACTGGTCACATGAGCTGGGAGGGCTTCTGATCTGGAGTGTGCTGTGCATAGAGGGAATTGTATGGCGATCGGTACACAGTCCCTTCTGAAATGACAGGTGGGCGTGGTGGCTGATTCGCAGTGCGGGAAAACTACAATCCCGGCTGGGATAGCGGGTGGGAGTGTCAAAATCAGGACTGTCCCGCTGGATCCAGGACAGTTGGGAGCCCTGCTGTGTTATCTGCAGTGTTAAAAAAAAAATTAAGAGGGTGTTGGGGGACAACTCTTTGTCTTGGGGCTTGGGCCCCCCAATCTTTTCTGACCCTAGCAACACTCCTGTGTAATGCTAACAGTGGCAGACCCGTTGGCTGATATAAGGCCCCTGAATATGGGAGCCACAGTGCCAGCACAGGCCCCTCTGCCACCTGTATCCACATCCTGCTCATGTAATGTAACCTAAATGTGTGATTTTACATTGTTAGCATTTGGGGCCCCACTTTAAACTTTTGCCTAGGGCCCCACTTTGTCTAAAACCGGCCCTGCCTATATTGATAGATTTCTGTGCCTGCTGCGTTCTGCCAGATTGTCCTGCAGAGATGAACCTCTCTGACGAATGTAAGAACATCTATAATGCTAATTTATACGTTGATTTAAAAGTTTCTTGCATTTAGAGAGTGAAGAAAAAACAAGCATGTGATTAACACCACTCTCCCAAGGTGTCTGGAGTGCTCATTTATTTATACCCTTAACGAGTATAGGCTTTCCATGTATAAATTGAGGCATTTCTTACATAAGAGCCTACAACAGAATACATAGCTGCATAATAAGTAATAATAATGATAATAAGCGTCCCCCCAGCTATGTCACACCCCTCAAAAAGTCTTTGTTTCAGTGTGCTGTCATGAGAATTACCAGACTTTATCTAGCAATACTCGTGAGACTGCTACAGCCTATCACTGTCCCCGGTCGTGTACTGGTGGCTGAAATGATCCAATGGGTAGTCAGGGACATCATCACTACAGCAAAGTAAAGAAGCAATGGTCTTGTATTGATAGTATGCCCAATTATCTAATGTGATCATTGCAACCCATCACTGCCCCCAACAGTTAAGTTATTTCATGGTTAATGGGGCAATGTGCTTAACAAAGGCAAAAACCTGTGCAAGGACAGCAATTAGAGGGGTATTCTTTAGATGTGTTCTGTGCGGCACACAGCTTCCCAGTCCCCTTACTTCCTTGTTGTTGGGGGATGGGCACTCCTTGAGAGACAATTCTGGTTCAATACCTTTATTATTATGACAGAGCTTATGCTACTGTGACACATAAACGGTCTGTCAGCGCTTGTACTGAAATCTACACTGATATCACTAATATCTCTATATTTGCAGATAGAGATAACATGGCTTTTGAACAAGCACACAGCTTGGGAAAGTGAGAGCAGTGGTTAGGGACCTAGGGGATTGTGATTTTGCAGAACTGATAACTGGTCAGGAGCTGAGAGGGAGGTGAGCAGGTAACTGCTGTAAGAAATAAGTGGGCTGGAAAATGATGGCTGGTATCTTATGAGTTGACTCGTGCATAATCGGCCAGTCTCTGGTAGCTCTAGCTCTCGTCTGCAAAGCTCTCCTATGTACACTATGTAAGATAAAAGTTATCATTGCAGTAGGATGTCAATAGATTAAAAAAAGAAAATATGTTGCAAACTTGCTTATTTCCATAACAACTGTACCAATTTCATGACATGAATCCTCCTTTAAAGGGGTTGTCCGGGCTTTTCACATAATCTCAGTACATATCTGGGCTGCAGAATTATGACAATAAGTAATTTACTTTCTGTCACTAGTTTGCACGGTTTTCTAGATATATAGCTCCATACATACACCCCCCAACACTTCACACTGTTACAGCTGCTGATTGGACAGGCTGCTCCCATCAGTATTTGTGTCATTAGAGACACAGTGCTCACACATACACTGCACCAAACAGATTACATCAGTGACTGCCATCCCCTGCGCAGATTAGAAGCTGCAGACCCCCATCACTGGCCATCACACAGTTTATTCTCACTGCTGCCCGCAGCCTGGGACAGTGAGGGAAGGAATTACTGATATTGAGTTATATATTGTAATCATAGAGTGGCCCAGAATACAGGATGATTTTCCCTCCTCACTAGTATCACTTTCCATAGATCACTGTTCAGCGTGTGTCTGGGGGAGAAACAGCTGGGTGGTCTGCTCTCTGCAGTGAGGCTGCTAGAGGGGGAGGATTTGTTCCTGTGTGATGAGGGCTTCTTCATATGGACGGGGAGGGCCTGTAGCTATGGAGGGTGGGGTTGTTGCTATAGAGGGCATGTTTGGAGTAGAGTAGGAGGTTACGACTAGTTCTCATTTCAATGCCATAACACCCCCCCCTTTGACGTTCTGTTCAGAATATCTAGAAAACCGTGCAAACTAGTGACAGAAAGTAAATTACTTATTGTCAGAGTTCTGCAGCCCAGATATGTACTGAGATTATGTGAAAAGCCCGGACAACCCCTTTAAAATCAGGGGAAATGGCCATCCTTGTAATACAAGAATAGATCAAGACCAACAGAATGAGTGCATACAGGGTGCGGACATATCATTGGCACAACCTGTGCAGCTTCACAGGGGCCCAAGAGGGAAGGGGGCCACTACCACCTCCAAAGCATGTGTAATTGTGCATTATGATGAGTTACTGGAATGCAGAGGGCCAGTATACTGTTCTTGCACAGGGGCCCTCTTCTGTTTGTGTCCACCAGTGAAGTCATCTCTTTTCTGGCTCACAGCACAGTAGGAAGAAAACAGGCAAAAGACACAAAATATAATACATCAACTCTATGGCAGCAGGAATAGCATCTTATGAAACCACATTGTAAAGGACAGAGATCTAAGGGAGTCTGTCAGTACAGAATGATTGTTTAATCCAATTACAAGTGCTCAGTGCTGTATGGTCTGGCCGATCATTTACGTGCACCTTCCACTTGCTTGTTTTCCCCTCTATTTCCTCCCCCAGAATTATTTGATGCAAAAGTCCAAAAATCAGAGAGTTTAGCAAGGGGCACTGGAGTGGATGGATGGCCATTATTTCTGTTGCAATGATATACCTTAACTAGTCTATATCGATCTATTTAATCTCATAATTACTAGTGATGAGCGAGTATACTCGTTGCTCGGGTTTCCCTGAGCATGCTTGGCTGGCCTCCGAGTATTTTGGCGTGCTCGGAGATTTAGTTTTCGTCGCCTCAGCTGCATGATTTACAGCTGCTGAACAGCCTGAATACACGTGGGAATTCCCTAACAAACAGGCATTCCTCACATGTATTTAGGCTATCCAGCAACCACAAATCATGCAGCTGCATCGACAGAAACTAAATGTCCGAGCACGCCAAAATACTCGGAGGCCCCCCGAGCAACGAGCATACTCGCTCAATCACTAACACCGTAATATTACTATAGGTGTTGCATAGCATACAACTATACATTACTCTTGTACTTATGGTAAATGCGTATATGCAGTATCTAATTATAATGTAGAATGGAATCCAAAAACTGCTTATAAGTTGATAATAGTAGACTGATGTCAGGTGAGTCATTTCATTAAAATCTATCAGTGCAAACACATGACACTGGATCTTCCCCGAATCGCTCAGACAGTAAAGTGTTCTTGACAGATTTCCTAATCAAAAAGACTGAGCTGAAGTCTCGTCATACAGAACCTAATTTATTTTTCTGTGCAGTATCGCGGTGGAGGTGTTGGAGGAGGGTGATGAGTTGAAAATCAGCAGTGAGATATTAAATTCTAAAGTATCAGCCAACTCTCCAGAGTCCACATACTTCACCATGGGACCTACACAACTATCTCCAGCTGCCGAAAATCCTGTGGTTGTTTCTTTCACAGTTTTAGATTTTGCTGAAGGTTTAGCTTAGATGTTATTCATATCCAGCGATATAGACATTTAGCCTACAAAAATTGCAAAGAGTACGATGGGATGGATCCCAGCATTAAGCATATCTGGAAAATATTGTGTTGGAATATTGTTGGAAAGCAGCCACAAAGAGCATTTCTTTTTCTTTACAGAACCTGGGGTGCGCAAATATTGCATGTGTAATTAGGCATGGACTGGCCCACAGGCGAACAGGAGAATCCTCCGGTGGGCCAGCTCCCTATTATATGAGCAGTACTTGGCATTATATAAATGTATCACTATGTACAGACAGAGGCGGCGTCTTACTCATTTACCAATCTACCCAGATCATTGTTATACAAATTTGTGATTGAGGGTAATGTCACATTTTCATGTAGCTGAAAAGCGGCACCCTGGAGTTGGTTACTGGCACCCCAGTCTGAAACTGTGTGTAAGGAGTGACATCTTTCCAGATTGTCAACATGTTGTCAATTATTTATGATTTAAAAATTTTTTGCAAGGGTCGTCTACTTTTGACGATATATTTTTACTTAAATGCAAGTATTTGGGGCTAAAAATCTTTTTTACAATAGGGTTTCATTGAAAATGTTGCACCATTTGGCTTCTACACATTTTTTTTGTCCCTGAATGTTCAACTTTGATGTGGTCTTGTGGTCATAAATCAGCTGAGATGAGCTCAGCAAAAGACAGATAAAGGAGTTGCAAACTCTATCATCAGATAGTTAGAACAAACTCATTGACGGATTCTTATAAAACTCATTCTGCAGTCAGCAATACGTAATATAATGCAGAGGCTATAGAAAGAAAATTTGGCAACATTTTTTTTTAAGAAACTCAATTGCAAAAACGATTTTAAGCCCGAAACGCTTGCATTTAAGTAATTAAAAAAATGTCCTCAAAGGTGGAAAATCTCAAAAGGTATAAAGTTGGCAATTAACCAACAGTAATAGGGTTAATACGCTATTTCCAGGTAAGGTATATGAGATGCAATCATACTGTTTATTAGTAGTAACATCCTGCAGGAAGTATTGCATGTATTCTTTGTTTTGTGAACAGGTCCTTTATATTGGGCGCCATATTGGTGTTGCTGTTTCCTTGGGCTGTAGATTAGGCCATGGTTTTATGCATATGTTAACAGGTACGCAGATGCAACAGTGCAGACAATGGGGAGACAGTGAAACTTAGACTAACAACAATTTATTCAATCAACACAGTTAAAGGGGTGCCTTCGGTACAATATCGGGAAATAACGCAAACAGTGAAAAATGAAACAAGTTATGTTACAAGGAGAATACAGTAAATCAGATGACCAAGGTATTGACACAACACAATTTACTCTCTATCGTTCTATTATTACCATTATACAACTGTTCTCGTTGGTGAGGTCTTAGTATTAATACCATAGTCAAAAAGGCGTCAATAGCACTACCGGGTGTTAGGCGTCGGATTCCTGGCACTGCATAGCGGGAATCCAGAGCCAGGCAGCCTGCGGTCTCTCATTCTCCTCCGACCGCTCAGACTCCTGCTCAGCAATCACGGCGAGCCAGGCATTTCCCTCAGACTCATTCTGTGAGCCTGGATGTTGCTGCCACCTCTGGTGCAGCAATGGTAGCGCAACCTGCTTTGCAGGGAACTGCTCCAGAGGCTAAGTCCTCGTGCCGTGCTACTGGGCATGCCCGCAACTTGTCCTCTCAGTGGAGAGCAGGGGTCACATGTGCAGGTCCTATGTCGGATCTGATTGGTCCTTCCCAAAGTACTGGAAGGTCCCGGAAGCGCATGGCTATAAAAAGCCCGCATGGCGGCTCGGCCATGCGCTAGTGTAGCATATTATTCTGTGTGTGTATGGTGATGGATGTATGGACTGGTGTCTGACTCATTATGAAACCCCTACCCTCTGACATTACGAGTGGTGACCGAGTGTGAATAGTCAGCTCCAGGGTTGTGGCAAGCTACACGCCACTTGCTCCACACCTACACTAGCGTCCGTCGGTGCCCGGTCCTCGGCGCCGACGCTTGCGGCTTTTCTCTGCCGCTGCGCTGTAGTAACAGCAACTATTGGTGTCCGCGGCTGCGACGCCCCACACAGGCCTCTGTGACGCTAACAGGGCCTGTGCCTTTGCCTTAGCGTTCGGGTGACGTTAACCCGAGCGCAGTCCCGCACCTACTAGGTGCATCTGCCATTGTTCAGCAGCGGTCTTGTCACCTACCGCACGGTGGACCCCGGGCGGCGAACGCACCTACTATTATTTATATTTGGTGCGTTCCGCCGACCTTAACACCGGGTCTGTCACAGCTGTCACTCTCTAGGCAATGCAAAACGTCACACAGGCCATAATGGGGGTAGACGATACTACCCGCCAGGAAGCAAGTCCCACATTGGTTGGTTACTCTGCACACTCAACATGCTGGCTGCCTTGGTTCCCTGAAATGCCACCCCAGTCTCCACCATGTGTCTACAGTGGAAGTGATGGCTCACACGAATGCCCCTCTGCGTGACCAAGTTGTCTCTCTTTTGTCCCTGACTCTGCTAACTCAGTTCAACTCTACCGGCTCCAGTCTCTCTCGGGCCTTCACTCGGGTCTGGTCTCTTTTGGATCTTCGCTCATGTCTGGTCTCTCAATTCCTTTACTTGGACCTTGTCTCTCATAATGTTGGCTATGCTAACAAATAAAGTTGCACTGTGTAGTGCTATTGCATGTAAACATGAAATATATGAAATATGAATTGCTTTACTGCTCTAGATAATAAGAAAAAATTGAGACTCTTAGAAAATCATTTGTCCAATTCATACATGCCCAGCAGCCATTGACAAGGTGATCTCCTGTAATGCTGGCTATAAGTCAACTCCGCTATTCACATGACCATCCTGCTATAGGTCCAGGTGCTGACTCGTCCCCTTCTCGGCTTTTTATAATTATTATCTGCTCCACAGCTGTAACCTGACCCAGTGACTTCTCCAGTCTCTTCCTCTAGGGAACATGCACTGCCCTCTTGATTTCCTTTCAATTGTAATTCTTTCTGCTTTTCCTCTATCATCTTTGACCAGCAGGTGGAAGAGTTTGCTTGTAAACACTCTGTTAGGCATTAACTGTGTGCGTCTTCTAACTTGTCTATCTCCGTACACACATGGCAATGAGGAAGGTTCAACTCCAGGGGCTATGTTGCAAGAGGGACAGCATCTTATTGCTTCATCTCTGACGTAAATGCGCCAAATCTCTGGCATCAACACATGGCAAGCTTGATAAATGGAGTACCTTTCATGCCTTTGAGTTAGTGGGGCATGGAACTAAGTTGGCACATGCTGGCAAGCTGTCAGGGTGCCGGTGTGAATGAGTATCATTGCCAAGCTAGGAGCTCCTAACTAGCAAGTGCAGCAGAATTAGAGAAGCTGTTATGGGTCTCTCGTCTGGACAGAAGGAGTCCTCGCCTGAAGTAGAAAACAGCAAGGAAGGACCACGGTGCTGCTCTACAGATTGTCCCGATGCTATCCTGATACCCCACTAATCAGTGGTGCACAAAATATAGCAAGTGGATGGCTAGAATACCCAATGACCCAGTAACATCTCTGGTTCTTGTGAACCCCAGTAGCGATGAAGCTTACACCCCTCTACTTCTGGGAAGCCTGTTAACTTCTATATGGCAAAGCTAGAGCATTCACTTCATTGTGCCTCCAGGCCCAACAGAAACTTCCTAAATCTACATCTGCATTTCGTTTCTTCCAATCTAAGGCTAGTTTCACACTAGCGTTTCCTGGAGCTGCACACGGCCGCTGTCAAGCTCCAAAATGCAACACGGTGTGTTTGGCGCATGTCGGCGCAGCGCCAAAAGGGCGCATGCGCCGGCAAAAGCTTACCAGCGCACGGCCTGCATCCCCAACGCTAAATATAGGGGACGCAGGTCGCATGCAGCGTCATGCACCCATAGGAGGAGCTGACGGGAGGGGACGGAGCTTAGCGGCAGCCATGCGCAGCTCCAGGAAACGCTAGAGTGAAACTAGCCTTACATGATCAATAGCTGTTCCTTTGTCTTATACATAGACAAATAAATACAACACAAATGAAAATCACATAAAAATCAGTAGTTCTAGGGAAAAAAAAATCTATAGGTAGAAAGGATATCTATTAGTCACCAGGTGTGCTGGATAGAGGGAGTGAAAAACCACTCAGGTCGGAATCAAGAAAAGAATATTCCATAGACAAAGGACCGAAGAAAATGTCAGACTAAAATAGCTTCAGAATAAAAATGCCTTTATTTATGTAATAATAATAATAAATTTTATTTTTATAGCGCCGACATATTCCGCAGCACTTTACATTTCAGAGGGGATTTGTACAGACAATAGACATTACAGCATAACAATAATCACATACAGTAGATTATAACAAATACCAAGAGGAGTGAGGGCCCTGCTCGCAAGCTTACAGTCTATGAGGAAAGAGGTAGACACGAAAGGTGGGTGGTAACAGTTGCCCTGATTGTATGGACCAGCCATAATGTTAAGTGTGTAACAGTACAGACACAGAGGGCTAATGGATGTATAAAGCATGTGGGAACATGATGCTGGGAACCTGGTTATGGTAAAATTTTTGGCTCTGCCACACAGGGATAGGTTAGGTTAATGTGTTGAGGCGATAGGCCAGTCTGAATAAATGCGTTTTCAGGACACGCTTAAAATTGTGGGGACTGGGGACTAATCGTATTGACCTGGGAAGTGCATTCCAAAGAATTGGCGCGGCACGTGTAAAGTCTTGGAGACGGGAGTGGGAGGTTCTGACTATTGAGGATACTAACCTCAGGTCATCAGCAGAACGGAGGGCGCGGGTAGGGTGGTATACTGAAACAAGGGAGGAGATGTAGGGTGGTGCTGAGCCATGGAGGGCTTTGTGGGTGAGGGTAATAAGTTTATACTGAATTCTGGAGTGGATGGGTAGCCAGTGTAATGACTGGCACAAGGTAGAGGCATCGGTGTAACGATTGGTGAGGAATATGATCCTGGCTGCAGCATTCAAGACAGATTGGAGAGGGGAGAGTTTTGTAAGAGGGAGACCGATTAGAAGAGAGTTACAATAGTCGAGACGAGAATGAATAAGAGAAACAGTAAGAGTTTTTGCAGAGTCAAAAGTAAGAAAAGGTCGAATTCTAGAAATGTTTTTGAGGTGCAGATGACAAGAGCGAGCCAGTGATCGAATGTGGGGGGCAAAGGAAAGCTCGGAATCAAGTATGACCCCAAGACAGCGGGCATGTTGCTGGGGAGTAATAGTGGAACCACAGACGGAAATGGCAATGTCGGGTGTAGGTACATTAGTAGCGGGAGGAAACACAAGGAGTTCAGTCTTTGATAGGTTCAGTTTCAGATATAGTGAGGACATGATATTAGACACAGCGTTTAGACAATCGCCAGTGTTTTCTAGAAAGGCTGGCGTGATGTCAGGAGAAGAAGCGTATAATTGGGTGTCATCAGCATAGAGATGGTACTGGAAACCAAATCTACTGATTGTTTGACCAATAGGGGCAGTGTACAAGGAGAAGAGGAGGGGGCCTAGAACCGATCCTTGAGGAACCCCAACAGTAAGAGGAAGGTGAGAGGAGGAGGAACCGGCAAAAGAAACAGTAAAGGAGCGGTCGGAGAGATAGGAGGAGAACCAGGAGAGAACGGTGTCCTTGAGGCCAATGGAATGGAGCATAGTGAGGAGGAGCTGATGATCCACAGTGTCGAATGCTGCAGAGAGATCCAAGAGAATTAGCATGGAGTAATGACCATTTGATTTAGCTGTTAGCAGATCATTAGAGACTTTAGTGAGGGCAGTTTCAGTGGAGTGTAAAGAGCGGAAACCGGATTGGAGAGGGTCGAGAACAGAGTTTTCTGAGAGATAGCGGATAAGACGGGAGTGGACCAGGCGTTCCAGGAGTTTAGAGATGAAGGGAAGATTAGAGACAGGTCTATAGTTAGCGGCACAATTTTGGTCGAGGGATGGTTTTTTAAGTAGTGGATGTATGATGGCATGCTTAAATGAGGAGGGAAAAATACCAGAAGAGAGAGAGAGGTTAAATATTTTAGTTAGGTGAGGGGTGACAGCAGGGGAAAGGGACTGGAGGAGATGTGACGGAAATGGGTCACTGGTGCAAGTAGTTGGGCGAGAAGATGCAAGGAGCCTGCTTACTTCTTCTTCTGTGACTGGTTCAAAATCAGAGAGTGAGTTAGATGCAGTGGGGGAGGGAGGACAGTGCATGGTATGAGGGGATTTGGAGATAATTTCCTGTCGGATCTGGTCAATTTTTTCTTTGAAGTAATTGGCCAGATCGTCAGCTCGGAGCTCAGTGGTTGGGGCCTGTACTCTTGGATTGAGTAGAGAATGAAAAGTGTCAAAGAGACGTTTCGGGTTATTGGACAGTGAGATGATGAGGGTGTTGAAATAGGTTTGTTTGGAGAGGTGAAGGGCAGTGTTGTATGTTCTAAGCATAAACTTAAAATGGATGAAATCTTCGTGTAGATTGGATTTTCTCCACAGACGTTCGGCGCACCTGGAGCACCGCTGCAGGAAACGTGTTTGCACCGTGTGCCAGGGTTGTCGCCGTCTGCGTTGTGGTGTTCTATTTATAGGGGGTGCAAATTCATCCAGGGCAGTTTGAAGTGTTTCATTGTAATGCTTCAAAGCAGAATCAGGACATGAGAGGGAGGAGATAGGGGCCAATGAAGACTGCAAGTTCTTCAGAAGTTTCTGGGTGTTAATGGCCTGTGTGTTTCTATAAGTCTGGACAGTGGGGGTGACCTGAGCAGCCTGGCAGTTCTTTATAGAGAATGAAAGAAGATTGTGGTCAGAGAGCGGGAGAGGGGAGTTTGCAAAATCATCCACTGCACAAAGCCGAGAGAAGACCAAGTCGAGGGAGTTTCCGTCTTCATGCGTTGGAGAATTAGTAAGCTGCGAAAGGCCAAATGAGGAGGTTAGAGATAAAAGGTGAGTAGCAGATGGGGAGAGGGGAAGAGCAATGGGGATGTTGAAATCTCCCATGATGAGGGTAGGGATGTCACAGGAGAGAAAATGTGGAAGCCAAGTGGCAAAATGATCCAGGAACTGATGGGAGGGGCCGGGAGGACGATATACCACCGCCACTCGCATGGAGAAGGGGGTGTAGAGTCTGACGGCATGGACCTCAAAAGAAGGGAAGACAAGTGAGGGTAGTTGAGGGATAACCTGAAAGGTACATTTTGGTGATAGGAGCAGACCAACGCCTCCACCAGCTCTATTGTCTGATCTTGGGGTATGAGAGAAGTGTAGCCCCCCGTATGAAAGAGCAGCAGCAGCGGTAGTATCTGACTGCTGGATCCAGGTTTCAGTAAGAGCCAGAAGGTTAAGAGAATTAGAAAGGAAGAAGTCATGAATGAAGGAGAGTTTGTTACACACTGAGCGAGAATTCCAAAGTGCACAATTAAGAGAGACAGATGGCATGCAGGGAATATTAATAAGATTAGAGGGGTTTCTGAGTGTAGCAGTGGGGGGGTTTGACTTTCTATAACATGGGGGACCAGGGTTGGGAGCAATGTCTCCTGCAACTAGGAGAAGGAGGATAGAAAGAGTGAGCAGATGGTTAAGTGATTTGTGAGAGCGTCTCTGGTGTTGAATGGTGGGACTGGCTGGATCTGTGCAATTTAACAATGTGAAAAGAGCATGAGTGCTATACATAGGAGAGGAAAGGAGCGAGGGGCCAATATGGATGGAGTGTGGAGAGTTAATGCCAGGGCGGTGGATGTGTGTGAATGCAGCGGCCAGGATATAAATTACACAAATGCATATGGTATATATTTGTTGTACTCCAAATGTACAGGGAGTAGATGTATATAAATGTCTTACCTGTCTCCTGCCCAACTGCCATGTTATAACTGCCAGAAGTACTTTGATACATGTACTTAGATTACATGTGCATAAATGCCACCCCTGCATAAATGCTCCCCCTAGCTATGTCTGAATATATAGGAGGTTAAGGCTAAGTTTTTTTTTTTTTTTTTTGGCTCTCTCTTCTCGTTAATCAATCACACTAAATTGAGACACCAGGACCCAATAAAATGTTGTGGTCAAATAAACACATGTCCAGCACTACATGGATCATAAAGCACTTTGAAAAGTTTCTTGACCTCACAACATAAGGGGACAAGCAGAGTAAGTTGAAATAACTATATACCAGATATAAGCTTGCAGAGTTGAAAACACATAGATAGCATTCAGGATTAACTGCTTGCTGACATTGAATGGAGACACAGGAGTGGATTCAGAGCAGAGATTGGAAAAGCTGGTTACCAGATATAAGCTTGCAGAGTTGAAAACACATAGATAGCATTCAGGATTAACTGCTTGCTGACATTGAATGGAGACACAGGAGTGGATTCAGAGCAGAGATTGGAAAAGCTGGTTACCAGATATAAGCTTGCAGAGTTGAAAACACATAGATAGCATTCAGGATTAACTGCTTGCTGACATTGAATAGAGACACAGGAGTGGATTCAGAGCAGAGATTGGAAAAGCTGGTTACCAGATATAAGCTTGCAGAGTTGAAAACACATAGATAGCATTCAGGATTAACTGCTTGCTGACATTGAATGGAGACACAGGAGTGGATTCAGAGCAGAGATTGGAAAAGCTGGTTACCAGATATAAGCTTGCAGAGTTGAAAACACATAGATAGCATTCAGGATTAACTGCTTGCTGACATTGAATGGAGACACAGGAGTGGATTCAGAGCAGAGATTGGAAAAGCTGGTTACCTGTATGAAGAGAATAGAGATGCGTGTCACATTCATCCATGTTATAACTGCCAGAAGTACTTTGATACATGTACTTCGATAACATGTGCATAAATGTAAGTGGCAAATAGTAGAACAATATATTAAAAACAAGTGTCTGTGCACGGAAAGAAAATTATTTGTAAGTAAAATAAATAAAAAATAATTGATATATGAATATATATATATATGTTAGGAGTCGGATTTCTGCGTTTACTCTGCAGGGATCCAGACCCTCACATTCTGCAGTCTCCTGCTGTTTATCTACTGCAGAGGAGATTGCAGAGGAGATTGCCTTGCAGAAAATCTCTCCTGAGGCTAAGTCCTTCTGTCCTCCTACTGAGCATGCTCATGGACATTGGAGATCGGGAGTCATGTGCTCAGTTCCCGCTCCAGATCTCATTTGTCCATCTCAGAGATCTGGAGGCTTGCGGAGGGTCCCGGCTGCTATAAAAGGCGCGCATGGCTTGTCCGCCATGCGCTAGTGTAGTCTTACTTGCTGCTGTGTGTATGAGGACGGATGTATGATTCTGGTGAATGACTCATTATAAAACTCCTTCCCTCTGATATTACGTATGTGGTTAGGGACTGAGTTAGAATCAGCGCCAGCGCTCCTCTGCTGCAACATCCACAGCTGCTAGCGTCCGACATAGCGCTTGCGTCATAGCTTTGTCGTTTAGCAGCAGTGTCCACGCCGCGCTGCAGTAGCAGCTCTCCTTAGCGTCCGCAGCTGCGACGCCGCACACACGGTAGGTCTAGACGGACGTAGTGCCGCTGTCTTGGGCTACTCCTGTGACCTGATACCGTGTGTGTATTTATTCTGAGTACTGTGACCTCGACAGGCTCAGTCTTTGTATTTGTGTTTTTTTGGCATCTCTGTGACTTAACAGAGATTGCTCTGCTCACCTGGGTGACGTTTAACCCTGTGCGCATTACCGCCTTATTGCTCCCGCCACCACTTTGCAGCGGTTATATCTCCTACTGCACGGTGGACCCCGAGCGGCGAACGCACTTTATTATTATTTTTATTTAGTGCGTTCCGCCGTTCCTAACATTATACTAGCGCCAGGGTCGGGCTAGTGATAGCAGAACAGCAGCAACTCTTACAGTGTATTCGGCAGCTTGAGGGCCGCTTGGCCACTCTTGAGAGGGCTCTCTCAGCTGCACAATCCACCGATGCTGCTGTAAAGGCAATTACAGACGCATTTTTCCGTATGTCCACGTCCTCCCTCGCGCCGACAGTTACCCACCTCCCGTTGCCCGATAAATTTTCTGGCGTTGGCGCCTCCTGTAGGGGTTTCATCAGCCAGTGCTCTATTCAGCTGGAGCTACTGGCTGCACGATTCCCTACGGAACGGGCCAAGGTGGGGTTTATTGTATCGCTGCTGTCGGGCAAGGCGTTGGAGTGGGCTACGCCACTATGGGAGCGTGGTGACCCAGAGGTTCGGACTGCTGCTCACTTTCTAACAGCTATTAAGCAGGTCTTCCTCGGTCCACAGGTCACGCACGAAACCCCTCTTCAGCTTCTTGCTTTGACTCAGGGTTCCCTCTCGGTTAGTCAGTATGCCGTCCGTTTTCGGACACTGGCTTCTGAGCTGGAGTGGTCCGATAAAGCCCTCATCGCTGTGTTTTGGAGAGGTCTGGTGGAGCATGTTAAAGATGCTCTCTCTACCAGAGAGGTTCCTGCAAGTTTGGAAGAGCTGATTGCCATTTCCACCCGCATTGACCTCCGTTTTTCGGAGCGCGGTATGGAGCGTGCTCAATCCAAACGGAAGGTTACCTCGGTTCCAAATTTTTTTGAGCCTCTGGAACTACCCAAGCCAGAGGTTCCACCCCCAGAGCCCATGGAGGTGTCTTGCGCCGTCCTCCAGGCGCATCCGGCACAAGACTCCAGTTGCGGTTATCATTGTCAACACGCTGTTTCTCAGGACAACAGTGCCCCGCAACGGCCAAAATCTGTGCCGCCAGGCAAGACCCTTCTTCCTCCTCGCCTTCGGCCGAAGGTTCTCGCATGGGCACAGGCGTCCAGGAGGAGAGGTCACTGTGGCTATATGCAGACTACAAAACTCCTGGCAGGGTCTTAATGGTGGCTGCACAGGGCTCGGGATGTTAAAAAATATATTCGGGCATGCGCCTTTTGTGCTCGGAATAGCTTCTCTAAACGAAGGGTGGAGACGCCTGCCGACACACGTTGGTGTTCCACTTTAACTTCCGCTCCCATCGTCTCCCACGGGCCCCTTCTCAAACCTGGCGACTTTGCCGCCCCTGATGCCTTCCATTTGTCCAGGATCTCCCTGTCACCTACCGGGACATCAGACTTGCCTTCGGACGAGTCTGAGGCCTATATCTCTGATGGGCACAAGTTGGTGGATCAGAACGCTCAGGGAGGAGGGGGCCCTAGGAGGGGGGGTAATGTTAGGAGTCGGATTTCTGCATTTACTCCGCAGGGATCCAGACCCTCACATTCTGCAGTCTCCTGCTGTTTATCTACTGCAGAGGAGATTGCCTTGCAGAAAATCTCTCCTGAGGCTATGTCCTTCTGTCCTCCTACTGAGCATGCTCATGGGACGATCTCATTTGTCCATCTCAGAGATCTGGAGGCTTGCGGAAGGTCCCGGCTGCTATAAAAGGCGCGCATGGCTGTTGCGCCATGCGCTAGTATAGACTTACTTGCTGCTGTGTGTATGAGGACGGATGTATGATTCTGGTGAATGACTCATTATAAAACCCCTTTCCTCTGATATTACGTATGTGGTTAGGGACTGAGTTAGAATCAGCACCAGCGCTCCTCTGCTGCAACATCCACAGCTGCTAGCGTCCGACATAGCGCTTGCGTCATTACTTTGTCGCTTAGCGGCAGTGTCCACACCGCGCTGCAGTAGCAGCTCTCCTTAGCGTCCGCAGCTGCGACGCCGCACACATGGTAGGTCTAGACGGACGTAGTGCCGTCGCCTTGGGCTACTCCTGTGACCTGATACCGTGTGTGTATTTATTCTGAGTACTGTGACCTCAACAGGCTCAGTCTGTGTATTTGTGTTTTTTTTGGCATCTCTGTGACTTAACAGAGAATGCTCTGCGCACCTGGGTGACGTTTAACCCTGTGCACATTACCGCCATATTGCTCCCGCCACCACTTAGCAGTGGTTATAACACCTGCTGCACGGTGGACCCCGAGCGGCGAACGCACTTTATTATTATTTTTATTTAGTGTGTTCTGCCGTTCCTAACATATATATATGTGACGGACCAGTTGAGGTAAATAGTAAATCAATCCATGATGTTATATATTCCAGGTAAAAAATCCCAAATGAATCAAAGGCGAGTAACAAGGTTTGTAAATAAAAATATAAATCCAATAATTCATAGGGGAAGTAGTTGCACATATGAGTGCAGTTAGTGTTAAAAAGTCCAATCAATAAGGAAAACCATTTGAAGTGTCCTAGTGCAAATGAAGATCATAAAGTGACACTGTGCAAAGAAGGTGCAAAAATGGGATAAATTACTGTGGTATTTGTCTTTAAGGTCCTTCAGGTTGCCGGAACAGCGCACTCCCAGACGCGCGTTTCGGAATTACTTCCTTCGTTCCTCTATGAATTATTAGATTTATATTTTTAAAAACCTTGTTACTTTTGATTTATTTGGGATTTTTTACCTGGAATATATAAGATCATGGATTGATTTACTATTTACCTCAATTGGTCCGTCACATACTGTATATATACAGTATATTTATATATCAATTATTATTTTTTATTTATTTTACTTACAAATAATTTTCTATCTGTGCACAGACACTTGTTTTTAATATATTGTACTACTATTTGCCACTTATATAAATAAAGGCATTTTTATTCTGAAGCTATTTTAGTCCCACATTTTCTTTAGTCCTGTGTGTATGGGATATTCTTTTCTTATACGTAGACAGAATATTGATCTCAATAGATAACTGAAATACTCGATTTGTCCTGTGGAGGCACTGCAGGGAAACTAGACACTTGTTGTTCACTGCCCTCAGATATCACAGCTGATCTGTAGTAGGATAGCCTTTGATCAGTTTATTGTTGAGGGTCACAGTCTTATAAATAGAGAGAGTGTGATATGGACAACACTTTAAAGGGGGGTGTTTCACCAGTGCCATTATGACTGTGTGACAGAGCTTATAACTCTTTTATCTGCCTTCTTCTGAGCTTCTCTCAGCTGATTTATGACCACAACCAAGGTGAAAGTACAGGAAAACAAAGAGCCTGTAAAAGTCAAATGGTGCAACATTTTTAAAGAAGTCCAATTGCAAAAATGATTTTTAGCCACAAATACATGCTCTGGAATCCAGAGAATGAGTCTTTGCAGCCCCGTCCTGAAAGGAGTGGAGACCTCCGCTCCATTCATTGTCTATGGGACGGCCAGAAGTATTTATGTCATGCGCTTGGCAGTCCCATAGACAGTGAATGTAGTAGAGACCACACATGAGCACATCAGCTTCGTTCAGGATGAGGTTGCAGATTTTTTGATAGCTATCCAGGTAAAATAAGAAGCCATCCTGGAGAACAGGGATCATGGTATGTCTAGGTATCTTAATACACGGGCTCTACGGCACAAGTTAATGGGATCTGACGAGCGACTGTTCACTTCTGTACATGCCACAGATAGTACAGGGCCAATAGGGTATTGATGTATTATAATTACCTATTTAGATTCCGTCCTTCATCTCTCTGCCAATTCAATAAAACTGCATTAATGAGGCAGCAGCAGGATGAAAACCCAAGGCCAATCAATAATGCTCGACGCCGCAGTACCTTACAGCAATTTTTTCCCCCTTAGTTCTTACTCATTACAGTTTACTGTACACTGAACACTTCATTTAGTAGGCTGTGCACAAACCTTACTTGTTAGAAACCCACTTTCATGATAGATATGAAGGAGGAAAAGAATCATAACTATAAAAACAATAGGCTGGCAGAAAGTCACCTCACTCAAGGAGGCAAAAGCAATTTAAGAAAAATATCAGCTCTAGGCAGGTAAGAAAAGAAACAAACTGGAATTTGGAAACACTGATTAGGTTTCCATAAATGTGTTTCATATGTTTCAAAGATAATGTGTATGAAGTTAGCCAAGTAGTTCTTTGCTTTGATTTTTTAGGCCATTTATTTTTTACAATGGCTCCAAGACAGCCACCATGAAAAAATGTGTGTTACATACGTCTCCTTACAATTCGTACTGACAGTGCGCTCTGTTGCCAGCTTGTCACTTCTCATTAGAGCTGGTGGGAGAGCGCACTGTCACTTTGCACTGAGAAGAATAGTGCCCACTGACAAGAATACGTCAGAATTGACAATGAATACATGCTCAGTAGATTAGGGAGTAGCTCAGCCCATGAAACAGATGTCACTGATGGTGCTTCATTTCAGGGTGAAGACAGAGGCTGTGACAGTGGAACTTTATGTTGTACCTTTATCCTATGACCCAACCTATCTATCTAAGGGACAGAAGCTCTACCTGACGGGGTAGCCACCCACAGCCAAGTCTATATTGAGAGATAGCCATGTGTTTATCTCTTTGCATTGAAATTTATGACGTTGCAGAACCCTACAACATGCCCTGCATTCTACCAAAATGTTGCAATCATGGCACAATGCAGAAATGTGTAGAAAAAAATGAACATGCTGCTGAGATGAACTAATCTTTTGATATTTAAATTTGCCAGATTCCTTGAATATTTCCAGGAAGTTCGGTTTACAGCGAATGAAAAGTACTCCAAAACCTTGAACTGCCCTGAAAAACCTATATGACGCTATTCTTTTTTCGTCACACTAATGTTCTTCATTGTTTGCTGTCATACACTATCTGTGCAGTTTGTTTATGACTTTTTCTCCCTTATCTCTATGGCTAAGCTGTGACTTTCTCTAACTGTCCGGATTCACCAGAAAATGGTTGCTGCATTCCCTGCCTCTGCTTATATACAAGCTATAATAGTCTCTATTAATTCTCTGTGCTGTGATAACTGCATTGCATTATTGTGAAGTTCACCCAAGGTTATATGATCTTTCTCTGGCTGTTATAATCTTGTATAAAATGGTGCCTACTATTTTAGGTAAAATGTAAAAATAGTTTGAATTCGTCTGGGTCAGCAAATTCCTAAAAATTTGCTTTGGATCATATCAATTTGCACATCTCTACTACTGAGCTTTAAATGTAATTGGTCCCTAAAAGAGCAAAAGGAGGGTAGGAGCCATAGACTCGGGTCTGCATTGGTTTTCTGCCATTCGAGGTCTGTTAGTACAAAACCGTGGATTGATTGTTACATTTTCCTATATTTTTTCACTATTCTGCAGGCATTCGGTACAGTAAATAAAACCAAGGCCTGTTTTCTGTAAGGCGTCCAGGTTTTGTGCATTTTCATTTCACAGCGGTTGTGTCACACAATCTGCCAGTGTTAATCTGTTCCCGGTTCTCAGAGAAAGAGGAAAAAGCAATCACTTGTTAACACAGAAAAGAACAGAGAATCAACCTGCTACTGCTCACAACGACCATCTAAATAACACATCTATACAAACTTACATATCTGACCACACAGCCGTTACACAGTCCCATTATGGCAGATCATCTACAATGGGGGAATGCATTAAATTAACAATTTGTATTTAATAGTAAAAACTACAACTATTCAACCAAGGCTTCAATATATGAAATATAAACTTATTAAGATGTAGACCAACTTTCCATTATGAGAAGCTAATATTAATGTCACAGTACAGTGATAATGCACACAGTGATGTCACAATACAGAAATAAGTCTTGCATACACCAATCGGCCCCCTCCCAAACTGTTGTCCGGTTCCTGGACAGCTCCGGTGTCGTATGTCAAAACTGGAAGTGACGGTCCTGCTTTTCTAGCGCTGTCCCTCTGTATCTGCAGGCGTGCGTTTTTAGTCGTTGTCTCCTTGCGGATCTTTGCTGCTTGACAGTCGGCGAACGTCTGCTGGGCCTGGAGCGTAGAGGACTGGGGTTTCGCTCTTGACAGGCGACGGCTGGTGTCTGTGTCTTGACCGATGCAGGGCGCAGGTCCTGGTCTTGCTTGGCGCAGTTGGAACTCTAGGTCATCCCGAATGTAGTCTGAACCTTGTCAGGCGGTGACCGGCACCCTGGTGGGGCAGACTTCCCCCACAGGGACAGACAGGGAGGCCTGTCCCGCTGGCTTCTACACCATCCATGATCCACGTATGCTCCTCTCCTTCTCTTTAGATCTGCCTGCTGTTTGGAGTGTAGCAGTTTTATATCCCAGAACTCTGTCCTGCGAGTCACCTGACCAGGTCCAGCACACAACGTTGCTCCTGCTGCAATTCTTTTGGTACAAATTGGTTCCACCTGATTGTGTTCGGCCAGCAAATTGCAGTCTTTCCTTACTATGGTCAAATCCCACAAGGACTCTTCAGGGGTATCACTGCTTCCACTTACACACGCAGCGATGTCATACTACTGGAATAATGCACACAGGGATGTAACAGTACAAGGTTAATGCACACAGTGATGTCTCACTACGGGAATAATGCAAAAAGTGATGTCACAGTACGGGAATAATGCACAAAGTGATGTCACAGTACAGGGATAATACACACAGTGATGACACAGTACAGATATAATCCACACAGTGATGTCTCACTACAGGGATAATGCACACAGTGATGTCTCACTACAGGGATAATGCACACAGTCATGTCACAGTACAGGAATAATACACACAGTGATGTCACAGTACAGGGATAATGCACACAGTGATGTCTCACTACAGGAATAATGCACACAGTGATGTCTCAATACAGGGATAATGCACACAGTGATGTCACAGTACAGGGACAATATACGCAGTGATGTCATAATACTGAGATAATGCACACAGTAATGTCACAGTACAGGGATAATATACACAGTAATGTCACATTACTAAGTTAATACACACAGTGATGTCACGGTACAGGGATAATAAACACAGTGATTTTGTAGTATGAGGATAAAGCAGGCAGTGGTGTCACAGTGCAGGAGTAATGAGCCCAGAAGTAATTATCTACTTTGTTATTTCCTACTTCATACATACATTTCTCATGGATTGTTGGTAGCAGGTGTGAGACCCTCAATTCTTCAAGCAGAAGTGGCAACCTACTCCACATTCATCCTCTGATGCTGACTACTTTGACATGTAGTGTTTGAGGTCCTTGTGGAAATAAATATGCTTCTATAAAAAGGAAAAATATTCTAAAATATGGTTGTTCATTGTTTATTGTGTTAAGTGTGAAAAAGTAAATTAGGCAATGTGCATTTCAATGTCTAACTTAGAATTAATACTGGGAGACCTTGGAAAAGCTTGTAATAACAATTAGAAGCTAGAGACTGAATTTTAATGATTTTGCTTATTTCTGACGGTAAAAAAGATTTTCTTTTCTTTTTTACTGTCACAATAAACATTATCAAATATAATATTTCAGCAATAAATTATATGAATAGTCAAAACAAGTCCCTGGAACGAATCTGAAATGAGCAAATGACATTGAATTGTACATTTTGATCAGCTCAGCAGAAAATCTCAATTATCTGGAAAAGTTCAGTAATTATTTTTTATACTTATTCCTTCTATCTCACAGTAATCTAAGGTTTATTTCCCATATGGGCTCGGATGTGGTCGCTGTCACTGCCACCGCGATAGTTGCACCCCTACCTTTAGGTGTTCAATTTTAGTAGCCAAAATGGTGCTACAAAAAGAGATGCCATTTGTCTAATATGTGTGATGAAAAAATACAGCGGATACAATTTTTGGTGCCATTTTGTCTCATAGCTGTGTAACCTTGTGCCCTATACATAGGAGTACATGTAAAGCTGACAGATCCAGTTTAACTGTTGACTCTTCACCACATTAGATGACTTATGTCATCAGCTTTCGGTTGGGAATCCCGTCTTCCTAATCCGTTTTGTCATGTCTACGTAACTGAAAGTTCAACCTTGCATTAGTAGGTTATGTCAAATGCAAAGGTCTTTCTGTTTTTTTTGTCTAAATATTAGATGATAGCTTTAAAAATCGATTTAAAAAACCAAAAAAATTAATGAAAGCTTTTACAATAATAAGCATAAGGCTCCAGCTCATGACCATAATCTACAGAGATAGTAGAGATGCTAGCTTCTCTCTAACTGGGGTGATCTGATATATGTAGAACATGAATAGTCTTTAATTTAAATTTTCACCATGTAATACCTAATATTTCCTGGGGAGGCACTGCAGAAAAAATGGACACTTGTCAAATTTCCCACAGTCTTTTCATGTAATACACAGGTATGCCAGATGTTCATTCCCGGTAACTCAGAGGATGATACCCTGTCATCAGGGGCGTATCCGTAATGGATGCAGATGTTGCAGTTGGACCCAAGCTCTGGAGTCAAGGGGGGGGGGCTGTAAGCTATTTTTGGCTCATATTTGAAGGCCAGTATTAATAAAAACCTGTGATAGTTGAGGATTCCGTTGCAAATTTTGCTTTCGGGCTCAAGAGCTACAAGTTATACTACTGCCTGGGATCAGATTATTGTCAAAGGATCCTTTTAACTAAAAGGAATTGTCCACAGCAGACTTCCCCTTTAAGAAAGAATATAATAATTTTCTTCAAAGTGTGGTAATACTGTAACATTGACCAGAATTATGGATTACGTTGCGGTTTTTGGGCAATATTTAAAGAGGACCTATCTCCAAGTTAAAAATGATCAGCTTTTGCTTTTACTTTATTTCCGCTGCTCCCATGAATTTTCTTTTTTTTAATCAGCTATACGGTTCCAAAGACATGGACATTTTTTTGTTTCTACTGCTCCCATGTATTTTCTGTTTTCTGTTTTTTTTTAATCCATTATATAGTTCCAAAGATATGGACCTTTTTTATTTGCTGCTAATTTTTACCAATAAGGCATTACTCACAGGATCCTCTGGGGCGTGCCTCAAGGCTCTGCATAATTATCATGTAAGACACGCCCCCTTACAAAAACCATAAAAATTAGCACCAAATATAAAGGACAACATCTCTGGAACCGTATGGCGGAAAGTAGTGGGAATTGAAGCAAAGACAAAAGGTCCTCTTTAAAACCTGACATTCCGTATGTTGGAATGCAGACAGGATAAGTTCTGCACATATTATTGGATTATGCATTAAATGATTTTCTCTTTTTTTTCAGGGTGTTTGGATTTGCTATAGTAGCTACGTCAACGTTAAATATGTTAATCCCGTCAGCTGCCAGAGTGCATTATGGGTGTGTTATTTTCGTCAGGATCCTGCAGGGATTAGTAGAGGTAAATATAGCATCATTAAGGATTTCCTTTAAGGGGTTTTCCAATTCCTTGCTAAACATAATAGTAGAGTGATCTGTAAAAAAGAAAAAAGAAAAGAAAAACAGCAATTCTCACCCTTTCAATGATATAGAAATATAATGACTTTTTTTGTGAGTTGTAGATTTGAATGTCAACATTCATTTACTGTAAGGCTGTGTGCCCACGCTGCGTTTTTTAAGCGTTTCCGCAGCGCTTTTAGACACGTGTTTCTGCCGCGGAAATGCTTAAGAAAAGCATCCAATGTAATCATAATGGAATCCACACATGTTGTGCTAATGGTGCGTTTTTTTCCGCAGCGGAAACGCTTAGCGAAAAAAAACGCAGCATGTTCATTAATTTTGCGGAAACGCGTGCGTTTCCGCATATACAATTGTATTGCAAAAACGCATAGGAAAACGCATGCTAAAACGCTTAACAAAAGCATAAAAAACGCTTACAAAAGGGCTTCATAAAACGCATGCGTTTTCCCGGGAAGAGGGTGTGCTTTTCCGCTCAGGAATATTCTGCTTCAGAAACGCTACGTGGGCACATAGCCTAAAGTGCGGTGAAATGTTGAAAAAACCCACAATTTTGCCCCTGATTTGTATTTTTATAGTATGATTACGATGATGTCAAATGTAAAAGTTTTCTTGGGGACATTTTCAGAGACTATTTTATATTTAAACTTGCATGGGGGCTTGTTTTTCTTGCATAGGGGCATACCATTTTGGGGTTTCTACAATGTTTTGACTATTTTTATTGCATTTTTGTGGGAAATGCATTGTTCAAAAAATAGCAATTCTGATGTTTTACTTTTTTTTCTTTTTACTATGTTTAGTACATGAGTTAATCAATTTTTCGATTTTGATAGGCAGACTCAACAATACCAGATTTTATTTTTTTTGTTTTATAAATGTCTTTAATTTTGAATTAGTAATTTATTTTTTTATTAAAAAAACATTTCTTTATTACTGTAATATCTTTATTCTAGATAGTTAATATTCCTTTCATAATTATGGTTTTCTGACCAATATTGAAATAGATCCATCAATATTTCATTAGACCATGTTAGGAGTTTTACTAAAAAGTAATTGAACTTTTTTTTAAATAATTTGGTTCCACGTGGGGTGCTATGAAACTATGAAAATCCCCTTATAAGATTTGCTTTTGTTTCGCTGCCATCAACTGCATTGATATCAAAGAGGACTTATTTGAGTACAGTTGATGGCAGTGAAAGGGTAACTCCTTATTTGGAGTACAGATGATTGCACTGAAAGGGTAACTCACTAGCTCTGGGGAGAATCTGTTGCAGGAGATTATTTTAATAGGCAGAACACTCATAGGAGGAGAGAAGTACTGAGCCATTCACAAATTCCCCTAATAAAGTGATTTGCAAAGCTTCATAACTTTCCATGCTGGACAAAATTAATGGAAAAAAGTGTTTAGTTTTTTTTTATCTTTTTTTTATAATTAAGGGAGTAACATACCCAGCATGCCATGGAATCTGGAGCAAGTGGGCACCACCCTTGGAGCGCAGTAGACTGGCTACAACAGCGTTCTGTGGTAATGTAGTTTTAATGCAATTTACATCCTTTCCCTTTAATGACACCATGTATAATGTTTATTGCCCCCGTAAGAGAAATCCATTGCGTTTGAAAATTGACTACATTAGGGATAGTTGGATTAAATCTTAATAAGGCAAAATGGTCAATTATCATCAATTTCACATTCGCTACTTTCACTTCTTTTGCATTTGTCTGAACAGTTTAAATTTGATTCTAAAAAAAATCCCTCCAGAAAACTTTTTATAAACCCTTAAAGAGGTTGTCTACTACTTTTACATCGATGCCCTATCCTCAGGATAGGACATCAATGTCTGATCACCCGGGGTCCGCCGATCAGTTGGTATCGGTGCCAGCCTCCATCTACCTGTAGTGGTCACCACAGGGTACTATACATCCGTCTCCTGTTCAGTTCAATAGTCTTCATTGACGTCTTTTGCCCCAGGTTCTTCAAAATGGCACATAAGGTGAATGAATTTGGGGCAAAGTACAAAAATGCTCCTTTTATTTCTCTTTAACCATTTTTTGTAACTTTTCAGTCCAAACAATTGCAAATCCTTTAAAAAATCTCAAAAAAACACTAAATTGAAAAATCCTCCAGAATCCATGCTCCAGGCAAGGATCAGAGTGAGAAAGTTGTGACATTTGGTAAAAGCTGTGTTTCATTAACTTACAAAAAAATAGAAAAAGTGTCAATTCAGATCATCACTTATGTGTTAAGTATCTTAGGAGGCTTCCAGGGTAGACTGTCTGTGGTCTGGGGGTGGTGCGCAGAGTATACACTGGTCAGCCTTCCATGTCAAATAGCGCTCAATGGTCCAGAAGGGAATGTCCTTCAGCAACAAACAAAAGTTTTTAAAACTCAGCCTTCAATCATATAGGATAAAAAAAATTTAGGAGAATGTGCACATATTAGAAAAGAAAACCCAATATGCTCAGGTAATTCAGGTAGAAAAACCCAAAACGCATGAGAATTATAAGTTTTCTTTTTAAATATGTGCACATTTTCATGATTTTTTTTTATCTTGTATGATTACAGGCTAAGTATTAACTACTTTCTTTTGGTGCTGGAGGACATCCCCTTTTGTATCATTTCATGAATCAGCCTAAAACATCTGGATAAGCAAAGTTATAGAGGAAAAAAAGACAACTTAAAAAAATACTAAATCCACAAGAAAAGGCGAAAATTACTCCAGAAAACTGGAGAAACAGCAATGATGAATTGGGGTCTTCAGTTCTCTGCATCAGATTTTATGAGCACATCCAGCACAATTTCATCCTGGACTTCCAGTGTGGGTTTTTTGGCACTGAGCGATAATATTTCCAACACTGCGATTGCAGCTCTCCCACGCATGAACAGCTCAGAAACAGTCATAGGGTTTACCTAAGTCTGTAAGATTAGGCATGACACATATATCAAAGGAGGAATTAAGTCAGGAAAAATCCTGTTTTGAATATACCGCAGGACAAGAAGAAGAGTTTCAAGGTCTTGTGACCCTCTTCCAAATCATTGGCTTGGAGCAGATATCAAAGTACTTGTATTTGTTTTGGAAAATTTGAAGGACATGGCTGCCATTAAAAAGAAAGTTTCACAGATTTTTTAATTTTATCTCTTCCAATTACCACTGCTCCACTGATTCTTGAACCATTTTTCTTTTTCTTCTGTGCCTTTTCCTTCCAAAGTTATGCCCTCAAGTACTAATGGTGCAAATTTTCTCTTTAATCACCTGGGCGCCTAACACAAAACTTCTCTGTGGGTGTTTGCTTTTTTTCCTCTAATGCTGGCCAATCAAAAAACAGCCACGTCCACAAAGAACTTCTGTGGTATACACCCAGTTTGTTGAATTGAAAATGTGCACCTTTATTACTGGGAGGGCATAACTTTGGAATGGAGGGCACAGAAGAAAAATAATGACTATTCCAGAAACAGTGGAGTGGTGGCAGTTGGAAGAGACACTCAGCTTAACCCTAGAACGCATGACCATAAAAATCTACACTTTCACATACCTGGGGCCTTTTAGGCCCGTGTGCAAATAACATGGAATAACTCAAACAAAAATAATTTTCAAAGTTTATTTGAAAATTGCAAAGTAAGGATGCATTCCCACTAGCGCTGGTGTCTGCCAGGAGGAGATCTGTAATGGATCTGACCTCCTGGTGACTCCAGCAAAGGCTGGCGGAATCCCGGCATTCCAGCAGCCTTAACTGGAGTTACCAAGAGATCAGATCCATTACGGATCACCTCCTGACAGACCCCAGCGCCAGTGGGAACACAGCCTAAAATGTGAATAATTCAAAACATTACTATGTGCAAAAAAAACAAAAGAGTAACTGAACGGGCTTAAAATGCCCAATATATGCATTCGATATAACTCTTTATAATAATGTTTTTTTGTCTAAAAGTTTTTTATATAAAAGTTGCAGTAAACATGCTGCAGGAATATCTCTTTTCAAAGGTTCCTTTTCTACTTTACTAATGACCGCAACAACTTTCACATGTTATCTGTTCGGAAGAATGCTCCTTGCAGACATTTTGTCCACAAGTAGTACAGACACGCTCGGATTTCCTGTCCTTCTTTGCTGGACAAATATAACATCGCTTTCTTTTTTTATCTCTTGGCTCTGGATGTTCCTGAAAAGGTATACCACATCGGATCATAGCTTCTGTTGTTTGCCTTTGTAAGCATTTTGTTCTGCTTCTCTCCATCATGTTAGGCATTAAAAGTTCATAGCAAAGTTCTGTCAAGTATAGACGTCTCTTGTCCTTTCTGTTGGCATGGAATTCTGGATGAGTCTCACTATAAACAATATAGGTATTGAGGGCTGACACATCTAGCATATTATAAAAAAGAACTACTGTACAGGCCAACGTTTTGTCTGCCTCTTGCACGTATACTCTCCAATCATTTCGTCCATCTTGTCCACTCCTCCTTTGGTTTTATTATAATGCAAGATGATTTCGGGTTTCTGTTTCCTGTTATTGGTGTTTATACTTCCATCACGGTGCATTGTACTCAGTAATATCACAGATTTTTCTTTCTTAGCTTTATAAGACACCATTGTCGCTTGATTGCAGAAACCAAATACACTATCATAATCTTGTCGATGTTGATTGTGCTTCATGATTGGAGGAATTTCTCTGCGGTTTTGCTTCATTGTACCAACAAGTGTAAGTTGTTTCTGAAGCAAAAAATTGCCCAGTTCAAGATTGGTAAAGTAGTTGTCCATTGTTATATTTTTTCCAGAATAGAAAATTGGTTTCACAAGTGTTTTTACTACGTCAGAACATAGGTCTTTCTGGACTGGAGCGTCAACATCTTTGCCACAGTAAATCAGACCATTCATTCCATAATAGCTTGTAGAATCAGACATCCAGAAAATTTTAATACCATATTTAGCAGGTTTGCTGGGCATATACTGAATGAAATTGCAACGTCCCCTAAATGCAAGAAGTTGCTCATCCACTGTGACATTGTCACTAGTATGGTAATGCTTAGTACAGTTCTTGATAAAAAGATTCCAGATGTAGCTAATGGGGGCTAATTTATCTGTTTCCAACCTGACAGGACGAGTTCTCTTGTCATCAAAACGAAGGCTTCTCCGAATATCCTCAAATCTATTGACTGACATTGTAGCTTTGTAATGTGGATCTGAAAAAGGGTTCATAAAGAGTTCTCTGATAGGAACATCGTATGATTTTGTACTCCCTGCCAGAAGAGTAAGGCCAATATAAGCATACAGTTCCTCTTTTGTTATATTTTTCCATGGTTTTTTTCTTCCTGAAGCAATATGCTTTCCTTCTAAGTTAGTACACAAAACTACCTCATCTACAATATCATCTGAAAATAATTTACAGAACATATCTCTTTTGGAAAAGAATTGTGGAATTCCTACAGTTCCTTGAGCAACTCTTACAATATTATGTGATGGGGTTCGTCCAAGAACCTCAGCAGTACTGTTTCAAAAAACATTAGTTTTGGATGTTCTATTTGTACGTTCTGCTGGATCCATTACTTCTTCATCATCTGAAGAATCACTGGACGATGAAGGAGAGACATTAGCTGGTGGCATGTACTCTTCATCAGACAAAGAAAGTTCACTGTCTTCATCACTATCAAAAATGATTGCTTCGATTTCTTGGTCAGTCAAACCCCTGGATGTAGACTGTGCCAATATAACCTTAGAAGTCAGTAAACTAAAATGAAAAAAAAAAAAGATTACAATCAGGGTTGTACACTCTTTGTTAGTGTGTGTGCTAAGGGTAAAGTGCAGACCCCTCCTCTCACCTTCAGCAGGTCACCACTTTCTTTTAGGTGCAGTAGAAGCTTTTGGATTTTTGGAACTCAGAAAGTTTCTTTTTCAAGAAACAAGAAAGCTGACTCCTTCCTCCAAAGTCTCTTCAGCAAGTAGCACACAATGAACAGTGTTCAGGACCTATGATGATGTCAGAGATGCATGACGTTCCCAAGATCACATGACCATGTAGTCAGGCAGAATTCACACTCTTCATAGCAACAGCAGAGTCATAAAGACTGAGTCAAAGTCTTCCCCAGCAACAGTGAAGACAAAAAGACTTAGGATCACATGTAAACCTAGTACGGGCCTAAAAGGCCCCAGGTATGTGAATATGGGGTATTCACAAAAAAGAGTTGTTATACCGAAATTCCTGTAACATAAAAATAAATGAACAACTGGAAATGACAAACAACTATATACCTGAGGAATACCTAGAGTTTCAAAATTCTAACTAAAGTAATCTTGCAGAAAATAGAAAACAATTAACAGGGCGGGCCTGCGAGGCCCCAGGTATGCGTTCTAGGGTTTTAAATAAAAAGAATCCAGTGAATGTTCCCCTTTAAGACTACCTCATCAGTATCATACAGATTTGCCTGACTCTTGAATGACACGTCTTCAGAGATGTAGATGGGCTTAGGGCTAGAGGGGGTCCACATGCCCCTCTGCCTCATAAGATATTATAAGTAACACATGGTAGGTTAAGGGCCTATTACAGATAAAGTACTGGTTTACTGTAACAAATAGTATTGCTATGCAAGACTATAGTAAAGCAAGGTGGCAACCTGTGCAAGAGATGTATTGTTGACCATATTGCTGTGAGAGAAAGCTATGAAATTGCTGAATTGAGTGTTAACTGCACAGACGTGGACAAATGAGAGATTCACTTGCTTTAGCTTTTATTTATGTAGCAAATGTTTTAGCACTTCACGATTTTCTTTTTTTTTACACCTTCTATAAAAATCGAGTCAGGATATTTCCGTGAATGTCATTTGAACGTTCTGGATGCCAGGAAATAGATTGTATAAAATAGTTTTGTTTAAGGAAGAACAGTCCTCTTGGCTTTCTAAAAATAATAGCATTAATAATGCACGTCCATTGATTGGAAAGAGCAGGTTATGGTCTCCTTTGGGGCTTTGTGAGTGTCTGAAAAGTAATGCCGACATTAAGGAAAATGGGGAGTCAAATTTACATGCTACACACAAACACCGACACATAGAGCAAACACTACATGCACACATTAAAAACCTCTACATACATATACACAATACAAACACTGCATGTATACACACATTGCATATATGCAGCTATAGCAAACACTATATATGTGGCATACCTTGAGCTTTCCCTGACTTTTCTGACACAACTTCCATTCTGAAGGTGCTTGTATCGCTGTCCCTTCTGACAACTTTCGTCCTGCAGATACGCCTTTCTCTTCTGCGGCGTCCATGCCCTAGGTCCACCATCTTCCTCCCATTCCCCTGTCCGGTTTCAATTAGAAAAGTTAAAGCATGATCAAATCCTCTATAGATATATCTATAGATAGATATATCTATAGATACATAGATATATCTATAGATTGATACATAGATATATCTATAGATAGATAGATAGATATAGATCTATCTATCAATATCTATCTATCTATAGCTATATCTATGTATCTATAGAAATATCTATGTATCTATAGATATATCTATCTATCTGGCTATTAAAATAGGGTGGCCCCCAAAAAACGATGTGGGGTCCCCTTACATTTTATAGCAAAAAAGGCTATGCATACAGCTGTGGGCTGATATTTATAGCCTAGAGAGGGTCCATGGATATTGGACCCCCCTGGCTACAAACACCAGCCCGCAACCACCCCAGAAATGGCGCATCTGTACGATGCGCCAATTCCGGCGCTTAGCCTCTCTCTTTCCACTGCTATGTAGCGGTGGCATATGGGGTAATAAGGGGTTAATGTCACCTTTGATTGTAAGGTGACATTAAGCCTGGTTAATAATGGAGAGGTGTCAATAAGACACCTATCCATTATTAATCCTATAGTATGAAAGGGTTAAAAAAAGACACAGCCAGAAAAAAGTATTTTAATGAATTAAAACACTACACAGTTTTCCATATTTTTATTATACGCCCAAATCTAAGCAAAGCCATCGATCACTTGAAAAAAACAAAAAAAATAACAAACCAACTCCCTGTCCGACTTAGTCCTAATAATGAGGGTCCCACGACGAGTCCAGCTCTGCTACATCTGGATGCATGACATCCAGATATAGCAGAGCTTGTAGATGACCACCGGAGATCTCCGGCGATCAGCTGACCGTGAGAACTAGCCTAGTGACCGGAGATAACCTACGGTCACGTACACGGCAGTTCTCGCGGTAATACGGCAGTTATCGTGAGAACTGCAGTGGATGCGGACTTCCGGCGGTAAGACAGGTAAGAACTTTATGTAAAATACTAGACATGCATAGTAAGCTGCATTTACACAGTTATTACGCATGTGACTAATCATTAGATGTGGTTTTACCGCATCTAATGATTGTCTATGGACAAATTACGGTGCTGCGATGGAGCGTCGCCACATCATAAACAGACATGCTGCGTTCTGAAAAGACGCGCCTCATGTCTGTTTACGCGGGTCTGCCGCCTGCATCTTTTAATGCATAGTGGAGATGGAATTTCATGAAATTCCCTCCACTATGCCGTAACATCTGGACGCTGCGGGTACAGCTGCAGCCTCAAACCCGCAGCGTTTCCTGACTGTGGAAACATACCCTTAGGGTTATGTTTTTTTCACTATCATGGTTAGGAAAGGCCAGGTGATGCAAATTTACCAACTTTATAAAAACCAGCATCCTTTAACCTTGTGCCAAAAACAGCAGCCATGGGTTCATCTAAGCAGCTGCCTACCACCCACTCTGAAAATGAAAATGGTGGAGGCCCACAAAGCAGAAGAAGGCTATAAGAAGATAGCAATGTGTTTTCAACTTGCCTGTTGTGAACACTCTTAACCTGACTTCTGAGTTTGGGCTCCCTCTGGTCGTTATTGCGGGTAGTGGAGCTCGTCGGGTTGACAGAAGTTCATCACCTGAAGACGATGAGTGGAAGTCAGGTGCTACAGACTGGGAAGATTTAAGTGAGCAAGCTTCCCTCAGTTGCTGCTGGTGATTTGTTTTCTTCCTGTGTATCTTGAAGTCCGCTTGTCCCCTGCTGGGTCCTGCATCATTCAGATAAGTTATTTGTTTGCTGGAATCTTTTTGCATTTGATCCAGTTTTGCCTTTCTCTGCTTTCTGCTTTGCTGTTTGGGTTCGGCATTGTTCCCTGCTGGGACCAGTGCTGGACCCCGCTCCATATGCCACCGCTTATGCCATTCTGTTCAGTATTGCTAATCCCTTGTTATAGCAGTGTCTTTGGTTTTGCTTCCAGCTCACAATGTTGATCTAGTGGGGGAGAGGTCGTGTGGCCTCAGTATTTTTGCATATCAGACGTGTTGGATTTTTTAGGGTTTTTGCATGATTGCAGACAGTATCTTTTCAGTCCTATGCTATCTAGACAGTTTGGGCCCCATCATTTGCTTACTCTATTTTCGGCCTGCGTTTGTGCCTCGTCTTGTCTCACCGGCAATATATGCTTGGGGGCTATCTATTCCTTTGGGGTTCTGCTCCGGGGCAGTTTAGCTTTCCCTTTTCTTGCTTCAGGCTTAGTTAACTCTTTGGCTGTGCCGAGGCAACTAGGGCATTGTAGGTACGTCCCACGGCTAATTCTAGTTGTGTTGTTAGGTTTAGGGGTCTGCAATCCACTAAGTTGCCAACCTTTCTGGTGTTCTAGTTGCCAAGCTTATTTCCTATCTATCTTCCTCGGTGACCTAATCATAACACTTGCCCTTTCCTCAGTTTGAAATTTAATTAAGAAATGACAGTTAACAGGAACAATGGAGGTCAAGATAACGTCTGGAAGACCAAGCAAAATTTCAGTGAGAGCTTCTCATAAGATTGCTAGAGAGGCAAATCAGAACCCATGCTTGACTGCAAAAGAACTTCTGAAAGATTTAGCAGACTCTGGAGTTGTGGTATATTGTTCTACTGCTCTGAGACACCTGCACAAATACACAAATATGGCCTTCATGAAAGAGTCATCAGAATAAAACCTCTCCTGTGCGCTCACCATAAAATTCAGTGACAAAATATGCAAAAGAATATCTAAACAAGCCTGATGCATTTTGGAAACAAGTCCTGTGGACCAATGAGGTTACAATAGAACTATGTAGCCACAATGATGAAAGGTATCTGAGGAGAAAAGAGGGCACATAATTTCAGGAAAAGAACATCTCACCAACTATTAAGCATGGGGGTGGATCATTCATGCTTTGGGGTCGTGTTGTAATGAGTTACACTAGGAAAATTTCATGAGTAGAGGGAAGAATGGATTCAATGAAATTTCAACAAATTCATGATGCAAACACAGTAGCATCTGTAAAAAGGCTGAAGATGAAAAGAGGATGCCTTCTACAAATGGAGAATGAGCCTAAACACATGTCAAAATCCACAATAGATGACCTCAAAAGGTCTAAGCTGAAGGTTTTACAATGGCTCTCACGGTCCCTGAACTGAACATCACTCAAAATTTGTGGCTAGACCTCAAAATAGCAGAGGATGCAAGACAACCTGGAATCTCATAGAACTGGGAAAATTCTCCAAGGAAGAATTGGTGAAAATTCCTCAAACAATAATTGAAAGACTCTTGTCTGGCTACAAAAAGCATTTACAAGCTGTGATTCTTGCAAAAGGGGGCTCTACTAGGTACTAACCATGCAGGGTGTCCATACTTTTGTATCTGCCCATATGCTTTTTGTAATTTTTAAAATGTAAAAGATGAAAATACAGCTCTGGAAAAAATTAAGAGACCGAGACCACTTTCAAATGTTCAGTTTGTCTGATTTTTCTCTTTATAGATATATTTTTGAGTAAAATGTAAATTGTTCTTTTAGTCTACAAACTTCTGACAAGTCTCTGAATTTCCAAGCAATCAATTTTGTTTTATTTTTTCCTGAAAAGGAGAAATGATCAAAATAAAAAAGCCCAGTGTTTTCAGACCTCAAATAATGCAAAGAAAACAAGTTCATAATCATTTAGAAACAGCAATACTAGTGTTTTAACTCAGGAAGAGTTCAGAAATCAGTATTTTGTGGAATAACCATGATTTTTAATCACAGCTTTCATGTGTCTTGGCATGCTTGCCATCAGTCTTTCACACTGCTTCTGGCGCAAAAATTTAAGCAGTTCTTCTTTGTTTGATGGCTTGTGACTATCCATCATCCTCTTGATTACATTCCAGAGGTTTTCAATTGGGTTCAGGTGTGGAGAATGGGCTGCCCATGACAGGGTTTTGATGGGGTGGTCTCTTAATTTTTTCTGTATGTTTTTTGGCTAAAATACAAAGGAAATGTGACATCTTTAACTTTAGGCCTTTTAGAAATAATTTCATCTTCAACTTGAGTAACGGCTCACAATAACAGTCATCTTGACCAGGGGTACCCAAACTTTTATATATATATATATATATATATGTGTGTGTGTATATATATATATACCGTACACACAATGTTGTTAAATTAAAACTTACTGGAACATCCAAAAAATGCTTCCAGGTAGGTTAGTAATGTCCATATTTTGTAGGTTCCTACGCCGGAGCAGTGGTGGCTATGCCATTGGCAGGGGTACTAGTCCAGTATACAGGATGGAGCTCAGTTTTCTATGTCTATGGTAAGTTAATATTTTGAGATTTTTTTTATAATTAGAAAATACATTGTTTCATATCCTAGACAGAAAGTGTGAATTACTGTATATACTCGAGTATAAGCCGACCCGTGTATAAGCCGACCCCCCTAATTTTGCCACAAAAAAATGGGAAAACTTGTTGACTCGAGTATAAGCCTAGGGTGGAAAATGCAGCAGCACTGGTAAATTTCAAAAATAAAAATAGATACAAATAAAAGTAAAATTAATTGAGACATCAGTAGGATAAATGTTTTTGAATATCCATATTGAATCAGGAGCCCCATATAATGCTCCATACAGTTCATGATAGGCCCCATAAGATGCTCCATACAAAATACACCCCATATAATGCTGCACAAAGGTTAATAATGGTCCCATAAGATGCTCCCTAGAATAATATGCCCCATATGCTGCTCCATAAAGGATATGGCCCCATAAAATGCTCCATAGATTATGCCCCCATACGATGCTCCATAGATTATGCCCCCATATGCTGCCCCCATAAGATGATCCATAGATTATGCCCCCATATGCTGCTCCCATATGCTGCTCCATGGATTATGCCCCCATATGCTGCTCCATTTATTATGCCCCATATGCTGCCCACATAAGATGCTCCATACATTATACCCCATATGCTGCACCATAGATTATGCCCCCATATGCTGCTCCATAGATTATGCCCCCATATGCTGCTCCATATATTATGCCCCCATATGCTGCCCCATAAGAAGCTCCATATATTATGCCCCATATGCTGCTCCATATATATTATGCCCCCATATGCTGCTCCATAGATTATGCCCCCATATGCTGCTCCATATATTATGCCCCATATGCTGCCCCCATAAGATGCTCCATATATTATGCCCCCATATGCTGCTCCATATACAGTATTATGTCCCCATATGCTGCTTCATAGATTATGCCCCCATATGCTGCTCCATACTGTATATTATGCCCCATATGCTGCCCCCATAAGATGCTCCAGATATCATGGCCCATATGCTGCCCCCATATATTAGGCCTCCATAAGATGCTCCATATATCATGCCCCCATATGCTGCCCCCATAAGATGCTCTATACAATATGCCCCCATATGCTGTCGCTGCTGCAAATAAAAATAAAAAAATGACATACTCACCTTTCTGTCGCTGGGTGTCAGGTGCCGGGGGGGGACTTTCAGCCCCAAAAAATGGGCTGAAAATCTCGGCTTATGTTCGAGTATATACGGTAATAGATGAGGGTCTCTATTATACAGTAGGAAGTCCTTTAATACCTGAGCATGGGGAGCTACTACAAAGAGTGTCTCTCTCTTTATGGAGGGCTTGTCCTTGCATTACGTGGACTTCATATTAATCTAATGAGCATGACGTAATGCTTTATTTCTCCTGTGGTGGTGCTAGAGGAAAATGAGATACTTAGTACAAGGTTATCTTCATAGATCAGAACTAATTGTTGTTCGTTCAAGGGTCATCAGTTAAACTTTTTGACAAAAATGGGTTATCCAAAGACATACATAGCAATAATACCAAACAAGCATTTGACACTTAAGAAAAGGGCAAAAACAGTTACTTTACATATAGAAATACTTTTGAATATTTCTTTTTATTTTAGAAATATTTCTTAATGCATATTAATGTTCTTTTTCTATTTGTACATTATATACTGCTCAAAGAAATAAAGGGAACACAAACAGCCTGTTGCAAATGGAATAGTGCTCCCTTTATTTTTTTGAGCAGTATATTATACACACTTTTCCTGCAGGGAGCTTTGGGCTCATGTGGTATATGTTCTGGATTCTTGTGTCCTACGAAAGTCCGGCCCAGCATCCCACCATTTCAGAGGAAGAAAGAAAGTACATTGAAGAAAGCATCGGAGAATCTACAAGTTTCATGAACCCATTAATGGTGAATCCATAATTCTTATTCACTAATAGTAGAGGAAAGTTATAATTTATTGTATAGATCTATTTCCTTAATGCCCCCCCTCCCGTACACTTGAAAAGACTGTCAGCCGACAATAGTTCTGCCGGCATCATCTATCTCGCACAGTGCAACTAAACGCTTCAGTGTTCTCTATGGGAGTGACACTGCCAAGCATTTCTGGTGTTGGCTTATCTTTGGCAGAACAAAAGCATTGTCAGTAATCTCTATCGCCTGTTAGGGGCATACACATTAGACTGTTGGACAAACTCATTGATATTGGCTTATACTAATTCTGTTATGTCCTTTAAAGGGGTTCTCCACCACTAGGACAACTCATTCTTAAACTAAAAGTTCAGCCCTGATAAAATAATAAAGCCTATACTCCCCTCCCGTGCCGGCGTCGCTCCAGCGTTGTCAGCACACGCTCTCCCTGGGGCTGTGATGCAGTGGAATGGAATGTGATGCTCGGCACCCAATCAGCACTGGCATCACTGTCTCTGCCTAAACATGAAGAGGAAGCCAGTGCTGCACCTGATCCCGGACTTCCTCTTCATGTTTAGTTTGCCTGAAGCGAAGACAGTGACGCAAGCGCTGAATGGGTGCCGGACATCACGTGTCAGTCCATGACATCACAGCCCCGGGTTGAGTGCCGACACCACTGGAACGGAGCTTGCATGAGAGGTGAGTATAGGCTTTATTATTTTATCGAGGCTAAACATTTAGTTTAAGAAGGGGTTGTCCTAGTAATGGATAACCCCTTTAATGGGTTTGTGATGGGCTCCAATTTTCAGTGTCAGCTTCTCTTTCACTCTGCTCTGTTGACAGAGCCTGACTGCTGACTTCATGCTGTTTGCCAGCTGGCTCCCCGCTGCCTAACTGCGGAGAGCAGCTGGGAAGAAGAAGAGCTGCTCTGTTAAAGTGGAGCAGCTGAATTACCGGCAGGAGCAGTCAGTGACCAGTCTGAACTGGCTCCGGATACAATTGGCAGGTAGTTGCTAACTGGTTCAAAGTAAAAAACATAATGTAGTCCTAGATGATAAAAATGTGAGTTTATAAAATGGTCAAATGAGAGGAGGAATGGAACCAACATGAGCTGAGGTTAAAGGCCGGTTCTTCAGATACAGAAATATTTTTTTTACTAAATAATGACCCCGGTCCTATATGCTTGATTACAGAAATTTAAGACACCATGGCGCAAGTTCTTTACCTCGATGCCAGTGTATGCAATCATTGTCGCCAACTTTTGCCGTAGTTGGACATTCTATCTCCTGCTAATTAGCCAGCCAGCTTACTTTGAAGAAGTGTTTGGCTTTGAAATCAGTAAGGTACGTATATTCTGCGGCGGACAATGCATTATTGACTTGCTAAATCTAGCTGAGATCAATAGTCTGCCTAAATAAATAATTGTAGCATCACGAAAACCTTGGAGAGAACCATTAAAGCCATAAACACAGCCTAAAAGTCAGTTTAATGGGGTCATTTCAGGACGGGATTGAAACTTCTATCTACGGCTCATGTAATCTGATGAAAGAAGTAATCTAACCCTCTTGTGGTTTTTCATCATCTGGTGTTGGATTTTTTTTTAGCATAAACAGGATAATAATTGCAAAACCATAAAATCTCTTTACTCTTTGGCTGTAACATGTTTCTTTCCCAACTAGCCCTTTATTACCATGAGTGAATCCACCATTCATTTATCAGCTGCTTCCCCATACTGTATTATTATAGGGGCTGTCCACTTCTGGGGTTATTTTTTTATTTTTTTTTTTACTTACGGTAAATGCATTTATTTGAGATATTGAAATTGGGCACACTCAAGTCAGATGTGAAAAAAGGAAACAATTTTATTGATGTTTGGGAACATCCACTAATTGAACACTTGATGTTTCGGCCCCACAATTAGGTCTACCTCAGAAATTATCTTGGGCTCTTGCGGACCACAGAAAAAGGTCAGGTACACCTTCACTCTGTGCACGGTAGTGCGTATCCCCAGCGCCTTAATTGGTCATCTCAAACCTCCACTGCCCAGTATTCAAATAGTGCATGTACCCAAACATCAATGCAATTGTTTCCTTTTTTTGCATCTGACTTGGTTGTGCCAAATTTCAGTATCCTATTCGTGCACCCCTAATGATTGGAGTGTCGCGTAGCCTTTTAATTTCATGCATTTATTTGAACCTAAAAAAAATCATATTTGCAGTTTGGTGTCAAATTTTTGCACCAATTGACATGTTTTGAAGTTCAAAACTTCTTCATCATGACAAACCACTGTAGCTTCTCCTGATGGAGGAGTTTGGAACTTTCGAAATGCGTTGACTAATGAACCTCATTCTTGGATAGCGTTCTCGTCTATCTTCTTACCGGCCGTGCTAGAATTAACCCTTACATTCCAAATACAATGTATGGCCTTTGACTTTCAGGAACATAGGAAGATTTGGAGAGGGAGCGGATGCAGATGGTGCTTGGCAGCTCCCAATTTACTTCATGTTTTGCATAAATTTTTTTCTGCAGGTCGGACTTCTCTCTGCACTTCCACACTTGGTTATGACAATCATAGTGCCCATTGGAGGGCAGATTGCTGACTTCTTGCGTACCAAGAGAATAATGTCTACAACGAATGTCCGTAAGATGATGAATTGTGGAGGTATGTGAAAATCTGTGCTAAGATGGTGAAGATCTACAGTGACTAGATATGATAGAATCTTTTGTCATTCAAATTTGCCAGTTTTGTTGAGTTTCTCTTTAAAAAATGCAATTTGCAAGTACTGCAAAGCATCCAATGACTATGAAAAAGATGTGTGTAAAACTCTGAGGTCTCCTAGGGCTAAATCCAACCCTAAGTTCTTTAACACCAACACAGCCTTAATAATACCAAAGTGACCTCAACACATATGGCTACGGGTAAATGGATGGTAACTGTTATTCACTCCAGTCCTGGCACACACTATCAGTAATGTTTATTTAGTATTTTATGATTTTCTCTGTATCTGTATGTCTAATCTCTAAGCTGTGATGTCCTCTCACTATCCAGATTCACCATATAATGGCTGCTGCATTCTCTAATCTGCTCTGGCATATGAAGCTTCTCTAGATGATGTAGTCTTCTACAACGTGTAAAATGGCTTCAAGCATTTTAGGAGATTTGTGCAAAAGTGAATTGCAAATTGTTCAAATTTGCCAGGTTCAGTGAATTCCTTTAAAATTGGTGCAAATTCAATTTCCATTTAATTGATTCACTCATCTCTAACTAGTAACCAGTATCATAGTAAGGGTAAAGTCAGGCCCGACAAGTTTCCTCCCTTTTTTGGTCATAGTAAGAGTAAAGTCAGTCCTGACACTTTTCCCCCCTTTTTGGTCAATCAGGAGTTCATCAGGGTAACTCTCAGTGAGGAAAAGAGAAGGCACCTGCCTGTGTCTATTCTACTCACGCCCTGGAGAATCGCTGTGATCATTGCAGCACTGCTCCTTTTCTTTTTCCCCACTTAGAAATACCCCTGATGAACCTATGGATGACAATAAGAGGGGTGAAATGCGTTGGAACTATCCTGCAAAGAAACAATTGTATATGCTAAGTTCTGTCTAATTACAGGCCACTCTGGCTCAGTATGGACTTTCTTTCTTGTAAGTATGTCATTCATGTATGATCTACTGATGTTCACTATCTAAGACATACTTATCTACTAGGAAGATACTGCAATGATAGAAGCCGAATATTATCTAATGATTGGCTGCCTAGGCTCCACAAGGGGCTTGCTATGTATTTGGTTGTCTTCCACATGTATTTTATTGGTGTCTAGCAGTTAGAAAAACATATTTTTTTAAATTTGGGTTTCACATGGTCTTATTGTGCTTATTGAGATCTGTCAGTCTTACTTATGGATATTTACTGTATGAGTATCTCTTTTTTAAGGTATCCCTCTGCATCAACCTGCATCAACAACCTCAGTTCACTTTAGTACAAACCTAATGGTTAGATATTGGTCTATACATCGCCTTGGTGGTCCTTTGTTAGTCTGTCTGTAAGGACTCTTTTCACTCCCTGGATGAGTTATCCAGACACGTGGGACATCGCGGCTGGCCACCAGGCTAGTTTTTGGCTTTATGTAGGGTTAAATAGGGACTTTCTTCAATGAGTAGGAGCACCACATCGAATGGGTGCCAACCTCTGCGATTAGGAAAAGAACTTTGTAGGGCGAATTCAGTCCTTAAATCTCTCTCCTCCCTATGTTTTATTTTAATCTGAGTGATATATTTGTACTTTTGCATCTGTGTGTTGCTTGTACCTAATTTTAATTTAACACTTAATAAAGATAAGTTTCTAGGTTTTGTTTTTGGTTGTATATTTATAAGGGCCTGGCGTGTATATACTCTATCAGCTATTCTACAAGATTGGATAGTTATCACGCAACCGAGCATCCAAAGGTGGCTCTGCTGGTCTCTTGTATAACTGGAATTTGACATTCAGCCCCTTTTGCCGATATATAGAGATCAATGTACAATTAAAGGGAGTCTGCCACCCTAAATTCACACTTCAAACTCAACCCATAGCTTTGTATTAGATGGAATAACAATAACAATCAGTATTTTCATTTTTAAATCTGATCCTCCATTGCCCCCCAAAATAACTGTAATCTAATATGCAAATGAGAACACTCAGTGCACCCGTGATGGGGATAAAAGCCTTGGTTCACCTTTCCACCCTCTTATATAGAATGTGACCACTCCTATGTTGATTGACATTTCTAGCTTTCCCAGAGCCAGCACTATCTCAAGAATAACCTCAGTTATGTGATCACTGTCCCTGTGCAGGAGCAAGAAGACAAATTACTCTCTCTTCGCTGTTCCTACACAGCTATACCCGAGCAATAAGAGCGTCAAGGAGACAATGATGTATGCGCTTACTCCTCCAATGAACTGTTAGCAGGGGAGTCGAGTGATGTCATCAGCGAGGAGAGAATGATTTGTATCCCAGCTCATGTACTAAAGTGATAGCAAGGGAGTTAAGCGATGTCAGCAGCGAGGAGAGAGTGAATTCTATGCTCGCTCATGCACTAAGGTGATAGCAGAAGAGTTGAGCAATGTCAGCAGAGAGATGAGAGTGATGTGTCTTCTTGCTCTTGCACAGGGACAGTGATCACATAATGGAGGTTTCTCTTCAACCTGCTTTGACTCTGGGAAAGCCAACGTTGGCAATCATCATAGGAGTGGCAATCTAAATAAGTGGGTGTAACAGTGCATTAAGGCACGTAGCCATGCCAAGGGTGTACTGACTATCCTCACTTTTATATTAAATAAAGATAGTTTTGGGGCAAAGGTCAACAGTTTTAAAAACTGTAAGAATTTTTTTTACTGTTGCTCCATCTCCTACAAGGCAATGTGGTTAGTTTGCCATGCAAATTTAAGGTGGCTGATTCCCTTTAAGTCTATGAAAGAAAGTAATTTTAGATATGTTTTATCTGGTAAATCGATGAGCTTGGTAGGGCAATACATATTAATTGCACAGCATTGATATCTCTTTGTATTTTCCATAGGCTTTGGCATGGAAGCTACTCTGCTCCTAGTTGTAGGCTATTCACACACCCGTGGAGTAGCTATTTCCTTCCTTGTTCTGGCAGTAGGATTCAGTGGCTTTGCTATATCAGGTGGGTCATGGAGTTACGTCATTAGCTATACATTAGTCTATAACAAAACCAAAGAAATGAGCCATAGCACAAGTTGGTTTACATGCGACATATGAGAGCATGTTCAAACTGTGGCCATTTCACAGACAAAACCTACGATAGAAACAAAATGAGCATATACCCTGTAGTAAGTAAGTAAATAGTAATAGTTCATGTAAATAACATAGGGTACTTAGAAAACACTGTTTTTGATCTGAAAAACGTAAAAGTCTTGCATTACTTACAGCAGGGTTTATGCTCATTTTGTTTCTATATTAGGTTTTATTGGTCGATAGCAGTATAATAAAGGGCATCATTACATTTTGTCTGGCAAATGTCGATTAATTTGTTAAGAAAATATGTATATGGCATGAATAAGGGACCAACTAATCAGTGTAACCTAGCTAAGGGGCCCCATACACAATAGGTATCTGGTGGCTTTACGATGGTTCTGCTGACTCTCCTGACTCCTCCATACACTCTGCCAAGGGCTATCGTGTTCTCTACAAGAAAGTCACTGTCGGACTTTCGTGGCTGAGGCTTATCTCTTAGAGAGCAAAAGGGTCAGCTGTCCGAAATAGGAAAATTTCAGTCTATATATCCACCAACGTCATCTATTGGGAGAGAGTTGGGAGGCCCCTGTAGACATTAGACTGTTGGCCATGTCCAACTATGAGAAGAAGACAAACCTAAAGGTCCTAACATGATATAGACATATCACTGGATGACATCATTAAGAGATTCCTTTCGAATCATATTCTTCAACCCAACTGTTCAAGTCAATAATAGGGAATTCCTAAAACCTTCTAAAGCAGTGTAACCAGATTGTACACCCCCGTAGAGGCCATCTAGATATTGTAGCTTGCAGTATATTTATTTTCTGGAGCCTCTGCACGAATATCCAAAAGGAAATATACAATCAAGAGACAACAACTGGAAAACACAGTAGAGTAACAAGACAGACAATCAGTGAGAATAAAAAAACCTGAGCAAAATGTGACTCATGATACTCGCCCTTTTACCCAATGTCTTAGGTTTTAATGTAAATCACTTGGACATTGCACCTCGATACGCCAGTATTCTCATGGGTATTTCCAATGGTGTGGGAACCCTCTCTGGAATGGTTTGTCCCTTGATTGTAGGAGCCATGACAAAGCACAAGGTATGGAAATAAGAAATTCATACATTTTTAATTACACTCTCTTAACTATGAATAATGGATAGAGTCTGAGGCTGTGTGCCACCAGAGAAAAGATTTATTGACATCCCCATATAAGATGTATCTAAATGCACACATACTGCTTATAAAGTGGAATGTAAAATTTTAGGCCCCACTGGTCAAAACGACTGTTATTGTTAACAGTTAAGCAAATAAAATAATACATGATCTCTAAAAGGCCAAAAGTTAAAGATGACACTTTTACTTTGCATTTTAGGCAAACAAGAAAATAATTGTCATTTTTCACATTTTAAAAATTACAGAAAGGATAATGGGCCAATGCTAAATTTTGGGCATCTTTTGAGATTTGTGTGCTCAAATAACTTTGACCAAGGTTTCAGACCTTAATTAGCCTGTTAGGGTTATGCCTTGTTCACTATCATCATTAGGAAAGGCCAGGTGATGCAAATTTCCCGGTTTTATAAAAACCTAGCCTCCGCTAACCTTGTGCCAAAAAACAGCAGCCATGTGATCTTCTAAGCAGCTGCCTAGCACTCTGAAAATGAAAATGGTGGAGGCCCACAAAGCAGGAGAAGGCTCTAAGAAGATAGCAGTGGAGGTCAAGGTAAGGTCTGGAAGACCAAGCAAAATGTCAGTGACAGCGGCTCATAGGATTGCTAGAGAGGCAAATCAGAACCCCTACTTGACTGAAAAAGACATTCAGAAAGATTTAGGAGACTCTGGAGTTGCAATCACTAGAGGCAGCAACAGCAGGTAGCGTAGTCAGGATAGCCAAGAAGTCGGTACACAGGAGCAGCAATGTAGTTTAAAGGAGCAGCACGTAGCATAGTCAGGAATAGCCAAGGAGTCAGTACACAGGAGCAGCAATGTAATCTTAGAATGAAAGAGCAGGTGAAAGGAAGCTTGACTAAAAGCTGGTAGCTAAATAATCTTGCAAGGAAGAGAGTGCTATGCTAGGTTTAAATAGGGTGTTCAATCAGGATGGAGACAATCCGAACTCAGGGTGGAGAGGAGACAATCAGAAACTACACAGGTACAAGGATCTGGGTTAGCATGGAACTGTCCAGCGAGCTGAATAGCTCAGAGGGAAGCACTGCTGCCTGGTGCACAAGAACTGATGGGTTCAAATCCTGATAGGTGCATTGCTCTATTGTTGAGAGACGCCTGCACAAGCATGGCCTTACGGAAGAGTCGTCAGCAGAAATCCTCTCCTGCGTCCTCACCATAAAATTCAGAGTCAGAAGTATGCAAAATAACATCTAAACAAGCCTGATGCATTTTGGAAACAAGTCCTGTTGACCGATGAGTTTAAAATAGAACTCTTTGACCACAGTGATCAAAGTTATGTATGGGGGAAAAAAGAGCACAGAATTCCAGGAAAAGAACATCTCGACAACCATTATGCATGGTGGTGGATCAATCATGCTTGAGGTTGTGTTGCAGACAATGGCATGGGGAACATTTCACTTGGAGAGGGAAGAGTGAATTCAATGAAATTTCAACAAATTCTTGATGCAAACATAACACCATCTGTAGAAGCTGAAGGTGATAAGAGGATGGCTTATACAAATGGATAATGAATGATCCTAAACGCACATCAAAATCCACAACAGACTACCTCAATCTGAAGGTTTTACAATTGCCCTCACAATTCCTTCATCTGTTCATTGAAAATCTGTGTCTAGACCTCAGAATAGCAGAGAATGCAAGACGACCCAGGAATCTCACAGAACTGGTAGAATTTTCTGAGGAAGAACGGATGAAAATCCCTCAAACAGGAACTGAAAGACTCTTCTCTGGCTACAAAAATCGATGTGATACTTGCAAAAGGGGGTGCTACTAGGTACTAACCAAGCAGGGATCCCAAAATTTTGCATCCATTTTCCTTTTTGTAATTTTTAAAATGTAATAAATGACAATATATACACTCACTGGCCACTTTATTAGGTACACCTGTCCAACTGTGTGTTAAGACTTAATTTCTAATCAGCCAATCACATGGCGGCAACTCAGTGCATTTAGGCATGTAGACATGGTCAAGACAATCTCCTGCAGTTCAAACCGAGCATCAGTATGGGGAAGAAAGGTGATTTGAGTGCCTTTGAACGTGGCATGATTGTTCGTGCCAGAAGGGCTGGTCTGAGTATTTCAGAAACTGCTGATCTACTGGGCTTTTCACGCACAACCATCTCTAGGGTTTACAGAGAATGGTCCGAAAAAGAAAAAAAATCCAGTGAGCGGCAGTTCTGTGGCCGGAAATGCCTTGTTGATGCCAGAGGTCAGAGGAGAATGGGCATACTGGTTCGAGCTGATAGAAAGGCAACAGTGACTCAAATTGCCACCCGTTACAACCAAGGTAGGCAGAAGAGCATCTCTGAACGCACAGTGCGTCGAACTTTGAGGCAGATGGGCTACAGCAGCAGAAGACCACACTGGGTACCACTCCTCTCAGCTAAGAACAGGCATCTGATGGCTACTTTCAGCAGGATAATGCGCCATGTCATAAAGCTCGAATCATCTCAGATTGGTTTCTTGAACATGACAATGAGTTCACTGTACTCAAATGGCCTCCTCAGTCACCAGATCTCAATCCAATAGAGCATCTTTGGGATGTGGTGGAACGGGAGATTCGCATCAGGGATGTGCAGCCGACAAATCTGCGCCAACTGTGTGATGCCATCATGTCAATATGGTCCAAAATCTCTGAGGAATGCTTCCAGCACCTTGTTGAATCTCTGCCACGAAGAATTGAGGCAGTTCTGAAGGCAAAAGGGGGTCCAACCCGTTACTAGCATGGTGTACCTAATAAAGTGGCCAGTGAGTGTATATACTAGCTATGAACCCGTTCTACGCCCGGGTGGTGAGCATTTTTATTGGTATATGGTCTCCTATCCTGCTGTGTGCTGCCACCCTCCTATCCTGTCATGCATTGCACCCCTCATTCCTATCCTTGTATGCATGGTACCGCCCCCCAATCCTGGTATGCATGGCACCCCATTCTTCATCCTGGAATGCATGGTCCCCTCACCCCAATCCTGGTATGCATGGTACTCACTCATCCCTATCCTGGTATGCATGGTCCCCTCACCCCCTATCCTGGTATGCATGGTACACCTCATCCCCCAATCCTAGTATGCATGGTTCTCTCACCCCCAATCCTGGTATGCATGGTACTCCCTCATCCCTATCCTGGTATGCATGGTACCCCTCATCCCCCAATCCTGGTATGCATGGTCCTCTCACCCCCCTATCCTGGTATGCATGGTCCCCTCACCCCTTATCCTGGTATGCATGGTACCCCTCATCCCCCAATCCTGGTATGCATGGTACTCCCTCATCCCAATCCTGGTATGTATGGTCCCCTCACCCCCTATCCTGGTATGCATGGTACCCCTCATCCCCCAATCCTGGTATGCATGGTACCCCTCATCCGCCAATCCTGGTATGCATGGTACCCCTCATCCCCCAATCCTGGTATGCATGGTCCCCCTCATCCCCCAATCCTGGTATGCATGGTACCCCTCATCCCCCAATCCTGATATGCATGGTCCTCTCACCCCCCTATCCTGGTATGCATGGTCCCCTCACCCCCTATCCTGGTATGCATGGTACCCCTCATCCCCCAATCCTGGTATGCATGGTACCCCTCATCCACCAATCCTGGTATGCATGGTACCCCTCATCCCCCAATCCGGGTATGCATGGTCCTCTCACCCCTCTATCCTGGTATGCATGGTCTCCGCACCCCCTATCCTGGTTTGCATGGTACCCCTCATCCCCCAATCCTGGTATACATGGTACCCCTCATCCACCAATCCTGGTATGCATGGTACCCTTCATCCCCCAATCCTGGTATGCATGGTCCCTCACCCCCCTAACATGGTATGCATTGTACCCCGCATCCCCCAATCCTGGTATGCATGGTACCCCTCATCCCCCAATCCTGGTATGCATGGTACCCCTCATCCCCCAATCCTGGTATGCATGGTCTCCTCACCCCCCCCATCCTGGTATGCATGGTACCCCTCACCCTCCAATCCTGGTATGCATGGCCCCCTCACCCTACAATCCTGGTATGCATGGTTTCCTCACCCCCCTATCCTGGTATGCATGGTCCTCTCACCCCCCTATCCTGGTATGCATGGTACCCCTCATCCCCCAATCCTGGTATGCACTGTCCCCCTCATCCCCCAATCCTGGTATGCATGGTCTCCTCACCCCCCCATCCTGGTATGCATGGTACCCCTCACCCTCCAATCCTGGTATGCATGGCCTCCTCACCCTACAATCCTGGTATGCATGGTCTCCTCACCCCCCTATCCTGGTATGCATGGTACCCCTCATCCTCCAATCCTGGTATGCATGGTCCCCTCACCCCCCTATCCTGGTATGCATGGTACCCCTCATCCCCCAATCCTGGTATGCATGGTCCTCTCACCCCCCCATCCTGGTATGCATGGTACCCCTCATCCCCCAATCCTGGTATGCACTGTCCCCCTCATCCCCCAATCCTGGTATGCATGGTCTCCTCACCCCCCCATCCTGGTATGCATGGTACCCCTCATCCCCCAATCCTGGTATGCATGGTCCTCTCACCCCCCCATCCTGGTATTCATGGTACTCCTCATCCCCCAATCCTGGTATGCACTGTCCCCCTCATCCCCCAATCCTGGTATGCATGGTCTCCTCACCCCCCCATCCTGGTATGCATTGTACCCCGCATCCCCCAATCCTGGTATGCATGGTACCCCTCATCCCCCAATCCTGGTATGCATGGTACCCCTCATCCCCTAATCCTGGTATGCATGGTCCTCTCACCCCCCCTATCCTGGTATGCATGGTACCCCTCATCCCCCAATCCTGGTATGCACTGTCCCCCTCATCCCCCAATCCTGGTATGCATGGTCTCCTCACCCCCCCCTTCCTGGTATGCATGGTACCCCTCACCCTCCAATCCTGGTATGCATGGCCCCCTCACCCTACAATCCTGGTATGCATGGTCTCCTCACCCCCCTATCCTGGTATGCATGGTACCCCTCATCCGCCAATCCTGGTATGCATGGTCCCCTCACCCCCCCTATCCTGGTATGTATGGTCCCCTCACCCCCTATCCTGGTATGCATGGTACCCCTCATCCCCCAATCCTGGTATTCATGGTCCTCTCACCCCACCTATCCTGGTATGCATGGTACCCCTCATCCCCCAATCCTGGTATGCACTGTCCCCCTCATCCCCCAATCCTAGTATGCATGGTCTCCTCACCCCCCCATCCTGGTATGCATTGTACCCCGCATCCCCCAATCCTGGTATGCATGGTACCCCTCATCCCCCAATCCTGGTATGCATGGTACCCCTCATCCCCTAATCCTGGTATGCATGGTCCTCTCACCCCCCCTATCCTGGTATGCATGGTACCCCTCATCCCCCAATCCTGGTATGCACTGTCCCCCTCATCCCCCAATCCTGGTATGCATGGTCTCCTCACCCCCCCAGCCTGGTATGCATGGAACCCCTCACCCTCCAATCCTGGTATGCATGGCCCCCTCACCCCCTATCCTGGTATGTATGGTCCCCTCACCCCCTATCCTGGAATGCATGGTGCCCCTCATCCCCCAATCCTGGTATGCCTGGTACCCCTCATCCCCCAATCCTGGTATGCACGGTCCCCCTCATCCCCCAATCCTGGTATGCATGGTACCCCTCATCCCCTAATACTGGTATGCATGGTCCCCTCACCCCCGCTATCCTGGTATGCATGGTACCCCTCACCCCCCAATCCTGGTATGAATGGTCTCCTCACCCCCCTATCCTGGTATGCATGGTCCCCTCACCCCCGCTATCCTGGTATGCATGGTACCCCTCACCCCCCAATCCTGGTATGAATGGTCTCCTCACCCTCCAATCCTGGTATGCATGGCCCCCCCATCCTCCAATCCTGGTATGCATGGTCCTCTCACCCCCCTATCCTGGTATGCATGGCCCCCTCACCCTCCAATCCTGGTATGCATGGCCCCCTCACCCCCTAATCCTTGTATGCATGGTCTTCTCACCCCCCCCAATCCTGGTATGCATGGTACCACTCATCCCCCAATCCTGGCATGCGTGGCCCCCTCACCCCTTATCCTGGTATGCATGGTACCCTCACTCCTATTAAAAGTACACAAATAAAAAAAAACATTTATACTCACCCTTCTTTCCTGTGCTCCAGCGCTGTTCTGCTGGAGCCCGAGGCAGGAGTGCGGCCGGAATCGCGTATGCCCATAGCGCTGTCCGGCGCCATATTGCTGAAGACACACTGCAAGTGTATCTTCAGTAAAATGGCGCCAGATCGTGCTATGCGCGTGCGCATTTCTGGCCCGGCGCCATATTGCTGAAGACACACTGCAAGTGTGTCTTCAGTAAAATGGCGCCGGATTGCGCCTGCGCAGTGCGATTCCGGCCGCACTCCAGCCCCGGTCTCCGGGCGAAGAGAAGCGCCGCGGCAACGCTCCTCCAGGTCAGGTAAGTATGGCGTTGGAGATGGCGGTATGCAGTGTGTATGGTACTGCCATCTCCGGCGCCATACACACTCCTCACCACTGGCTGCCTCATTCTGTCTGGAGCCAGACTGCGCAGGCGCGTCGCGCTTGTGCAGTCTATAAAGGCTTCGGACAGAGTGACGCTTACAGCGTTATATTATAGATTTTTTTGTTGTTGCCGGAAATACAAAGGGAATGTGTCATCTGTAACTTTAGGCCTTTTAAAGATCATTTAATATTCAACTTGCTTAACTGTTCACAATAACAGTAACTTTAACTAGGGATACCCAACATTTTACATGCCACTTTATGTATAACTATTGCAAGTGCTAATAATGGGTTTTCTTGAAAACCCATCAAGGATTACGGCTACAATTTGGATAAGCAAATATATAATACTGTATGGTATGAGTGATACACACATACATGCACACATTACACACTCATGCATACAGCGTGTGAAATAAGTATTGAACATATCAGCAATTTTCTAAGCAAATATATTTCTAAAGGAGCTATTGACATGAGATTCTCACCAGATGTCGGTAACAACTCAACCAATCCACACAGGCAAAGAAATTAAACCATAGATGTCCATAAATTAAGTTATGTGTAATTATGAGAAATGCATACAGGAAGAAAAATTCCACTGCACTCTCAAAAGTTTGTACTTTGCAAGGATATTTTATTAGTTAGCATGTATACATAAGGTAAATCAGGTGGGGTACATAACATTGTTTATATATGGAGATATATTTTATGTTTTGTCCACAATTTTTTTATATTTTGTATTATGTTCTACTATGTTGTATTTTTATTTTAGTTATTCTGTGACTTTGACAAAGACCCGAGCGAGACGGGTCAAAACATTCTTTATTTTGTGGCTTATGTTTCCCATCTTATTCACCTTATGTGTATATGCTAACCAATAAAATCACCTTGCATAGTATAAACAATTTGAGAGTGCAGTGGATTTTCCTTTTTGTATGCACTGGGACCTCAACCCACCACTCCTGCACCTCTCCTTTAAATTTTGAGTGCAGACCATTTTTTTTACATTTAATAATGAGAAATGACACAGGGAAAAAGTATTGAACATAGAAAGAAAGAGAAGTGCAAAAATCCATGGGAAGTCATGACGCCACCTGAAATCTATCAGTGATTAGAAAGCTATCCTGCTACTTAAGGAAAAATTATATCAGCTGGTTCAACTGATGACGTATAAAAAAGTGTCTCATTACCAAGGTGCCACACAAAAACATCTCATGAAGGGTAAAACCAGTGATCTGGCTTAAGGGACCCGTTACACTAAACGACGCACCAGCGATCCCGACAACGATACGACCTGGTCAGGATCGCTGGTGCGTCGCTACATGATCGCTGGTGAGCTGTCAAACAGGCAGATCTCACCAGCAATCAGGACAAGCGAGGACGCTGTTATCCAAGGTACACAGCGGGTAACTAAGCACCGTGCGCTTAGTTACCCGCTGTGTACCTTGGATACCAGCGTGTCTTCGTGCTGGGAGCTGGTATCCAGGGTAAACAGTGGGTAACTAAGCGCGCGTGGCGCTTAGTTACCTGCTGTTTACCTTAGATACCAGCTCCCAGCGCCTGCTTACAGCGCTGGGAGCTCGCTGATTGTTGGTCTCCCGCTGCCACATGCAGCGATGCATGCTGGCCAGCGGGAAATCAACGATCAAATAATGGCCCAGGACATTACTGCACGATCAGTGATACCCGGTGGGGGGGGGCAGTCGCTGATGCGTGCCACACATTGCGAGATCGCTGGCGAGATCGCTATTGTGTCACAAAATCGGTGACTCATCAGCGATCTCGCTAGTGATCTCGCCTAGTGTGAAGTACCACTTAGACCTTTGCAACCTTATTGTTGCAAAACATACTGATGGCATTTGTTGCAGAAGAATTTCTAAACTACTGAAGGTTCTAGTGAACGCTGTTGGGGTCATAATCCATTAGAACATCATTTCACTATAAACCGACCAGGTGCTCCCTGCAAGCTTTCAATAAGAAGAGTGAAAAGAATGATCAGAAGAGTTGTCCAAATGCCAAGGACAACCTGAGGAGGGCTACAGAAAGACCTGGAACCAGCAGGTACAATTATTTAAAAGAAAACAATAAGTAATGCACTGAAACTGTATAGTCTGTATGCACGCTCAGCAAGACTCTATTGCTGAACAAAAAGCATGTTCAAGTGCATTTAAAGTTTGCTTTATAATATTGAGACAAGCTTGTGAAATGCTGGAAGGATATAGTCTGGTCAGATGAGATCATAATTGAACTCTTTGGATACCATAATACACACCATGTTTGGAGGCCAAAAGGCACTGCATATGGCCCCGAAGACACAATACCAACATTGAAGTTATGTAGAAAATAGAATAGAAAACTTATGGAAGCAACTTAAGGCTCTTACACATGTCAGTGTGCCCGGTATGTGTGGTGACAGTCTTCACATGTACCAGAGACACTTACACATGTCAGTGTGTTTCCATGGACTTTGTGTCAGTGGGCAAAACTTGCTGACATATCCGCTTTGTATCAGCAACACAGCCCGCAAAATGTCCCGCACACGTGTACACTAATGACACATGAATGACATCTGTGTGTCATCAGTGTGACATGAACTGGTGCCTGGGAAGCAGCGGTACTGTCCATGCTGTTCCTCGGCGACGGGTACTGAAGACAGCGCGCATCATTGTCCCCTGCTCTGCCTGCTATCAGCGCGAACAGGGAACAATGTTGAGAGTTGTATTTTCTAAGGGTAAAATTAAGAATAAAATACAAAATCACATTATACTCACCTTAATGCCTAATCCTCTGAAAGTATTGTCTTCTGTAAGCAAACAAAAATAAAAAACAACAATATCCCTCACCTGTCCGAAGTTGAAATGTTATCTCTGTTCACAGGTGTCGGCACAAAGGTATTCAGCGGGCACCTGCGCTGTAAATAAATTATTTTATTTTTTAAATAAATAATTTTTTTTTTTAAATGACGTGGGTTTCCCTGTATTTTTTATAGCCAGCCAGGCAAAACTGACAGCTGCGGGGGGTCCCCACGCTGTTTTTTTCTTTAAATTATTCAAATAAATCATTTAAAAAAAACAATGTGGGGTCCCTCCCTTTTCTGACAACCAGTCAAGCTAATGCAGACAGCTGCAGGCTGGTGTTCTCAAGCTAGTAAGAGACCATACATAAAAATAGCAACCCGCAACCGCCCCAGAAAACGCGCATCTATAAGATGCACCAATTCTCGTGCTTTGCCTGGCTTTTCTCACTTGCCCTGAGGCAGTGGCAAGTGGGGTTCATATTTGTGGGGTTGATGTCACCTTTATATTGTCAGATGACATCAAGCCCATCCATTACTAATCCTATAGTTATAGTGTAAATAAATACACAGTATAAAGTCCTTCATTTGAAATAAAAACAAAACACACTTTTACTTTTTATTTAAAAATGACAAGCACAGTTATGCTCACCTAATGCCCATTCCATTGAAGACCTCTTCTTCTGTAAAAAAATCAGAAAATAAAATACTCACCTAACGCCCGTTCCATTGAATCCCTCGTCTCCAGTAATATACCAAAAACAAAAAATGACCATATTCCTCACCTGTCCGACATTCTGTCCCACGCTGTAATCCATGTCTGCAATAAATAGTTTCAACATGGACGGAGCCAAGATTCGACTGTACAGGCTACAAACCTCTGGAGAGCTAGCTGCTGCATGCAGAGCATCAGTGAATACTGATGACCTCATTGAGGTTACCACAAGTCACTGAGGCTGTGTTCCCAGCCGGGCCGATGAACTGTGGTGACCCCAATGAGATCACCGCTAGCAGCATAAGAATAAGTCTTGTGGTGCAGCTCTGAGCTCAGTGAGAAATTCTCACGATGAACTGCAGTGAACTCACTGAGCTCAGCACTGCACTGTGAGACTTTTTCTAACGGTGCTAGTAGTGATGTCATTGAGGTCACCATAGATCACCTTGAGGTCCGCTCTTGCTGCATCGAGTCATTCTCCCCAGCTCTTCAGCATGAGCAATTGCCTCTGGCAACCACTCATGCTAATGAGCAAATGTCGCACAGAATGATTACGGTGTGGGACACTATGTATTCTTTCAACTACGGACAGGTGAGTATAAAGTGATTTTTTATTTTATTCTTAATTTTACTCATGAATGCAACTCTCAACATTGTCCCCTGCTCACTCTGATCGCAGGCAGAGCAGGGTTCAATGAAGTGAGTTGTCTTAAGCACCCAGTGCCTGAGAACAGTGTGAATAGTACTGGCTTTTCTCAGGCGCTGCTACATGTGATACTGATGTGGTACAGGGTTGTCACACTTATGAAACACACGTATACACTGACACACGGACACGACTATCTCTGGTGCTTGTTTTTAAAGTACTGGAAATATCAAGAGTTCATAGATGAAGTCCACAGGATCTCCAGGATTTAAGGAGTGTTTGTATGGAAGAGTGAGCCAAAATCACACCTGAGCAATGCATGTGACTAGTTTCTCCATACAGGAGGCATCTTGCAGCTGTCATCACCAACACAGACTTTTGCATGAAGTATTAATTACATTTCAGTAAGGCTATGTGCCCACGTTGCGTGTTAAAACGCACACTGAAAACCGGACTTCTTCCCAGAAATCGCGCGTTTTTTTCCGCGCAATTTCACCGCGATTTTGTTTGCGATTTTGCCGCGATTTTCGCGTGCGATATTCAAGCACTTTCCAAGCGATTTGAAGCATCGCTTGGAAAGTGATTGTCAGGTTGGTCACACTCGTCAAACATAGTGTTTGACAAGTGTGAGCAGCTTTTTACTATTGAGGCCGCCTATGCGGCATCAATAGTAAAAGATAAAATGTTAAAAATGATAAAAAAATTAAAAAATCGGAGTATATTTACCTTCCGTCGTCCCGCGCTGCCATCCCGGGCCTCAGCATTCCCAGTAATGCCTTGCGAGACCTGTGATGACGCTGGTCTCGCGTTACTATAGCGATCTCGCGAGACCGCTAGAGTCACGCGAGACTATGTCATCATAGGACCTTGCCGCAAGGCATTACTGGGAACGCATAGGCCGGGAATGCAGCGCGGAACGTCGGAAGGTAAATATACCCTGATTTTTTATTTTTTATTCTTTTTTTTTACAGGGGTATGGTACCCAGGGCCTGGAGGACAGTCTCCTCTCCTCCACACCGCGGGTACCAACTGCATATGAGACGCTTAACTTCTCGCATGATGGGCATAGCCACATGCGGGAAGTAAGCGATTCTCATGCATTCCTATGGGTGCGGAATCGCGGCAATTCTTTGCGATTCCGCACAAAAGAATGAGCATGCTGCGATTTTTTCCGCAATGCAATTCCACCATGGAAAAAAGCACAGCATTAGCACAGCATGTGCGGAATGCCATAGGAATGCATGGGGTGCGTTCTGTACACGATTTTTAAACGTTTTCGCGCCGAAAATCGCAGCAAAAACGCTTAAAAATCGCATCGTGGGCACACAGCCTAAACGTGTTCAATACTTTTTTCCTGTGTTATTTATCATTATTACACATAACATAATATATGGCCACCTATGGGTTGATTTCCTTGCCTGTGAGGATTGGATGGGTTTTTACCAACATCTGGTGAGGATTTCATGTCAATAGCTCTTTTAGAAATATATTTACTTAGAAAATTTGTGATGGGTTTAATACTGATTTCACCAGCTATACATATTGTACGTACATGCACAGCACACGGACTGATAAATCCCAGATATAGTGAGTACACCATAATTCTTGTCTGAACTGCTCATTGCAGAAATCTCCTTCTATTATTTTCATCTAAACAGAGCTGATGCTGAGGTCAAGTTACAACAGCTAGTGAGAAGCTCCAGCTGTTGTAACTTATCACATCCTGTGCCGTCCTATTGCTACTATAATATTTAGTCTTCCATGATTGATTAGAGCACATTCATTTGTATAATGTAATTTCAAAGGGTTATCTTTTTTTTCTTACTTCTTTAGAAGTTCTTCTTATATATAATTATACCATGAAAAAGGTTGTTGTAAACATATTCTGATTGTATTAATTAAGATGACGCTAACTTTTTGTCTTCTTTTTTCAACTTCCTGACCGATGTAGACTCGAGAGGAGTGGCAGTATGTCTTCCTTATCGCGTCCCTCGTTCACTATGGTGGGGTGATCTTCTACGGTATATTTGCATCAGGAGAAAAGCAGCCATGGGCAGAACCAGAAGAAACCACTGATGAGAAATGTGGGTTCATAGATGAAGATGAGCTTGCTGAGGAAAGTGAAGATCAACCTCAAGGCTACGGGGGGTACGGCAGCTATGGCGCCACCAAAAGCACAAGCTTCCACAATGGCGGTTGGCCAGCGGAGTGGGAGAAGAAGGAAGAATACATTCAGGACCAAGGAAAAGACCCCTACCTTTATGGGACAGCAACAGAAAGGGACTTATCATGAAAATAAAACCCATACAGAAGTCTAAGTAAATCAATAGCAATGTCTCCACTCCAAGTGAGAGTGAGCAAGAATTTTCTGAAAGGTGACCAGTGTTGCCAAGCCTCCCCACTTTACATGATCATCATGGCTTCCTCTCTATTGTTTTATTGCATTATTATTTACCATAAGGGGTTGCTGGTAGTGTCCCACAACCAACCTTATCATTTTTTTTGTGGTGTCCAAGGGTCCATTCTGTTTCTGGTATCAGTGATTTGCTTGTTTCTTGTGTAGATCGTCACAAGGCACGCGTCTATCCAATGTTCCGTCACTCGTCTATGTGTGGAAGCAATAACTAGCGAATGCGTGAGGTTTATCATTGAGTTGAACACTGATTTACCTTAATTTTTGTGAGCCATTGGTTGCTAATAAATGTTTGCGAGCCAGAGATCAAAAAGAGATGGGCACTTCTCCCCCAAAATGCACACCACTCCAGACAAGGCTGGACACCAAAATATTATGGAACATTTTATTTCTTACTTCTATTTATTTTCAAAAACATATAAAGCTAAAACGTATTTATTTAAAAGGTAAAATAAATATTATTTAAAAGTATATATAGAAAAAAATAAATATGTATACGGAAAAAAGAGGTCTCCTCACGTGGAACAATATATGATCACCTATGGAAGTCCCTCCAAAGGGGTGGTTTCTTTACCTCTAGGTATGTGTTGGGGGGGTAAATGTCCATTTGGGTAGGGGATGAGTGGTATCTATTTGCCATTGTGGTGGGTATTGTCATTTTCCAGTCTTTGGGGCTTACTTTGTGATTGGTGAAAGTGATCGCGTACCTGTTGTGTGTTGTTGTGTGCTTGGCGATGGTGGGTCAACTCATGGCATGCTTTGTTCTCTCTTGGACCAACATGGTGGCAAAAAAAAGCAAAAAAAATATCAAAACCATTTACATTACTTGTCAATTATATTTTATTTTATCTGTTTTTTTTTCATTCTAAGGATTAAGTTAGCGTCCCCTTGTCCAGAGAATGAAAAGTGCATTACATTAGAGTTTTCTGTGTGGCCTCATTGTACATTGCAGTAAATTTGGCGTAAATTGTGCCCTCACCAAGAAAAAAATGATTCATTGTTTCCGTTTTTAATAAATACCAAGCATTTTAGACTCTCATGCCAAAGCCCTTTTATGGACTTTTCAGACCTTATCCAAAGATGACAGATGTTAACCTGTTAAGCGCTGTAGGTTTTCTCCAGTTCTCGGCAATTTTTAAAACTCCAGCAGTATAAGAGCTATAATATCATATGTCTTCGATGCAGATTTTGTGATCAGAGGCTTTACAGTCTTATCTAAGCATGATCCTAAGCAATAGAGCGATCGTTACATTGGCGTCCACTAAGTCATCAACCTAATCTGGTGCATTCTACGCATAAAGCTTACAGCGGAGGGGAGAACTGGAGCTGCGGAAGGATAGGTGTCCTGGGAGGGGTGATGGTTTTGAAGATAAAATGACTTAAACATGTGCAGTAAATGTACATAATAAAAAGATATTCCGATTCAGATCGTAGTGCTTGTTTTATTTATATTTGACAAAGTATGACATTTTTCACTATTTATATATATATATATATATATATACTGTATATATATATATATATATATATATATATATATATATATATATTGTAAAGTAGCACTGTCATTCAGGTAGGGGATACTCGCTAGGCAGCCGATAAATCAGGTCCGGCACAGGTTTCTCAACATATCTCAGTCCATTCGGTTTATTATGCAGCATAAACCATCAATAGCAAGAGAAAGTTCATATTAAAACAGTATAACATCCATGACAGAGCTCCACTCTGTTAACCCTGTGGTCACACAGGCTTTGTTATCTCCGGTACACAGGCTCTCTAGCCTCACAGTTATTTCCCCTGTCCGGGTTACCTCACAGCTGCTGCTCAGTGCAGGCGTTCATTCCCTCTCCTGGGAACTCTCAGACATATGCAGCCATGATACACAGCGTCCCCACGTGCACTCAGGAAGGCAGACTTACCTTCCTGCAGTCGGTCTGATGAGACCTTTCATACGGACCAACCTGGTCCAAGCATTCCCTCATGTGACCTACCCTGGTCGCCTTATATGGTCCATAGCCACACCCACCAGATCACATGGCTATGACCTCATCACAGGTCCTACAACCATTCATACACATACTTTATTATGGGCGATTTAGACACCCGCCCCTAGGTGGGTTTGTAGGTGATTGATCCCACCTGTCTCACCAACCACCTGAAGGCTTCTCCTTAACACATTGAAACAGAACATCAGCAGTAGCTCTGCTGATTAGCACATAATCAAGCCTTCATGCCAAGGCCACCCACCTTGGGATACATAACGGTCATTTAGGACCCTGCTCCTATTACCAACCTGGATATGGCTATACGCCCGTCCTGGGACACCCACACAGCGCCCCCTAGCGGACACAGTGGTCACTACACCACAATATATATGTACTCACACAGTATATATATATATATATTTACAGTCACATATATTTATATATATAAAAATAAATGTATATATATATACTTTTTCTTTATATTTTATTTAAAAATAACTCGAAGTCATATACAGCTCAGCCTCTGTTCACATCTTTGTATTACCCTTAATTTCAGGGGTTCTGATACTTTTTAGTAACCTAGAAAACTTGATTATAAGTACGGTAAATATGATCCATTGGGACTAATTGGGATCCATTTGGCAATAAATTAGTCATAATGTTCTAATACACAGTAATCTCCAGCGATCTCAGGCAGGAAGGTGGTTATAAAAATTATTCCTTTAATTGTTTCCATTAAAAGAGCATGTTACAGGTAGTGGATACTCCAGTGGATGGAAAAAATCAACTCAAAAGAGTCTTAATCATGATTGAGACTCTTTTGAGTTGAAATGAGTTGGAATTTTTACGATCCACTGGGGTATCCACTACCTGTAACATGCTCTTTTAACGAAAAGAAATAAAGGAATCCTTCTGGGACCAGGAATCCTTCTTCTGGAACCAGTGCAGCAAACAATCCAGGAGACACATGGTTAATAAAAACCAAACCTGCTTGTCCAGTATTTACAAGCAGGTTTAAAGGATAAGGCCCAACAGGTTGTCATCTTTCCCACAGGTACCGGATACAACTTCAGCCCTGGTTCTCGGGTTAGGTAGCACATCCCCTTCTCTGGCTTTCCTAGCCCTTGGGGATCTTCCTCACCTCTAGCAGCATTTCTGTATGGCGATACCTTCCCCCCATGTAGTCTGACTCTGTCGGGATCCCTCAGATTACTCTTTCATCTGAAGGACCGATGTTCTTAGGTGTGAAGCACCATATGTCTCTAATCAATTGCTCCGTCGAGAAGGATAACACAGACACAAGCTGTATAAAACCACTCGGGATGCCTATCAAGACGCCTCTGGCTTATCAGTTAGGCTTCCGTCTTTTATAGTAAAGAATTTAGACATTTACAGACATGCGCAGTATAAAAAATGATTTCACAACTTGTTTTCTACAAAGAAAGTTATGTAGGCTAAAAAGCAGAGGTATTTGACCTTGGTTCACAAGGGAGATGTCTGAGACATCTCCTCGAAGAACAGATAAGGTTTTAAACAAGAGAATGCAACATAGACAGAACTCAATTTAACTCCTTCAGTTCCTATCATTCCCCCCTTTGTCATCTTCATTTTCCACAATCTGGAACACTGGATCCTGCAACAACAGCGGATAGTGGCTCGTTCACCAGGTACTATCCCAGGCCGACGGGTTGCCCAAGGGAGACAGGTCTTCTACCTTCTCCATCCCCCAGATACTGAAGCCACGTCCATCATTGCAAGAGTACGCTCCTTCATGCCAGAAATGAGATGTCAATTTAGGACTCAAAGGAATAATAGTTAAATTCTTGTTGTTTACAGTCAAACTTCCTTATCTATTTCTACATCTTTTCTTGCATACAGAGATACACCAAAAAACAAGTTTCAATAGCACATATATTACGAAGATACAAACAACAATGATTTTGGTCAGCAACGGTGGTGTTCAATATATCCAATATATCCCATATTTGGTCATCTAAGTAATCTGTAGCCCTGACTAATTTATCCCTCATTTGAGTAATCATAGGATAAATAAAAATAGAACTGACAATTTTATTAGCCACACTCATCTGCACTATATGTGGTCTCCCAGAGAGGCGAGGTGTATTGTCAGCAGCTCTTTTGTACAACGTGTGTTTAGGTATGCTCTGAGTATTCAACTGGTCATTCGGAATAACAAAGGTAGCTGGAGTCAAACGACCCAGAGTACAAGCACCTTTTACCCCTACTGGCAACCATTTATATGCATTGTCTCCACATATCCAGTACATGTCACTAGGTAGGTCCCATAGGGCTGAATGTTGTAATACCAGTCTATGAACTAAATCTATGAACGCAGATACATTCTGAAGCATACACCAATTTGGAAGTTGTCCTAAAGGGCTACAATACCCTACATCGGGATTTCTACAGGTGGGAGTTCCTTTCTCATATCCAGATGACTCGTTGCAAGGTATATTACCTGAAATATTAAAACAAGTTTCATTATTGCCCTGGGGAAATAAATTGGAATACTCCCAGGACGTGTTATGCAACCTTCTTTCTAGCAGTATTGGTTTGAAGGCATCAGTAGAGTGGGAAGTTACATTAAAACTAACTTGTAGGCCATACATTGGAATTTGCCCCAGGTAGGATAATCGAGTTCTATTCCTGGGTACCCAAGCCCCCCCTTTATATGCCAGATATTGAAGGTATGTATTACCTCCTGAAAGATTACCCTGCCACCAAGGGTATCCTACCCATCCCACAATAGGTATTCCAACAGTTGTGTTCCATAACTTCACATTATTTGTGGCATTATTAGCAAGTGTATCAGAACAACTGGTCCAGGCAAATAATTCCTCGGGTGGCACAGGAATAACAAGGAACGGAATACTAGTGGCTGATACTGGTGAATGTGTGCAGATCCAGCAAATGATTTGACCAATCATTCAGTAATTTTTCATGATGTTGTATAAACTTATTATTCAAGGACATTGGAGAATTTAGATTGTCCCACGCAGCTACCATTATTACAGATAATGCAACAAAACCAAGCCAAAACATTATGCACTCTTATGCTTTGTTAATTCCTGTGGCTAGTTTGCAATGCGATGCGTGGATCCAGGTTGGTCGTCCTTCCAACTTAACAGAAGTAGGCGTTGTTAGGAGTACTTGGTAAGGTCCTTGATATCGGGGTTCAAGGGTCTTTCTGGAGTGTTTCTTGACATATACGTAATCACCAGGTTGTAGACAGTGAGTTCCTTCCACACTATCTGGATCTGGAATGGAAGAGAAAACTAGAGAATGCATTTGAGTTAAATGCTTTTGCAACTGGATTACATAACTTGTCAAATTATCCACATTGAGTGTTAAGACCTGTGGGTAGTACAACCCTGTGTTCGGTGGTCTTCCAAACAGTATCTCGAAGGGTGACAGTTTAGTTTTCCCCGTGGGTGTGTACCTTACTGAGAATAATGCTAATGGGAGACACTCTGGCCATGGTTTATGGGTTTGTTCCATGGTTTTCTGTATTTTCAATTTTAGTGTCCCGTTCATTCTCTCTACCTTCCCTGAACTCTGTGGGTGGTAGGGTGTATGAAATGCTTGTTCTACACCTATCATTTGCATTACATTTTGCATTACCTCAGCAGTAAAGTGTGTACCTCTGTCTGATTCAATTGTTTCAGGGACACCGAATCGTGGTACTAGTTCCATCACCAGTTTCTTTGCAGTGGCTCGAGCTGTAGCCGTTTTCACCGGGTAGGCCTCTGGCCATCCAGAGAAGAGATCTACACATACTAGGATATTTGCATACACTCCTACCTTGGTAGCTGTATGTCGTCAATCTGCCGTCTCTGAAACGGGTAGAGAGGCCTAGGTGTCGCTTTCTTAGGGACTTTTACTGTTTTACCTGGGTTGTGCTGTGCACAGATGAGGCATGATTGTACAAGTTTCGCGGCTGCGCAACTGAAGCCAGGAGCGATCCAGAAGGCATCTACCATGGCACACATGTGACTTTTTGAGGTGTGATTGGGGCCATGTGCTGCTTGCGCCATGATTGGGAACAGGGACTTTGGTGGGCACATTTTATCCTTATTCTCCCATACTCCATTTGAGTTCAGCTCAGCTCCCAGTCTCCCTCGGTGTACCTTCTCTGTTTGGGCAGCCTTTTGCTGGAGGGATTTCAGGACATCTAGACCCAATGTGGCTGGAATACGCTGACTCCCCGCCACCGTCCACTGCTCTCTCTAGGCCGCCTTGTGCTATTTTAGCAGCCTCGTTCGCCCTTCTATTGCCCTCTACCTCCACGGAATCACCTTTGTGTGTGCTTTTACCTTGACAATGCCAACCTGGACTGGTAACATCAATGCCTCCATCAATTGTTTCACCAGCTCTGCATTTTTAATGGGCTTCGAATCTGTGAAAATATTAGCGACTTTACCTGCAGCGGCTCTACACGCCTCAGTGAGTGCCTTCAACTCTGCCTCCTGCGCCGACATGTGAGGAGAGAGTGGTTCCGCTTGGATTACCTCATGTGAGGATACTACTGCATATCCAGTGTAGAATCGTCCATCCTGGTGGTATCTGGGGCCATCTACAAAAAAGAAACTCAAAGTCTGCATTAGGAACAGGTTTTTCATGAATGTGTGCAAACCCAACTGTCTCCTGACTCATCAGTTCTTTGCAGACATGTTCATGCGTCATGTCAAAGTATCCTTCCTCACTTGCCAATACGGTCACCAATTCCCCCTTTTCTGAATCCACAGGCAGGAGGGTGGCTGGATTCAGAACGTTACATCTTTTGAGGAGTGACATACTCAGGAATTAGTAGAGCACACTCAAGTCAGAGCTATCTGGGCATAGACAGATGTTTTGGTTGAACTTGTAGGAGTATGGCATGGATGTCATGTGGGGAATAGATTGTCAAAAGAAACGTCAGTGTCATCTCACATGTCTTCCCTATTACGTCTCCACTTTTTTCCTTGTGCTCCAGCATACATGACAGGTTGTCTTATTGTCCTTGTTTGCTCAACTTCTTTAGCTACCTTAAGGAGGTCTTTCGGATCTACATGTCTCCATTCAGGTCTGGCTGTCTGTACTGCGTCTCGTAAGTCTTTGTTCATACCGTCAATGAATGCATTCACCAGTATTCTAACATCAAGTGGGTTTATGCAAATGTACCCCATGTCTGCCCATTTCAGCTGTAACCGTCCAAAGTACATCTCTACTCTCTCTCCTTTTTGCTGTGTCACATTAGTCAGGAGTACAGACTGCTCTGATTGTTCCACTGCAGCCCATTGTCTTAGTGACTCACAGTACGTCTCCCCAGATCGTGCAGATTTATCATCCATGCCCCAAGCCTGATTCTTTGTCACATCTGTGTGTCTTAATTATATGATCTAGTGCGTCACCTGCCTTTAAACTCACCAACCTCTCTAGGTCTGCCCAGGTACACTTATATGTCTGCTGTACTTCCTTTATGTGTCTGTAAAACGGGAATGGTTGGTCTTCAGGGGCAGGCAGCTGCTTCAGCAAAGCTAGCTGGTCAGAGGGGCTCCAGGGATAATACACCTGTATCTTTCTTATTCTAGTCACACTTCTAGGTCCTGATGGGGTTGGCCGTCTGATGTCTACTGTCAGCTTACTCCTCGAAGGTCAATGTCCCCACTACCCACTATCCACACTATTATGTCAGCTTCTTATGATCTTGTCTGGATAGGATTTAGTGCAATTCTCTTAGGTCAGTAGCACAGGTCACACAAATAGCTATTCAGTCTGGATTTGTCTGAGTCTGACCACAGTGTTTACAAGTCCATCTGTTTTGTCTGGGTCTCTGGTTACACTTTGTCAATCAAACATTCATAATACACCTTCCACACTGCTGCACATTCTCAAGCATCATTTATTCACTTGCTATTTTCTTCCCTTGTCTGTGCCTTTTTGTACATCCAAACATTCACACTCTGGTATTTTTGCCTTTTTCAATATTTGTCCCACTTGTTTTACTGCTTCCTTCCTTCTCTGTCTCTTGTAATTTGACACAATTTGCTATACAAATCAATCACACAACTAGAAGCAGGTTCAAACACATTAATGACCAAGCAATCACTTACAATTCCCTTCTAAATTAGGCACCATATCTTACTTTTAACTTCCAATCTTCAATTAAGTACTGTTGCTTTAAAATGCACAAATCTTTCAGCGCGTACCTTACGGATAGAATTACAGAGAATTTTGAGCACAGCTCACACTCAGCAGAGATAAGAGCGAAGGGAGAAGAAAAACTACGCAGCTCCATCCTTCCCTCCTCCCATCAGAATGCAGCGTCGTCCTTCACAGAATTCTGTAGTTCTTTAGACTTATCAAAATCAATTTCTACAAAGAAACTCAAAATCACGGGATTTCACTGTAAGGGCAGATAACTGTATAATGAGATTAACCATGCCTTGCCCTTTTTCTGGCCAAATACATTCAGGAAACTTTACAATGTAATGCCACATATAACACGAACTATATCATTACTCAATTCATTCAGTCTCAGATGTAGATTTGAAATATCTATAACGCATCTGTCCGGGATTCCACCACAACTAGAAAGGTCACAAATCTCTTGACACAAAAATGATGTGTGATGATTCATTCATACGTGCTCATTCACTGATTTTTTTTTTTTTTTATACTCAATTACTCATCTCTCATCTTATTCAGAGGTTCTCATAGACATATATACAAGGATTCACACAGCCTGACTATCTTGCACTTTGGATTTGATTAATACTTTTTCCAGGTTCTTTGCTGCACTACTTCCATATCTATCCTCAATTATATCACATAACCGATTTCCTTCTTCAGGTGTCTTTCCCTGACTGTTCCCCATTTTATCTTTTATTCTTATCCTGTTTCTCTTGTTGTCTTCCTGTTAGTCCCCTGCCTTAGGTGGTGTATTGGGTAAGCTCAAGACTAGGCTCTACTATACCTCGTTACCTTCTTCCTAAGGTGCTAACAGGCTAAATGGAGTGTCTGTTCCTCGGTGTACTACGTGTTTCGTGTACTTATATGCTATGTAGCATCCGAACAGAAATACTCCCACAACACACAGGATTGTAAACAAAGTGTCCATCTATCGGGGTTCTTCAGTCATATCCTGTCACAGGCTCATTTCACGGTCCTGTGCTCATTCGGTCACACTCTTATCTGTCACAAGGTTTATTCGTAAAGGGTGTTGATTTAAGCTTAGGCGGTGACCTCCCCGAAAGGACGCTGTCACATGGCCCAGTTAGGCAATATCACCACTCTTTGAACGAATACCTACTGTGCAGCTTATTTTTCTACTTTCCACAACCTTTCAAATCAAAGTAGCCATTCAACAACCTCCTCTATTCCTAGTGCGGAACCGTCTATTGTGAAAAACTTGTCCGTCCGGGCTGCGCAGTATGGACTGTTCACCCAGCCTTATATTCCGTAATGTCAGACCTCTCCCATTTTGATTTGCATCAGCTCTTTTTCTAAAAATAGCTGTGCACACACAGAACCTACAGTAACCTCTCATTCGAGCAGAAATTACATATGCGTGTCACACCCGATTTCCTCAGAGTTCTTATATGGACCTGATTTTACGGCCCCCTCCTCTACTAGATTCCCCTTTATACAGACCTTAGTTATGATGATAGATTATGAAGAGCAGAGAAGAGAAAAATTGATCTCTTACCTGGCCAGGTGTTTAGGTCTGCTGTTCACAATTTCATCAGTAACTGGAGTGGTCTGTAGATCGGGTAGTCTTGGAGAGGTGCCTATATCAGGTCCCTGTTCGGGCGCCAGGAAACTGTCGGGATCCCTCAGATTACTCTTTCATCTGAAGGACCGATGTTCTTAGGTGTGAAGCACTATATGTCTCTAATCAATTGCTCCGTCGAGAAGGATAACACAGACACAAGCTGTATAAAACCACTCGGGATGCCTATCAAGACGCCTCTGGCTTATCAGTTAGGCTTCCGTCTTTTATAGTAAAGAATTTAGACATTTACAGACATGCGCAGTATAAAAAATGATTTCACAACTTGTTTTCTACAAAGAAAGTTATGTAGGCTAAAAAGCAGAGGTATTTGACCTTGGTTCACAAGGGAGATGTCTGAGACATCTCCTCGAAGAACAGATAAGGTTTTAAACAAGAGAATGCAACATAGACAGAACTCAATTTAACTCCTTCAGTTCCTATCAGACTCCATCTTTAGCTTTCCGAGTTGAGTGTGCCCCTGGCCCCCGACGTCCATGTCGAGGTTGCCCTTTGCCATTAGACCTGTAGCGTGGCTACCGGGGGGGGGAAGAGGGGGCGGTGGCCCCAGGCCCCGCGCTCTGAGGGGGCCCACTCGGAGCTACACTACTATAACTGTAGTACATTACATTCTGTGGCAGCGCAGGGAGAATCGATCTCCCCACTCTGCCACCCGGCCGCTATGGGCCCCTTAGCAGGCAGGGGGGCCCCGGTGCCAGCAGGGGGCCCCCACCTCACAGCCAGCAATGACATTGCTGGGCTATTTTTTGTGCACAGGACCTGTGATGAGGTCACAGAAGGGGCGGAGTCAGGGGTAACATGATCAGGGGCCTCTATATGCAGGACTCGGCTGTGCTGGTTGTCATGGTGCTGGATGAGGGCAAGTTTATGTGTGGGGTCAGGATTGGTTTACAGGGTGGATGTAGCAGAGCTGTGTGTGTATGAGGTGTATAGAGCGGAGCGCACGTGTACGAGGTGTACAGAGCGGAGCCGCGTGTGTACAGAGCAGAGATATGCGTGTATGAGGTGTATGGAGGAGCGGAACCGCGTATGTATGGGGTGTGCGGAGCGGAGCCCTGTGTGTATGGGGTGAGCGGAGCCATGTGTGTATGAGGTGTATGGAGCAGAGCCATGTGTGTACGAGGTGTACGGAGCGGAGCCGCCTGTGTATGGGGTGTGCGGAGCAGAGCCATGTGTGTGCAAGATGTATGGAGCAGAGCCGTGTGTGTATAGGGGGGGCAGAGCAGAGCCGTGTGTGTACGGGGTGTATGGAGTGGAACCATGTGTGTACGAAGTGCACAGAGCTGAGCCGTGTGTGTATGGAGCGGAGCAGAGCCATGTCTGTACAAGGTTCACGAGTGGAGCCTTGTGTGTACTGAGTGGAGCCGTGTGTGTGCAAGATGTATGGAGCGGAGCCGTGTGTGTACGAAGCATACAAAGCAGAATTGTGTGTGTATGAGGTGTGCGGAGGCGTGCGTGTGCAAGGTGTTTGGTGGGGAGCATTCATACGTAACAAACATCCCGGATCCAGCGGGACAGTCACGATTTTGAGAGTTTGCCCTGCTGTCCCGGCTGGGAGCTTACTTTCCCACGGACACAGGAGTACACGGCGGAGCCCCAAGGAGCACTTTAAAACTTGCACGTGATGTTCCACTGGAAGTGATGTGCTGGAAGCGGAAATGAGGTAATTTCAGGAGGAGATTGTGATGGAACCATGGAGGCACTTCAGGGAATGCTTCAGATCCATCACCATGTCCTCTGACAGCGTGGACAGCGGGATCGCCTTGGAATCAGGGATGCCAGCCATGTGAGCGGATCATGATATGTCCTGCAGTAGTAGGAGTATAGTATCTTTATAGAATATTTCTTTCTCTCTTTGTTTCTTTCTTTCTCTGTTCTTCTCTCTCTCTCTGTTTCTATAGGGGATGGGGGTGCTGCCTTATACTACAGTCTGCGTATAGGGGATGGGGGGCTGCCATATACTACAGTCTGCCTATAGGGGATGGGGGGCTGCCTTATACTACAGTCTGCCTATTGGGGGGTGCTGCCTTACATTACAGGCTGTTTAAGGGGGAGTCTGCCTATGGGGGCTGCATTATACTATATTGAGGACTATCTGGTGTATTATACTATATGGAGGCTATCTAGGGGGCCATCATACAGTGTGGGGATTACAGTGAGGGGGACATCATACAGTGTTGGAGCCATCATTGGGGGATATTAAGGGGTCAGTATGTATACAGTGAGGGGGCATTATACTGTACTGTGTATAGGAGAGCTGTACTGGGGGGAGACTCAGGACATTATTTAAGGTAAAGTGGGCATTAATTGTTATAGGGGAACTCAGGTTACTGTGACTGTCATAGGAGCACACACAGGGCAATATTACATTCTAGGGGGGAAAATGTGGGCACTGTTTTCTAGGGCACTTGCACCTAGCATTACTATATTATAGAGGGATGTTTTAGAGTTTAGAGGTCACACAGAACCACACAATAGGTGCAGTAATAGGGACACATATGGCAGCAGCGGCTCAGTATTGGGGTATCAGGTGCAGTAATAGGGACACATATGGCAGCAGCGGCTCAGCATTGGGGTATCAGCAGGATGAGGGGTTTGCGCAGGTTGGGGATAGATGGTGATGGAGCTGTAATATGAGAAGTGAAACGTGTCTTTCTTGTAATCTCTGTAGCCGAGTCCTGACTGGAGAATTGTCAGTGTCGGTCTGGGCCGGATGGAAAAGACGTGAAAAGTGAACGACTCCATCAGAAAGAATGTCAGCTGTAAGTCACCAACTATAACTGTGCAGTAATCACTTATATGTTTTGTAGGACTGGTATTTACCACTGACCATATGGCAGTAATATCCATGTTGGTCTTTAGAGTTGAGCGAAACGGGTCGAAAAATTTCAAAAGTCGCCGACTTTTGGCAAAGTCGGGTTTCATGAAATGAAACCCGACCCTAGGATGAGGTCGGCCACGAGGTCGGCGACTTAAGCGCCAAAGTCGCATTTCAAAAGTTTGTTTTGCGCTCTTTTTCAGCCAATCAGGATCCACGGACACTGTGGGCAACGTGATGACATAGGCAGGGGTCACCACCATCTTTCAGAAGGGCATGCAAGTGATTGGCTTGCTTTGGGGGGCGTCACAGGGGGTAAAAAAGGGAGTGCACGCCTACCGCCATGTTACTCATGCTGATCTCAGAATAGGGAGAGCTGCTGCTGCTGATTCTGTAGGGAGAGCGTTAGGTAGGGAAGAAGACACCAAAAACTGCTTCTGCTGCTAGCGATTTTGCCTGTACAACACACCAGTAACTGTGTGTGCAGTGCAAGTGGAGGCTATATTTTGCTGGATCAGCGGTGTTGGTTGTTAGGCTGTCTTCTAAGGCTTCCTGATGGCTGCATTGCTGTTTACCCACTGCTCTGCAAACTGCTTTTTTAAAAGCAATCCCAATTTTTTTTTTTTGTCCTGGTGAGGTACTGAGCGTGCATTTTTTCACACCATACAGCGGTGCACACTCCTCACAAAGTACCGTGTAACAGCTGTTATCACGGCCACAGTGAAGCTATTTGTGTGTGACTCTGTAAGAATAAGTCGAGGACATGTTCTGTTCTTACAGACCTGCACCTTCTAGTTTTGTCTAGTTTTCAAACAGTTAAATATATTTGCTGTTTGATCACATTCAAAACTATAGAGAGACAGCGTGTGTCAGTCCATATACTTAAAAAACACGGAGCTTGACAATTTTACGTACACCGGACAGCCATGTACGTGCACGCTCCTCTATCAGTACTGTGTAACGGCTATTATCACGGCCACAGTGAAGCTATCTGTGTGTCACTCTGTAAGAATAAGTCGAGGACATGTTCCGTTCTTACAGACCTGCACCTTCTAGTTTTGTCTAGTTTTCAATCAGTTAAATATATTTGCTGTTTGATCACATTCAAAACTATAGAGAGACAGCGTGTGTCAGTCCGTATACTTAAAAAACACGGAGCTTGGCAATTTTACGTACACCGGACAGCCGTGTACGTGCACGCTCCTCTCTCAGTACCGTGTAACGGCTGTTATCATGGCCACAGTGAAGCTATCTGTTTGTCACTCTGTAAGAATAAGTCGAGGACATGTTCCGTTCTTACAGACCTGCACCTGCTAGTTTTGTCTAGTTTTCAAACAGTTAAATATATTTGCTGTTTGATCACATTCAAAACTATAGAGAGACAGTGTGTGTCAGTCCGTATACTTAAAAAACACGGAGCTTGACAATTTTACGTACACCGGACAGCCGTGTACGTGCACGCTCATCTCTCAGTACCGTGTAACGGCTGTTATCACGGCCACAGTGAAGCTATCTGTGTGTCGCTCTGTAAGGATAAGTCGAGGACTTGTTCCGTTCTTACAGACCTACACTCTAGGGAGATTCCTATTCTGCCCAATTCTATATACACCTTGTAGTTTGTCATACACTAGCCAATTTCTGCCTGTGACATAGCGCTGTGATATTCAGTGGGCCTCACACAATCCAAAAGTGTCCAGTGTCCACAAGTGTGTGCAGAAATTCAAAATCTCCGTTATCCTCTAGTGACATTTTTCACACCTGCGACATCGAGCCTGTCACATAGCGCTGTGATATTCAGTGGGCCTCACACAATCCAAAAGTGTCCAGTGTCCACAAGTGTGTGCAGAAATTCAAAATCTCCGTTATCCTCTAGTGACATTTTTCACACCTGCGACATCGAGCCTGTGACATAGCGCTGTGATATTCAGTGGGCCTCACACAATCCAAAAGTGTCCACTGTTCACAAGTGTGTGCAGAAATTCAAAATCTCCGCTATCCTCTAGTGACATTTTTCACACCTGCGACATCGAGCCTGTCACATAGCGCTGTGATATTCAGTGGGCCTCACACAATCCAAAAGTGTCCACAAGTGTGTGCAGAAATTCAAAATCTCCGTTATCCCCTAGTGACATTTTTCACACCTGCGACATCGAGCCTGTCACATAGCGCAGTGATATTCAGTGGGCCTCACACAATCCAAAAGTGTCCAGTGTCCACAAGTGTGTGCAGAAATTCAAAATCTCCATTATCCTCTAGTGACATTTTTGACACCTGCGACATCGAGCCTGTCACATAGCGCTGTGATATTCAGTGGGCCTCACACAATCCAAAAGTGTCCAGTGTCACCAAGTGTGTGCAGAAATTCAAAATCTCCGTTATCCTCTAGTGACATTTTTCACACCTGCGACATCGAGCCTGTCACATAGCGCTGTGATATTCAGTGAGCCTCACACAATCCAAAAGTGTCCAGTGTCCACAAGTGTGTGCAGAAATTCAAAATCTCCGTTATTCTCTAGTGACATTTTTCACACCTGCGACATCGAGCCTGTCACATAGCGCTGTGATATTCAGTGGGCCTCACACAATCCAAAAGTGTCCAGTGTCCACAAGTGTGTGTAGAAATTCAAAATCTCAGTTATCCTCTAGTGACATTTTTCACACCTGCGACATCGAGCCTGTGACATAGCGCTGTGATATTGAGTGGGCCTCACACAATCCAAAAGTGTCCAGTGTCGACAAGTGTGTGCAGAAATTCAAAATCTCCGTTATCCTCTAGTGACATTTTTCACACCTGCGACATCGAGCCTGTCACATAGTGCTGTGATATTCAGTGGGCCTCACACAATCCAAAAGTGTCCAGTGTCCACAAGTGTGTGCAGAAATTCAAAATCTCCGTTATCCTCTAGTGACATTTTTCACACCTGCGACATCGAGCCTGTCACATAGCGCTGTGATGTTCAGTGGGCCTCACACAATCCAAAAGTGTCCAGTGTCCACAAGTGTGTGCAGAAATTCAAAATCTCCGTTATCCTCTAGTGACATTTTTCACACCTGCGACATCGAGCCTGTCACATTGCGCTGTGATATTCAGTGGGCCTCACACAATCCAAAAGTGTCCAGTGTCCACAAGTGTGTGCAGAAATTCAAAATCTCCGTTATTCTCTAGTGACATTTTTCACACCTGCGACATCGAGCCTGTCACATAGCGCTGTGATATTCAGTGGGCCTCACACAATCCAAAAGTGTCCAGTGTCCACAAGTGTGTGCAGAAATTCAAAATCTTCGTTATCCTCTAGTGACATTTTTCACACCTGCGACATCGAGCCTGTCACATAGTGCTGTGATATTCAGTGGGCCTCACACAATCCAAAAGTGTCCAGTGTCCACAAGTGTGTGCAGAAATTCAAAATCTCCGTTATCCTCTAGTGACATTTTTCACACCTGCGACATCGAGCCTGTCACATAGCGCTGTGATGTTCAGTGGGCCTCACACAATCCAAAAGTGTCCAGTGTCCACAAGTGTGTGCAGAAATTCAAAATCTCCGTTATCCTCTAGTGACATTTATCACACCTGCGACATCGAGCCTGTCACATAGCGCTGTGATATTCAGTGGGCCTCACACAATCCAAAAGTGTCCAGTGTCCACAAGTGTGTGCAGAAATTCAAAATCTCCCCTGTCCTATAGACACCTTGTACCTTGTTTTACATTACTATATAGCTTGTTGGATTTTGTCTACATTTCTACCAAAAATGAGGAAGGCTGGTGGAAGAGGCCGTGGAATTGGGCGGGGGTTGGCAGCTGGTAATGATGGTGTTGGTGGTGGATCTGATGGTAGTGGCAAAAGCAAAATAGGACCGAATGCAGGAAGTGTTGCGCCTGCGTCATCGTCTGGCTCCACAAGGCCTCGAAGGCTTAATTTTCTAGGAGTTGGCAAACCACTTTTAAAGCCAGAGCTTCAGGAAAAACTTTTGTCTTACATTGCTGACTCAGCCTCCAGCTCTATCGCCTCCTCTTCTGAAGTTGTAAAAAATAAAAGCACTGAGTCGTCATTGGAGGCTCATGTTCATGAACCACACCTTTCCTTGTGTCCTTCACCCCAACCAAGATTGAAGGATGACACAGGCCATACTACTGATTACTCCATGGAGCTGTTTTCACATACCATGCCTGGATTATCAAGTGAAATGGTGAATTACCCAGGCCAAAATGAATCTGACATGGAGTGCAATGATGCACAGCCACTGATAGATGATTCTGCTGGTACATTCACTCAGAGAACTACATTGTCCTCGCAGTGTACAGAGCCAGATTCTGACCCTGATGAGACTCAGGTGCCCCTTCCCGCACACTATACCACCATACACGGTGACACAGAGGAAGGTGCACATGACATTGAAGAGGAGGTGATGGATGACCCAGTTGTTGACCCAGATTGGCATCCATTGGGGGAAGAGGGTGCTGTTTCCAAAAGCTCAGATGAGGAGGAGGAGCATCCACAGCAGACATCGACATCGCAACAGCTGTTATCTGGCAGGCCCGGAGCACTCCAAAGACAGGTTCCTAAAATCAAAAGAGTTGCTGGACAGCTTGTCCAGAGGGTCAAAATATCACAGCGTGCTAGGCCGCAAAATGTCTGCCAAAGTAGGAAGAGTGCAGTGTGGCACTTTTTTGAACAAAATCCTCATGATCAGGCCAAGGTTATCTGTAAGAAGTGCGCAAAGACCTTTAGCCGAGGGAAAAATCTGAAAAATTTGAATACCAGTTGCATGCTTAGACATTTAACCTGCATGCACTTGCAAGCGTGGACACAACACCAAACCTCAAGTACCACATGTGCAACTGATCACAAAGAAGGTAGTCAGCAACGCTACATTGTTTCCCCCACTGTAAGCCCACCGGTTAGCACAGCAGCAAATGCTGAGGTGTCGTTGCAAGGCCACAGCAGTCAGGGAATCCCACTGTTATATCAACGAAAGACTGAATCTAGGCCATCAGAAAGAACACCAACTCCATCACCATCATCAACCCTCTCTCAGTCCGCCCTGTCCACCGCTACTTCCACCATATGCAGCTCTCAAGTCCAGCTCACCCTCCCAGACACTATGAGTAGGTCAAGAAAGTACTCAGTCTCTCATCCGCGTACACTGGGTTTGAACGCCCACATTGCCAAACTAATCTCGTTAGAGATGATGCCCTATCGGTTGGTAGAAAGCGCAGCTTTCCGCGAACTCATGGCCTATGCAGTACCACACTATGACCTACCCAGTCGCCACTTCTTTTCTCGCAAAGCCATCCCAGCCCTCCAACATCATGTGAAAGACCGCATTGTCCATGCACTCAAGCAGTCAGTGAGTGGAAAGGTGCACCTCAAAACTGATGCATGGTCCAGTCGGCATGGCCAGGGCCGTTACGTGTCCATCACTGCGCACTGGGTTAATGTGGTGAATGCAGGGTCCACAGGGGACAGCGGTGGTGGGACAGTGCTGCCTAGCCCACGGTATAGGAAACAGTTGGCTGTAGGCGTTCGACCCTCCTCCTCCTCCTACAGAAGCGAAAGCTTGTCCACAGAGCGCAGTCATACGAGCACTCCATCTGCAGCTGCCACTGTTGCACACGAGGTGTCCCCCTATCGAGCAGCTAGTGGAAAGCGTCAGCAGGCTGTGTTGCAGATGATGTGTTTGGGCGACTGACACACCGCCGAGGTGCTGGCCGAGTACTTTCAGCGACAAACTGAGTCAAGGCTGGGCAGTGTACATCTTGAGGCAGGCAAGGTAGTTAGTGATAACGGCCGTAATTTTGTGGCAGCCATAGCCCTTTCAAAACTCAGCCACATACCTTGCTTGGCTCACAACTTGAACCTGGTGGTGCAGTGCTTCCTCAGTAATTATCCAGAGTTAACAGCCCTGCTCCAGAAGGTGCGAAGACTGTGCGCGCACATCCGCCGGTCGCCTGTACACTCCATTCGTATGCAGAAGCTGAAGCGATTGCTCCACCTTCCCAACCACATTGCAACAAGGTGGAACTCCACCCTGCACGTGGTTGAGCGGCTGTGCGAGCAGAGGCAGGCCATAATGCATTTGTGGGAGGATACACGGCCAGGCACTTTGAGAGCAGACATGAAGTTGACAGGTATGCAGAGGTTGAAGCTGAAAAACCTCTGTAAAGTCCTTCAGTGTTTTGAGGAATGCACACGGCTGGTAAGCGCAGATGATGCCATCCTAAGCATGAGCATCCCACTTATGCGTCTGCTCATGCAAACTTTGACGCATCTTAAGGAGCAGGTGTCTGCAACCAATGTTGACGAGGAGGAAGAGGTGGAGGGAATCCTTGATGACATTCAGCCATTGTCTGCTCAGGGACCTCTCCTGGACGAGGTGGAGGAAGAAGAGGAGGAGGAGGAGGATGATGATGGGGATGATTACTTAGGGGAGGAGGATGCATCTCGTGGGGCAAGTGGAAATGTTGGCGTGGCAAGGTCGGGTACAGGGTTTGTGCGTGACTGGAGGGATGTGGATTTGCCAGAAAGTTCTCCTTCACCCAGCACTCGCAGTGCATCATTGACACCGGGAACATTGGCCCACATGTCAGATTATGCCTTGCAGATCCTAAAAAGTGGCCCACGCATTGCCAAAATGATGAACGATGACGACTACTGGTTGGCCAGCATCCTGGATCCACGTTATAAAGGCAAATTACAAAACATCATGCCACAGGAGAACCTTGACCTAATATTGGCTACTAAACAAGCAACTCTGGTTAACCGGTTGGTTGAGGCATTCCCAGCACACAGCAGCGGTGATGGTTCTCACACAAGCCGTACGGGCCAGGGACAGCTTGGCAGAGGTGTTCGTGGTGCACACAGCAGAAGTGGCGTTGGAGACAGGGGTTTCATGACAATGTTGTGGACTGATTTTTCACGGACCGCTCACACAACTGTTAATACAGCATCGATGGAAAGTGACAGGAGACAGCAGTTGTCAACTATGGTTAACAACTACTTTTCCTCCCATATCGATGTTCTCCCGCACAGGTCATTCCCCTTTGACTATTGGTCCGCTAAACTGGACACCTGGCCTGAATTGGCACAATATGCCTTACAGGAGCTCGCTTGCCCAGCTGCAAGTATGCTATCGGAAAGAGTCTTCAGTGCAGCTGGATCAATCCTGACAGAAAAAAGGACCCGTCTGTCAACCCAAAATGTGGATGATCTAACCTTCATTAAAATGAACCATGCATGGGTTTCCAAGGATTTTGTCCCACCTTCCCTTGATGACACATAGGTTGCCAGAAAAATGACTTGCTTTGGTCCTCCTCCTATTCCGCGAACTTGACCTATTTTGCCTTTTGCAGCAGCTGAATGACCCACATCTACATATGCCACTTTGTAAACCTCCCTAAGTGGGCGGCCCCCCCCATGGCCGGGGTCACCACCTAGCGCACAAAACCGAGCGAGTGCCGTTGCCCTAGACAGGTGGGTAGGCCGACTCTTGGGTGCGGGCACTGGCATAGGGTCCCTCATAGTGCAATCAAGTGTCTCTGACAGTGGTGGTGCACACCCGCCGTCAGACACACCGCCGTACTATGAGGTGCCCAGTGCCAGTACCAACGCCCACGAGTGTGCCCCCCTTGCTTGGGCAGGGCCCCAGCATTTGCAATGTTTACCTCTCCCTGCTCCTCCGCTGTGTAGTCTGGGCTGTCAAATCCTTCACTGGGACTGCCACTACAAATTGATTGAACTGAAAGATGATGGTTAAGATGTAGCTATACCCTGTCCTGCTAGCCGGGCTCTAGCTCCAGATGATCAGTGGCTTCCATTTCTTATGGATGTCGACTCACAATTACATGCAGTGGTGGTTTATAATCAGCTTTCACAGTTTTCCTACTCACAAACGTGTACCATTCCGGCGCACATTTCAAAATGTGCCCTCTCATGCCAATCAAATAGAATCGCCTACGGCCTGTGGCTTCTGTCTTTTGCACTCCAAAGTTACGTGACAGATCATGATAGCCAGTGAGAACCATGTTTACATCGCTCCCTGTGATAAAAATTGGATTGAGATGAGTAACAGTGATGGAATCAACGGAAGTGCGATACAGCAAGACTTTATTCACAGAAAAATGTTTTCACTGTCTCAACACACAAATTAATTGAGGGTCAGTATTGCCTATGAGAATTGTGACAGAAGTTTTTCCCGTGAATAATAATTCCTAGATTTCTGCAATCAATAGCCTTTATGTCACTAATTGTATGCATCTCATTTCCTATTGCGAAGAGGATGGACTGTATTACTGAGACAGAAATATATATGAAGATTTAAAAATAACACCAAAAGTATATAGTTGTGTCGCCTCAAATGCATTTCCTTTTTTCCACTTTTTAGATTGCTGTGTAATCCATACTGAGAACACGGAGATTTTACATGTTTAAACTATGCTATATATACCTGCTATCCAGTGATAAAGTACCCTTTCTCAACTTTGTACAATCTGGTCAAATCCCTACTGAGCCTGAGAACATCTGAGTCTGCCTCCTGATCTATAGACATATATTTTTAATGTGTAAACTAGGCTACATATATACGTGTTATCCGGTGAAACTGTACCCTTTATCAACTTTCTACAATGTTGTTGAATCCATACTGGGCCTGAGAACGGCTGCCGAGCTGTTAAGCAAGCTACAGCACCTGTGGTTTGGACACGTAATTTTTTCAGGAATGACGGTTAGGCCTAACTCCGGAATTGCGGTTGACCTGAACTTACTGGGAAATCATCGTTCGCGGGGAATAATCTGAATCCCAGATCCCCATCACTAACGGAGTTCAGCAGGTTATCTGCACCTGTAAGCGACAAAAGCTGGTCCTTTCAGTGTAGCGTGTATGCAGCCCCGGACATATACTGGAATGCTAGACCTGTTATTGCTCGATCCCACGTGCCACAGCCTCGCGTATCCCTCTAGTAAGCTTGACGCGTACCGCGGGGCCATGCCGGAGTCTCGGTCGTTAACGGAATAAAGCTGAGAAATCGCTAGCACAACTACAAACAGACATACCACACCACACACAGAATCGACAAAGCTTGCAATCTGTCCATCTTTTCTGTAGCTTGTATGGTAGTGGTTTCCCGGGTGCAGTCCAATTAAGCCACAGGCTCCACTCCTGGTGGTGCCCTTTTGGACATTCCTTTAAGGTTCAGCTTTGCAATCATACTGCCCCTGGAAACCAAAAACTTTGCCTTCAGGGACGCTGTTTGGAGGTTCGTGGGAATAACGCCGCCCGATCAGCAGTCGGCATATGGGTCGCCCTCCCAGGGCTGTGGGGTACTCGGTACCGGGCCGGTGTCAGTGGGATGTGTCACAGCAGCGGTGACCCGGACGGTGGCCCTGGGCGCCCATGTAAATGACGTGGTATAATGGTAAAGAGTTTATATAGATAGTTTGACGCCACCTGTGGTGTTCGGCAACATAGATGATAGGCCGACGCTGCATGCAGATCCTCTGGGACTGATGGTGTTGCGTAGCAAAGATGGTGAAGATCCCCACAGGTGGAGCTGGAGTCCCAGGGAAGTGTAGATGTAGTGATGGGGGAAAGGCACAGGCGGTGTAGGTGCTGGTACCCAGATGTAGCGGTGCTGGAATAACTGTAGGACACCAGAGCGTGCAGTTCCAAAGCTTTACTCACAGTCTGCAGGTTACACAGATGCCTGCCTCCGTGCTGTGTCATCCGGGTCAGGACCTCTGCCAACCTCCGGGACCAGAATGGAAAGCTCCCTTCCAACACTCCGCCAACATGTACCTTCCTGAACGTCTCCTTTCTAGCGCTTGTGGGGGAAGCACTCACAGGACCGTGGTTCACTGAAATGCCTCCTGTCTAACAGATGTTCCTCAGACTTTACTTGTATGGCAGACAGCTGTAGCCTTTTCCTTCTGCCTCGCACACGTCGATGCTGGGGCCTCCGAGCCTTAGTTGGGTACAGAGCATTTATAGCTGCTACTTCCCCCGGTTTCTGCTGCAGGAACGTCAGTGTCCCTACAAACTCGGAGACCGGAATACGGACCATGCGCTCCAGCTAGGAGTGAGCCTTAACTCTGCTCATCCTCCAGCTCCCCTTCTCAGGTCCACACACTTCCCCTTCCCTGCACAGAGTGCCCAAACTTACCTCCTCCCGACCACAGAGAGCAGCTCCTCAGCAGTCAGGTTCAGAGGTCTCCCTGCCTGGAGTGGGAAATGTGTTGTGTGTTGGTTTCACTGCTAGAGAGATCCTTCGTTGCTCCCAAGCTTGACAACACACTCCCTAGGAGGAAGGCAATGCCACAGTGGCAACCGTACTCTTGGGGACGCCACAAGTGCACTGAGGCCCAGCCACTGCTGGATGATGCTGCTGGTACATTGATCCAGACCACTACATTCCCCTCGCACTCTACACAGCCAGAATCTGACCCAGAGGAAACTCAGGTTCCCCTTCCCGCATACTATACCACCTTACACGGTGACAAAGAGGAAGGTGCAGATGAAAGTGCAGGTTCCTTGAGCAGGTGGGGGGGCATACTCATGGGCGATGGCACTGGCACAGGGCACCGCATAGTAAGCAAAAGTGTCTCTGCCGGTGGGAGGGCCTAAACAGCCAAGTGCAGTGAGATGGAAGATGGGGATGACAAGGAGTTCAGAGTAGTGCAGGGATTCCCTAGCAAGGAGACTTATGTAATTGTTTTCAATGTTGGGACAGCAATTTTTGGGGAGCACTATACTCTGGTGAATGATATATGAGGCCCACCATACACTGGAGCATTCCAAAGGTGGACATCAGACACTGGAGCAGCATTTACAGGGCACATTATACACTAGAGCAGTAGAAATGGGGCCCATTATATATGGAGCATTATTTGGGCCCATAAGACAGTGGAGCTTCATCCATTGGGACCAACATATACTGTAGCATTATGTGGAGCTCATCATATACGGTTTGAAACATTATATGGGAATAATGATTCCGTATGGAGAAATATATGGGCCTCATTACTCTGTATAGCGCACTAAGCGCTGGCCATAATACTGTATGGAGTTATATACTGTCCGTTTTTGGAGGTATTGGAGAATTTAAAATGGATATCAGTCATGAGATGTAAGAAGTGAAGTATTTTTTATTGTACTATACTGCTATTTCTCTGCCGTATCGGAGCATCATGAGTTGTGGTATGTGTTAAAGGGGCGCTCTTTGGCCCTGGGCCCACGAAAACCTGTAGCCAGCCCTCCCCCCCCACAACTGTAGCCAAATAACCCCCATTTTTCAGTGCGTAACTAGTATTATGAAGTTAATTAAGGTTGACAAGCTTCAGTAACAAGAATTTATGCTTTTGGCATTCAAATGGGCACTGTTGGTGTGTTTCCTGTCCTCCTCTCACTGCCGACTTTAATTCTCCATTGACTTACATTGGGTTTCGTGTTTCGGGACGACCCCGACTTTAGTCGGCCGATTTTGCTCGACCTGACTTTTGGAAAAGTCGGGTTTCATGAAACGAAACTCGACCCTAAAAAATCAAAAGTCGCTCAACACTATTGGTCTTTATATAGAGATTATTTTCAGTAACAGCGCAGTCATCTCTTACATCCACTATTAGGGTGCGTCACCGAGTTGTAATCAAAGTTACCTGGTTAGGGGCCCACTCAGAAGTTTCGCCCCCTGAACCAAAACCCTAGCTACGCCTCTGCATTAGACGTAAGGTATTTACGGCAATCTGCTGTCCTGAATTTTATTATTATTATTATTATTATTCCATGGTGCTGTACATGAGAAGGGGTTACATACAAATTACAGATATTAATTACAGTAAACAAACTAACAATGACAGACTGATACAGAGGGGAGAGAGGACCCTACCCTTCGGGCTTACATTCTACAGGATGGTGGGGAAAGAGACAGTAGGTTGGGGGGGTTGCAGCAGTTCCGGTGTTGGTTGAGGCAATATCTCTGGAAGTGGTGAGGAGGTAGCGGGGTCATTGCAGCCTGCAAGCTTTTTTGAAGAGGTGGATTTTCAGGTTCTGTCTGAAGGATCCGAATCTGGTTGATAGTTGACATGTTGGGGCAAAGAATTCCAGAGGATGGGGGATATTTGGGAGAAGTCTTGGAGACGGTTGGGTGAGTAGCCAATGAGTGTGGAGGAGTGAAGGAGGTCTTGGGAGGGCCAGAAATTACGTGAGGGAAGGTATCGGGAGATTAGTTCAGAGACATATGGGGGAGACAGGTTATCGATGGCCTTGTAGGTCAGTATTAGTAATTTGAACTGGATACGCTGAGGGAATGGGAGCCAGTGAAGAGATTTGCAGAGGGGAGAAGCGGAGGAGTAGCGAGGAGAGAAATGAATTAGTCGGGCAGCAGAGTTAAGAATGGACTGGAGAGGTGCGAGGGTGTTAGCAGGGAGGCCACAGAAAAGGATGTTGCAGTAGTCGAGGTGGGAGATGATGAGGGCATGCACAAGCATTTTAATAGATTGAGGTTGGGACGTCTGGGCCAGAATCCAGTAGTGTCTACTGGAATATGTGGGACTTTATGAGTTGCCCCAGGCCAAGATTATAAATTGAGAAGAGTAGGGGTCCTAGAACAGAGCCTTGGGGGACTCCAACAGAGAGAGGGTGGGATGAGGAGGTAGTGTGGGATTGGGAGACTCTGAATGTGCAGTTGGAAAGGTATGAGGAGATCGAGGATAGGGCGAGGTCTTTGATGCCAAAGGAGGAGAGGATCTGTAGTAGGAGGCAGTGGTCAACTGTGTCAAAAGCAGAAGACAGGTCTAGAAGCAGGAGTATAGAGTATTGTCCGTTTGCTTTGGCTGTAAGTAGGTCGTTAGTAATTTTGTTCAGGGCTGTCTCAGTGGAGTGATGGGGGTGGAAACCAGATTGTAGATTGTTAAAGAGCAAGCTAGATGAAAGGTGGGAGGAAAGTTCAGCGTGGACGTGCAGCTCCAGGAGTTTGGAAGCAAATGGGAGCAGCGATACTGGGCAATAGCTGGACATAGCAGTTGGGTTGAGGGTTGGCTTTTTAAGGATAGACTTGCTTGTGGCATGTTTGAAAGCAGAAGGGAAGGTACCGGAAGTTAGTGAAAGGTTGAAGAGGTGGGTTAGGGATGGGATATTGAGCTCACCTCTTCCCTAGCAGCCCATTATTCCTGCTGCATGTGCTCTCTTGCCCTCCCATTAAAGTGAAGCTGTCACCCTATTTTTCGCCTATCAGCTGCGGCCACCAACATCAGGGGCTTATCTACAGCATTCTGTAATGCTGTAGATAAGCCCCCAATGTAGCCTGAAAGATAAGAAAAAAGAGTTAGTGTCCCGTTACACATAACAATGTCCCAGTGATCCCACCAACTATCCAACATGGATGGGATCGCTGGGACATCATTAGGCTGATTGCTGGTGAGCTGTCACATAGACAGCCCCTCCAGCAATCAGGACCAGCGAGCAAGCTGGTTTCCAATGTAAATAGGTCGCCCTCCCAGGGCTGTGGAGTACTCGGTACCGGGCCAGTCTCTTAGAGGAGAATGTCACAGCAGCGGTGACCCGGTCCGTGGCCCTGGGCGCCCATGTAAAAGGGTGAATGTTGAGTGATGGAATAAAGTTTATTAATGAATGTTTCGTGACTAGTGTTGAGCATTCCGATACCGCAAGTATCGGGTATCGGCCGATATTATCTGTATCGGAATTCCGATACTTAGTTCCGATACTTTTTTCATATCGAATACCGGAATCGGAAGTTCCCATAATGCTAGGAGCCCGCTCGATTTGATTCAGCCAATGGGGATCCTCAGAAGTGTGGGCACATCCTGTTAGGCATGTAGGCATGTTAACTACTGGCATGGCTGTGATTGGCTGCTGAAATGATGCCATGATGCACTATAAAAACCGCTGCAGCCGCCATTTCTGGTCACTCTGCTGTGAATTCAGTTAGGGACAGGCTGCTGTTGAAGACTATGAGGGACAGTTAGAAATAGCGATTCTAAAAACAATATTGTGCTTTATCCAGGCTACATAAACCACCACTGTAGATTTCTTTTGCCTAGCAGCAGTGTTCACAGCTGTCTGCAAGGGCTGTGTGAGTGCAGACCCACGCTGTGTAGTGTGTCCTGCAGGCACGTCTGCTTGTAGGCCGCCCAGCGTGTGTCTCTGCCTCATACACATTTTACTTTTATTGCTGCTTTTTTTTCTCCTGTATAGTGTGCTTCCATACGTATCCATATACGTTGGTTGCAAACACTAAAGGAGTGGACAGCGGAGCCTTTCAGCAGCCTTTCAGTGCTATAGCCCATTTCTCTGCACTGTTTTTGGCTGTCTGATAGGTCTCTCTGTGTGTGAGTGCAGCTCACGTTGCAGTGTGTTCTACAGCCACCGCTAGCTGTAGTCCGCTCAGCGTGCGTCACTGCCTCATACATAGTCCTTTTTTTGCAGCTAATTTAGCCAGATTTTTGCTCCTATATTAGTGTGCTTCCAACCGCATCCATTGTCATTGGTTGGTTGCAAACACTATATAGGATTAGATAGAGGAGCCTTTTTGCTGGCTTGTGCCCTTCAGGGCCAGCCAGACTAGTATCACCCTATTTTTTGGAGCCTCATCAATTGCATTGTAGGTTAGCTTCCTGCATTGTAATCGCTCCAAAAAGTTTGTGATACTATAGCTTTCAAACTTTGGTCACATCCTTTTCTTTCCCCCCCCCCAAAAAAAAGGAAATAAAGTTCACCAAACACTCCACTTTACAGTTGTCTAGGCCACATTAGATCATATTAAAGTGTAGTACACACACTCTTAGCCAAATTAGTGTTTCTTATACTGGTTAGCAGGTGTTCAGGAATAAGAACACTAAGCCACCCCTTTTTTACTTTTCTGCCTATCTTTATCAGTCTACCAAGATGAAGAAGGCAGGGAGTAAGGCACGTGGTCGTGGCCGTGGAGTTTCAGCAGGGAGAGGACGGGGGGATTCAGCAGGGAGAGGACGTGGGGATTCGGTGTCTGCTGCGGCCACCAGTGACCCGGCATCCCCCACTTTTACCAGGCAACAGTCCTTCATGTGCAGCTTTGTAGGACCTCGCCGTACCCCACTGCTGCGTGACGAACAAATTGAAGCCGTTGTCGGATGGATGGCAGCTAACGCATCCACTTCAATGACTTCCGCATCCTCCCAAGGCCAGAGCACTGAAGAGCAACCATCTGTCTCTTCACCACCTGCCAAATTGCCCAGGCAGTCGGAGAGCCCTGGACAGGAGCCATCTCAATCTTTACTTCTGTTCTCAGAATCTGTTGGCTTGGAAAGAGGTGGCCAGCCAAGCAGCATTCTAGAGCGTGAAGAAGAGGGAGTATGCAGTGATGCGCAACTGCTTTGTCCCTCTGAATCTGAAGAGGCGGGTGGGCCAGTGCCTATTGTCAGCACACCTCAGTGCTCATCTGATGATGATGAGACTCAGTTGCCAATTTCTGGTGCGTACGCTGCTGGCGAGACAACCCAGGACCAGCCGGTGCTTGAAGAGGGGAGTGGAGATGATGAGGTCCTTGACCCATCATGGCGTCAGCCACAGGAAGGTGGTGGGAGCAGCTCTGAGGAAAAAATTCCCCGAACGGCCAAAAGAGGAGGGAGAGGGCGGGGGCAGACTTGGTTGCCTGTAGCCTCCACTTTGGCACCCGTCAGGAGCAATCCTCTTCCAAAACACAAAACGGGCGCTCCCAGGACTTGCAGTGCGTGGTCTTTTTTTGACACAGTTGCAGATGACATTTGCTTTGTCAAATGCAAGCTGTGTCATCAGAAAGTGAAACGAGGGAAAAATGTGACCAACCTCAATACCACAAATATGTGGAAACATGTGCGTACCAAGCACGAGGTGGAGTTACACACTGAAGATGTAGGCCAACCTTCAGCAGCACCTACCACCTCTTCAGCTCGTGTTAGGGCCTCTTCCTCCAGCTCACACACAGCTGGTTCGGCTTCCTCACTGGAACGCCATGGAAGAACCACTGCCACTGTTGTCCAGAGACCCAGTGAAATTCCACCCACTGAACCACGTTCGCAGTCATCAGCACACTCCCAGGCCACTCACCAGCAATCAGTAGCACAGGCATGGGAGAAAAAGCGGCCATACTCGGCAAACCATCCCCGAGCACTGGCTCTGAATGCAGGCATTGCCAAACTACTGGCCCTTGAGATGCTGTCATTCAGGCTGGTGGAGACTGACACCTTCCGGAACTTTATGTCATTGGCAGTTCCACAATACAATGTGCCCAGCCGCTTTTATTTCAGCAGGCAAGCCGTCCCTGCCCTGCAAAAGCATGTGGAGGGAAAAATTAAAAATGCGCTACTAAATGCCGTCAGTAGCAAGGTCCACCTGACCACCGATGCGTGGACCAGTAGACATGGACAGGGATGATACCTTTCCCTCACTGCCCATTGGGTCAATGTTGTGGAGCCGGGTACAGATCTGGAGAGTGGCTCTGTACGTATTCTGCCAACTCCAAGGATTGCAGTAATGCAGTCTGTACATATTGAGTCCTCCTCCTACTCTAGTTCCTCGGAATCAGCACTGCGTGAGCCTGTTAGGCCAGATATGAGCACAGGTGTGGCCAAACGTCAACAGACCGTCCTTAAATTAATTTCTTTGGGGAATCGGAGCCACACAGCACAGGAGCTCTGGAATGCCATCAAGCAGGAGAGCGATGTGTGGTTTGTGCCAGGTTTGGTAGTGAGTTACAATGGCCGAAATCTAGTGGCAGCTCTGGGCCTAGGCAACCTCACTCACATACCATGTCTGGCACACGTGCTCAATTTGGTCGTGCAGAGCTTTCTGAGGGACTATCCGGATCTTGATGCACTGCTGCACAAGGTTCGCCTAGAGTGTGCTCACTTGCGGCGTTCCAGCATGGCAAGATCGCGCATTGCATCTCTGCAACGCCGATTCCGCCTGCCAGAACATCGCATCATATGTGACCTCCCCACCAGGTGGAATTCAACATTACATATGTTGGAGCGGTTGTGTGAGCAGCAGGCAGCAGTAATGGAGTACCAGCTGCATCAGGCGCAAACAAGTCGCACTGTGCGCCGGACACACTTCACCACCACTGAGTGGGCCACTATGAGGGACATCTGCCAAGTTTTGCGTGCCTTCGATGACTCCACGCGGATGGCCAGTGCAGATGATGCACTAATCAGCATGACTGTCCCCCTCATCTGTCTGCTTCAAAAAACCTTACAAGCACTAAGTGAGGAGGTTTTTGAATAGGTCGAGGATGAGCAGTCAGAAATGCCATCTGCTTCTGGCAAATCTCCGCAACGTGCTTCCACACAAAGGCCCAGGCAGGGGACACTTAGTGAGGAGGATGACGAGGAGTCAATGGAGTCATCCTCATTTTCGCAGTCTTTTACTAGGCATTGCTCCTACTAGCCAGTTTCCTACTCCACACTGATGAGGGGCAATACCCCGAAACAGCTGTCTGTGGATGGATACCATGTTTTGGCATAGGTGGTTTCCTTCATTGGAGACTGCCCTTCCCGTGGTTGTTCCTTCCCGGTGAAAGACCTGGCTAGTCATTGCTTGCATTGAGAAACATGTGATGGTGTCTCCGCGGCTGTTGATTTACATGTTTTTGCATATTTCCCATAAGGGATGGGGCATTGCTCTAGAATCACTGCGTTGAGAAACATGTGATGGTGTCTCCGCAGTGTTGGATGTTGATCTCCATGAGGTCACTCATCCTCATTTTCGCAGTCTTTTACTAGGCATTGCTCCTACTAGCCAGTTTCCTACTCCACACTGATGAGGGGCAATACCCCGAAACAGCTGTCTGTGGATGGATACCATGTTTTGGCATAGGTGGTTTCCTTCATTGGAGACTGCCCTTCCCGTGGTTGTTCCTTCCCGGTGAAAGACCTGGCTAGTCATTGCTTGCGTTGAGAAACATGTGATGGTGTCTCCGCGGCTGTTGATTTACATGTTTTTGCATATTTCCCATAAGGGATGGGGGAATTGCTCTAGAATCACTGCGTTGAGAAACATGTGATGGTGTCTCCGCAGTGTTGGATGTTGATCTCCATGAGGTCACTCATCCTCATTTTCGCAGTCTTTTACTAGGCATTGCTCCTACTAGCCAGTTTCCTACTCCACACTGATGAGGGGCAATATCCCGAAACAGCTGTCTGTGGATGGATACCATGTTTTGGCATAGGTGGTTTCCTTCATTGGAGACTGCCCTTCCCGTGGTTGTTCCTTCCCGGTGAAAGACCTGGCTAGTCATTGCTTGCGTTGAGAAACATGTGATGGTGTCTCCGCGGCTGTTGATTTAAATGGAGGAGGAGGAACACATCTCTCCAGAGGAGGGAGGTACACAAGGCTCTAGTAGTCAGTGTGTACAGCGAGGGTGGGGTGATGCTGAGCAGGCAGAGATGCTGCCTGAAGCTGGGGACAGCGTTTCCGGTCCAGTTGGCAGTCTGCAGCACATGGTTGATTTCATGCTGCAGTGCTTGTTAAATGACCGACGCATCGCCAACATTCTCCACACGGCTGATTATTGGGTGTACACCCTCCTAGATCCTCGCTACCGGGACAACTTACAAAGCCTCATACCACAGTTGAACCGGGAGCGAAAAATGCGGGAGTACCAAGAAACACTTGTGCAGGCCATCATGTTCTCCATTCCCCCCGCAAGTGTTGCTGGTAGTGCTTTTCAAAGCAGCCATGTGGGTAGAGGCAGTGGAGGAAGCTCTGCACAAAGAGGTAGCAGAGGCAGTGCCGCAGGACAAGGCAAGGCCAGTATGGCCCAAATGTGGAAAAGTTTTGTGGGACCGCCACAAACGGCTACACCATCACAGACGGCTCCAGTCAGCAGGAGGCAACGTTTCCGTCAGATGGTGACAGACTACTTGTCGTGCCCTGTTAGTGTTCTCCCAGACGGCTCTTCCCCGTTCAAGTATTGGGTCTCTAAGCTGGATACATGGCCAGAGCTTAGCCAGAATGCATTGGAGGTGCTGGCTTGCCCTGCTGCCAGTGTATTATCGGAACGTGTCTTTAGTGCTGCAGGTGGTGTGGTAACAGACCGTCGCACGCGACTATCCGCCGATAATGTTGACCGGCTTACTTTTGTGAAAATGAACAAGGCCTGGATCTCACCTGAATTTGCCAGTCCTCTTCCAGATTAAATAATTGGCTGGCAACAGGATCCAGGTCTCCTGTTGTGTTCATGTTTCTATGACCTGAAATTTATTTCCTGGGCAACAGCAACGCCCGTTGTTGCTCAGAAGTGCTGTGCGCACAGACAAAACACTCGCTCATGTGTAAGTGGGGTTCGGTAACGTCAGCTGATCCCCTGCTGTGTGTACGGCAAACTCTCCTGCTGCCTACAACTTCTGACTACCTCTGATTTAATATGTTCTCTGATTTGCCCTCTGTCTCCACTCTGTTTTGAGTATTTCCTCCGGCCTACAACACCGCCTGTTTCTGCTCTCAAGTGCCGTCTGCACAATCCACACTTGTTCCTGTGTTACCTGAGTCCTGTAACATCTGCTCATCTCCAGAGGTGAGCACGGCAATGTCTCCTGCTTTGTCTACATTCCCACTACTTGTAGTGGAAATGTGGACAGAGCAGGAGACATTGCCTGACTCACCTCTAGGGAGAAGCTGGTGTTACAGAACCCCAGTAACACAGGAACAAGTGTGGGTTGTGCAGACGGCATTTCAGAGCAGCAACTGGCGTGGTTGGAAGCCAGAGGAAATACTCGAAACAGAGTGAAGACAGAGGCCTAATTGGAGTACGTTGACAGTTAGTAGTAGTCTAGAAACAATCGCAAACTGCCACCAAGTAGGCCTCGGCCTACTACCTGATTTTCCCTGGGCTCCGACACCGCCAGTTGGGCTCAGAAGTGCTGTCCGCACAGACAAAACACTCGCTCATGTGTAAGTGGGGTTCGGTAACGTCAGCTGATCCCCTGCTGTGTGTATGGCAAAATGTCCTGCTCCCTCCACAGTCAAACAACCTCAGATTTACACCTGGCTCCAAGTAGGCCTCGGCCTGCTACCTGATTTTCCCTGGGCTCCAACACCGCCAGTTGGTGCTCAGAAGTGCTGTGCGCACAGACAAAACACTCGCTCATGTGTAAGTGGGGTTCAGTAACGTCAGCTGATCCCCTGCTGTGTGTACGGCAAACTCTCCTGCTGCCTACAACTTCTGACTACCTCTGATTTAATATGTTCTCTGATTTGCCCTGTCTCCACTCTGTTTTGAGTATTTCCTCCGGCCTACAACACCGCCTGTTTCTGCTCTCAAGTGCCGTCTGCACAATCCACACTTGTTCCTGTGTTACCTGGGTCCTGTAACATCTGCTCATCTCCAGAGGTGAGCACGGCAATGTCTCCTGCTTTGTCTACATTCCCACTACTTGTAGTGGAAATGTGGACAGAGCAGGAGACATTGCCTGACTCACCTCTAGGGAGAAGCTGGTGTTACAGAACCCCAGTAACACAGGAACAAGTGTGGGTTGTGCAGACGGCATTTCAGAGCAGCAACTGGCGTGGTTGGAAGCCAGAGGAAATACTCGAAACAGAGTGAAGACAGAGGCCTAACTGGAGTACGTTGACAGTTAGTAGTAGTCTAGAAACAATCGCAAACTGCCACCAAGTAGGCCTCGGCCTACTACCTGATTTTCCCTGGGCTCCGACACCGCCAGTTGGGCTCAGAAGTGCTGTCCACACAGACAAAACACTCGCTCATGTGTAAGTGGGGTTCGGTAACGTCAGCTGATCCCCTGCTGTGTGTATGGCAAAATGTCCTGCTCCCTCCACAGTCAAACAACCTCAGATTTACACCTGGCTCCAAGTAGGCCTCGGCCTGCTACCTGATTTTCCCTGGGCTCCGACACCGCCAGTTGGTGCTCAGAAGTGCTGTGCGCACAGACAAAACACTCGCTCATGTGTAAGTGGGGTTCAGTAACATCAGCTGATCCCCTGCTGTGTGTACGGCAAACTCTCCTGCTGCCTACAACTTCTGACTACCTCTGATTTAATATGTTCTCTGATTTGCTCTGTCTCCACTCTGTTTTGAGTATTTCCTCCGGCCTACAACACCGCCTGTTTCTGCTCTCAAGTGCCGTCTGCACAATCCACACTTGTTCCTGTGTTACCTGGGTCCTGTAACATCTGCTCATCTCCAGAGGTGAGCACGGCAATGTCTCCTGCTTTGTCTACATTCCCACTACTAACCCAGGAACACGTGTGGATTGGGCAGACGGCTGCTGTACGCATAAACTGGCGGTGTTGGTGGTCACGTGAAATCCTGGAAACAGAGTGGAGACAGATGCCTAATTGGAGCACGTTGACAGTCTGTTGTAGCCTACAAACAATCTAAAACTGCCACCAAGTAGGCCTCGGCCTACACCATAATTCTCCCTGGGCTCCAACAACGCTAGTTGGTGCTCGGAAGTGCTGTCCACACAGAAAAACACACTTGTTCATGTGAAAGTGGGGGTCGGTAACGTCGGCTGATCCCCTGCTGTGTGGAGGGCAAAGTGTCCTGCTCCCTCCAAAGTCAAAATACCCCAGCTTTACACCTGGCTCCTAGTAGGCCTCGGCCTGCACCATGATTGTCCCTGGGCTCCAACAACGCCAGTTGGTGCTCGGAAGTGCTGTCCACACAGAAAAACACACTCGTTCATGTGAAAGTGGGGTTCGGTAACGTCAGCTGATCCCCTGCTGTGTGGAGGGCAAACTGCTGCTGCCTCCAAATTGTAACTACTTCAGATTTAAACATTCTCTGATTTGGCCTCTGTCTCCACTCTGTCTCTAGTATTTCCCCTGACCTCCAACACCGCCAGTTCCTGCTCACAGTTGCCGTCCACGCATTCCACACGTGTTCCTGTGTTACTGGGGTTCTGTAACGTCAGCAGATCCCCCAATGTGTGTCCGCCACTGTCTCCTGCGCTGTCCACCTTCCCACTGCAAGCGGTGGGAAGGTGGACAGAGCAGGAGACATTGGCAGACAAACATCAGGGGATCTGCTGACATTACAGAACACCAGTAACCCAGGAACACGTGTGGATTGGGCAGACGGCTACTGTACGCATAAACTGGCGGTGTTGGTGGTCACGTGAAATCCTGGAAACAGAGTGGAGACAGATGCCTAATTGGAGCACGTTGACAGTCTGTTGTAGCCTACAAACAATCTAAAACTATCACCAAGTAGGCCTCGGCCTACACCATGATTGTCCCTGGGCTCCAACAACGCCAGTTGGTGCTTGGCAGTGTCTTTGGCACGGGGACTCCCTGTTGCCCAGCCTGGTTCCAGCACGCCTGCTGTTTCCGGGTAGTGTCAAGGTCACTATGCCACCAATCCATTGTCCTGTCGTCTTGCGGCCGGGTTAGCCGACTCTACGGTGCCTGCAGTTTAGGTGACTCGTATGTGGGCTGCGGGAACTGGCACTGAAGGCTGGATCCGTAGTGCCAATGGGACATGGACCCCCTGTAGGACTGTGGGTTTCGGTAACTGCGGCCGGCTTGCGGCCTGGCTACTTTGCTTTGAATGGGTACCTTCTGCTACCCACCCGGGTTCCAGCACTACCTGCTGGTTCTCGCCAGAGCCTTTGGCCTAGGTGCCTCCATCTCGGTATCCGAAGTCCAGCACCGTCAGCTGGTCCTTGGTAGTGCTTTCTAGCACAGGTACCTCCTGCCTAGTAACCGTGGTCCAGCACCGTCAGCTGTTCCTCGGTAGTGCCATTGGCTCTTGTAGCTTTTGCTACCCATCTGGGTTCCAGCACCGTCAGCTGGTTCTCAGCAGTGTCTTTGGCACGGGTACTCCCTGTTGCCCATCCTGGTTCCAGCACGCCTGCTGTTTCCGGGTAGTGTCAAGGTCACTATGCCACCAATCCGTTGTCCTGTCGTCTTGCGGCCGGGTTAGCCGACTCTACGGTGCCTGCAGTTTAGGTGACTCCTATGTGGGCTGCGGGAACTGGCACTGAAGGCTGGATCCGTAGTGCCAATGGGACATGGACCCCCTGTAGGACTGTGGGTTTTGGTAACTGCGGCCGGCTTGCGGCCTGGCTACTTTGCTTTGAATGGGTACCTTCTGCTACCCACCCGGGTTCCAGCACTGCCTGCTGATTCTCGCCAGAGCCTTTGGCCTAGGTGCCTCCATCTCGGTATCCGAAGTCCAGCACCGTCAGCTGGTCCTTGGTAGTGCTTTCTAGCACAGGTACCTCCTGCCTAGTAACCATGGTCCAGCACCGTCAGCTGTTCCTTGGTAGTGCCATTGGCTCTTGTAGCTTTTGCTACCCATCTGGGTTCCAGCACCGTCAGCTGGTTCTCAGCAGTGTCTTTGGCACGGGTACTCCCTGTTGCCCAGCCTGGTTCCAGCATGCCTGCTATTTCCGGATAGTGTCAAGGTCACTAGGCCACCAATCCGTTGTCCTGTCGTCTTGCGGCCGGGTTAGCCGACTCTACGGTGCCTGCAGTTTAGGTGACTCCTATGTGGGCTGCGGGAACTGGCACTGAAGGCTGGATCCGTAGTGCCAATGGGACATGGACCCCCTGTAGGACTGTGGGTTTCGGTAACTGCGGCCGGCTTGCGGCCTGGCTACTTTGCTTTGAATGGGTACCTTCTGCTACCCACCCGGGTTCTAGCACTGCCTGCTGGTTCTCGCCAGAGCCTTTGGCCTAGGTGCCTCCATCTTGGTATCCGAGGTCCAGCACCGTCAGCTGGTCCTTGGTAGTGCTTTTTAGCACAGGTACCTTCTGCTTAGTAACCGTGGTCCAGCACCGTCAGTTGGTCCTCGGTAGTGCCATTGGCTCTTGTTCATTCTGCTACCCATCCGGGTGCCAGCACTGTCTGCTGGTTCTCGCCACAGCCTTTGGCCTAGGTGCCTCCATCTCGGTATCCGAGGTCCAGCACCGTCAGCTGGTCCTTGGTAGTGCTTTTTAGCACAGGTACCTTCTGCTTAGTAACCGTGGTCCAGCACCGTCTGTTGGTCCTCGGTAGTGCCATTGGCTCTTGTTCCTTCTGCTACCCATCCGGGTGCCAGCACTGTCTGCTGGTTCTCGCCACAGCCTTTGGCCTAGGTGCCTCCATCTCGGTATCCGAGGTCCAGCACCGTCAGCTGGTCCTTGGCAGTGCTTTTAGCACAGGTACCTTCTGCTTAGTAACCGTGGTCCAGCACCGTCAGTTGGTCCTCGGTAGTGCCATTGGCTCTTGTTCCTTCTGCTACCCATCCGGGTGCCAGCACTGTCTGCTGGTTCTCGCCACAGCCTTTGGCCTAGGTGCCTCCATCTCGGTATCCGAGGTCCAGCACCGTCAGCTGGTCCTTGGTAGTGCTTTTTAGCACAGGTACCTTCTGCTTAGTAACCGTGGTCCAGCACCGTCAGTTGGTCCTCGGTAGTGCCATTGGCTCTTGTTCCTTCTGCTACCCATCCGGGTGCCAGTGATCTCCATGATGACGACCCTGATGAAGGCGACCCTGAAGACCACACCAAAGAAGACCAGAAATATGACCCTAAATAATAAGACCAAGAGGACAAACAACATGAAGACAACCATCAAGATACAGAACAAAAGACAGAAGAACAAGAAGCAGAAGAAGCAAAAGCAGAAGAACAGAAAGCAGAAGAACATTAAGCATAAGACTAAAAATCAGCATAGAAGAAATCAAAATTATAAGCAGAAGAAGACTAAGCAGTAAATGGGGGTGAGTCCGTTCCTCCTGGTGGTGCCCCTGGAAAATGCCTGCTGCTGCAGGCCAAACTGAACGCGGACAAATCCTGTTGTAAATCTTTTGTGACAGGCAGAACGTAAGGTGTAATCTTATAACTTTTATAGATAAGTACTAGAGGAATGCCTGTCACCATAAGAAAATGAAGACAAAGAAGAATAGGAAGAAGATGAAGAAATAGCATATTAAAATTAATAATAGCTGAATAAGAAGAATATGAAGAATGGAAAAAAAAATTAATGGGGAGAAGATGAAGAAGAAGAAGATGAATAAGGTGAAGAAAAAGTTGATGAAAAAAATGCTACTGCTGCGGATCATGAAGGAGAAAGTGTGGGAGAAGTACAAAAGAAGGTGAAGAGCATGGAAGTTGTGAAACATACAGTACATATCTGACGAAATATAAAAAAGGTTAACATAGTCAATATCTTTTTAACTCCGAACGTATTGAAAAAAAAAATTGGAATTAATGCTATGCCATGTGATTTGAATAAACCACTATGCTTTTAATGTCTCCTCCACCTCCCACAATACATTCTACATGATTCTTATTTGTTTTCAATTATGTAGAATTAGCCAACAAGGAAATAAAGGGCTTTTTATTAATTCCGATACCGGAAGTCCCATTGACTTGAATGGGACTTCCGGTATCGGAATCGGCGATACCCGATATTTTTTTCGTATCGGGCGATACGATATTTTTGGGTATCGAACGGTATCGCTCAACACTATTCGTGACGCCACCTGTGGTATTCGGCAATGAAGATGTTAAGCCGACGCTGCAGACAGATCCTCTGGGACAGATGGTGTGGTGCAGCAATGATGGTGTAGCCCTCCACAGGCAGGACTGTAGTCCCAGGGCAGTGTAGATCGGTGTTGGGGAAGAGGGTGTAGTGTCTGGCACAGAAATGTAGCAGTGCTGGAGAAGTTGCAGAAAGAAGGCAAGGACACAGCGGAATGTAGTTTCTTTACCTTTACTTTGTAAGTGCAGTCCAGGGTCCAGATTACAGATGGCACAGGAGCTGATTAGCCTGGAAGCAACTCAGGAATCTCTCTATGCAGATAGGTTGTGTAGTCTCCTTCCTAGCGCTTACTTGAGGTACATGCAGTACTGTGTTACACTGAAGTCCCTCCTTCTTGTTTCCTCTCGGATCTACCTCGTAAGGCAGACAGCTGTAGCCTTCTATCTCTTCTCTTGGCTCACCCATTGCTGTTGTGCCTCCGAGTCTTAGTTGGGAATAGAGTAGGGATGGGCGAATCTACTCGTTAGGACTCGTTACTCTGCGAGTAGTAGGGGACTCGCAGGAGTCGGTACTCTGCGAGTTTCCAAGCGATTACTCGCACAGTAACGAGTCCAATACAAATCAATGGCAATCCTAGTTTTTTCAGAGTTTAATACAAGCAATCCTAGTTTCTTAGCGATTTTGTGTCCCCCTGCTGACACAAAATCGCTAAGAAACTAGAATTGCTTGTATTAAACTCTGAAAAAAAAAAAAAATAGGAGTCTTAGCGATTTTGTGTCCCCCTGCTGACACAAAATCGCTAAGAAACTAGAATTGCTTGTATTAAACTCTGAAAAAAAAAATAGGAGTCTTAGGTATCTCTCTCTCTCAGCACAGGAATCGCTGCAATACTCGCATCCCCATTCATTAACATTGGACTCGCTAGACTTGCAACGAATAGCGAGTTGCCGACTCGGACTCGTCACAGTCTAGCGATTCCGAGTATTTCAGGATTCGCCCATCCCTAGAATAGAGCATTTACAGCTTCCTATTCCTCTGGTTTCTGTTGCAGGACCTTCAGTATCCATACAACCTTGGAGACCAGGCTCCAGATCATGCGCTATCACTAGGAGTGAGCTCTCTATTCTCCGCTCAACCTCCAGCTTCTCTCTCCACGTCTACTCACTTCGGCCTCCTCACACTAACTCCTCTTTCCCTTCCTGGCCCTCAGAGCACTCCTCCCCCAATTCTGGTTCAGAGCTCCCTCTGCTGGCCCGGAGTGGGAACTGTGCTGCATGTTATGTTTAACTGCTAGAGAGACCCTTCATTGCTTCCAAGCCTGACATCACCCTCCCTGGAGGAAGGCAATGCCACTGTGGCGACCATACTCCTGGGGGCGCCACATAAACATCGAGTATCTAAGAGCCGCGCGGCTCTAGGATACCTTATGTTTACCCTAGAAACCAGCGTGTATGCTGGTTTCCAAGGTAAACAGCGGTATCCAAGAGCCGCGCGGCTCTTGGATACCCGCTATTTACCCTAGAATCCAGCGTACATGCTGGTTTCTAGGGTAAACAACGGGTATGTTTAGGCCTCCAGCGCTATCAAAATGCATGCCATGTGAACAGACACCGCAGTTTACAAAACCAAACGTGGAGACCTTTGGCGCAGGTTACTGGCTCACGTATTTTGGCCAAAATATCAGCTAATACTCATTTTTTAATGTGTTTTTTGCACTTTTTATTCAGGGTGCAGTTGGGCCCATTTGGTCTTGTAAACTGCAGTGTCTGTTCACATGGCATGCATTTTGATAGCGCTGGGCAGCTCGCCTGAGCTAATAGAAGGGTGTCACTACTAGGCTGGCCTGGATGCTGTGTATTGCCATAGTGTGAACAGCGCCGCATACAAGTTTTTTGTTGTGCATTAACATACCAGGCAGCCGCCCCCTCCATGCATTGGTAGGCTGTGAGCGGTTGTTTCATCGGTATTCTTGCACCTGTGTTGCCATCTTAATTATATGGGTCCACTGCATTTGTCTGGAGGCCTGGACGGGTAAACCTTTCTGCTGTTTTGCTATTTTCTTCTATTATTGGAGGATTTTTAAGTCCTCTTTTTGTGCTATTTCAGTAAACAGCGGGTATCCAAGAGCCGCATGGCTCTTAGATACCCGATGTTTACATTGGAAACCAGCGTCCAGCGTCGCTGATCGCTGGTTTCTCGCTGCCACACACAGCGATGCGCGCTGGCCAGCGGGAGACCAGCGATCAAAAAACGGCCCAGGACGATAGTGCATGATCAGCGATACCCGGCGGGGGGGCCGGTCGCTGATCCCTGTCACACACAGTGATCTCGCTGTGACGTCACAAAATCAGCGTTCTCGCTAGCGAGATCGCTGTGTGTGACGGGCCTTTAGATTATACTCACCCAGGGGCGGTCTGGTCTTGGTCCGATGAGTGTTGCAGTCCGGCGCCTCCCATCTTCTAATGGTGACGTCTTCTTCTTTGGTTCCTGTGCAGGCGCACAGCTCTGCCCTGTTGATGGCGGTGGCCGCAGCTGATAGGTGAAAAATAGGGTGACACATTCCCTTTAACTGAATTGTCACTTCCTGCCTCTGTCACTAGCACTCAGTTTCCCCCTCCCATCTGGGTTGACCACTACAGCTAACCCCATCCCAGCTAACTGCAGCCCCAGGGGATATTATACTTCTACCACACTAAATGCATTAAAATACATCTTAACCCTTAGGCATTAACCCCCACTACTGTTTCTCAATCATGAGATCTCACGCTTTGAGCGAAATCAGCACTGATGCATTATGTACTAAGCAGTTATTGATCGGTAAATGCTTAGTAAAGTATGTCAGAAGTCTGGTTTCCTTCAAAGCGTTAGATCTCATGATAACATGTGAGATTTCTTGCTTTCATGGAAATGGTGGGTCAGATTGTTGTGAGATTCCGTTCTGCATCCTGGGATCCCCCAACCCAGAAGTTAGGACCTGACTTTTGCAAGGATGGTTCATTTGAAGGGACACATGGCACTATTTTTGATAATAGGTAATATTTAATAAAGATATCAGTATATGGCAGCCCATTTATTTCTTAAACAAAAAGGAAGCTACACACTGGTGACAGGTACATTTTAAATGGCACCAAGTTTTTGCCACCAAACCTGACCACGGCATGACATGGGAGCAGAGACCCCGATTCCAATGATGTGTCACTTACCGGACTGCTTGATTTAGTTTTGAGAAAATCATAGTTTTATCAGAGGTAGATTATCACTAGTAAACTTGCTGCCTTGTAGTCTGACCACGCCCCCAACACCCAATCAGTAATGAGGGGGCGTGGTTGGACTAACTGGCAGCAGGTTTACTAGTACTGAAACGATTATCGCCTGCTGATAAAACTATGATTTTATCAAAATTACAACAAACAACCCAGTAAGTAATGGAATCAGAGTCACTGCCCCTACATTATACTGCTTTAAGATTAGGTTGCAAAAATCTGTTGACACAAATCACTTCATGGACAATTTGGAACCAATTATCTTGGTCAGAAATAGAATTGGTCATACCATTGGCCCAAATCTTCGGCTAAAGACTCCTATGAAGGGGTGGAGTTTTAAGCTGATTGACCCTTAGTTCTCAAGGGGTGTAAGTTGACACATAGACATACATTTTTTACAGGACTGAATCCACATCACATAATAAAATGATTTGCAGACTTAAATAACTTTCAGTGCTGGATAGAATTCTAAAAAATGTTTTTTTTCCACTGTTTAGTTACTCTTTAAAGAGAAAACTGTGACACGTTTGTACATTCGGAAGGAGTCGGGAGGTTGTGAAAGTGTTTGCCCTCAATAAAGATGGTATTTTCTGCAGAGATACGATGTTCGAGTCATGAGAAATCTAGCATAAAAGTCTGATTCAACCACGTCCTTGCACTGAGAGCGGTTAAGAAACAGTCTGAGTACACTGACAAGCCCCCTGTTGACTCCCAGCCTGAAATGGCTTCTATAATAGATTTATCATGACTAGCACATCAAATCGCTACAAAAAAAGGTATAGCTTTAATTGGAGTAAAATGCTCACAGGTCCCCTTTAACAATTATAGCTATTTGTATCTCTACCTGAAAATATGATGATGATAAATGAATTCCACATTGAGGGTCAGCCTTTGAATATCATTTAGGAATTTCATAGAAGCAAAGATGCAAGTAGTCACTTCAGCGAGGAAGAAAATTTGTATATACGGCCACCTATTAGATGGATATTTTCTAAAAATTAATATTGAACCTTAAAAAGTGAATTGAATAAAGAAAACAAACCAAATACTACATTTTCAGACACATATTTCGGTGTGTTTGCTCTTCATCAGGGCAAAGCAGGAGAGAACTGGTTGGCTGTATGAGTTACTTTTTGAAGGGAGATGTAAGGGGTAAATTTCAAACATTTAAAGGGCCTTGTCACATGACCTAGGTGAAACAGCCAAACCATAAAATTTGCAGACACGGGTTTCAGGGTATTTACGCATCATCAGGGCAAAGCAGGAGAACTGGTTGTCTCGATGAATGAATTCTGAATAGAGATGTAATGACTAAAGTTTTTCCTTGTCTAGAGCGCAAAGTAGACGTAGCGAGACTTGTAGACCATGCAATGCTCTCCTGGGAATTTAATTATGGAAGTAGCATTTTCCCAGAGGAACAGGACAGAAATTCAAGGCTGCATGTACTATGAAAGCAGGCCAATCAGGTGCTTTGGAGTCCTTACAGATCTAATCCTAGCTGATCTCATCCTATTCTGGTGGCGTACATCTGTTTTACGGAAAAATTTGAAAATGTACTTGTTTTTCATCTGCTTTTTACACAATTTTTTAAATGAATGGGGCTTAGCCAAATGGAGTGGTAATCTGCCCTCTACCACATGTAAATTAAAGACTAAATCTATGCACACTATCTGGTGTTCGGACACACACATGACAGGATTTTATGCCAGTATATTCTGGAGTAAAACCAACATACAAAATGGCGGCTCTCTATGTTATTAGTCCATTTGGCTTGTTAATTTTAGATCTTATCTGACTGAATGCTGACATTTTTCCCTGGCCAACTAGTTTATTGTCTGTGTCATTAATGGGGCTCGTGGTGTCCTAGTGCAGGTTTATGAATCTGTTAACACTATGTTACAGCTCCTGACAAGTCACAGTACAATGCACCCGTGCCTCCACACCCTGGGGAACCATAATCAATCTTTGGTCAATAATTAAACAGTTAGTGTCATTGTATCTGGGCTTTCCATCTCAAGGTCCCATTAACAACTGGTACAATTGCTCTCCATGAATCACTTCTTAATTGGTTGCTGATTTGCCAGCTGTGCTCGCTCAAGCAGAGGACGGTGCAATTAGAGGGTTACGAAGGCAGAGTTGGGTCAGTGGTTCATGCGGAAGATCGAAGTTGTAGCCTATAATGTTTCACCATTCACCACTATTATGAATTATTTGACTTCAGTCATGACCTGCTGGATGTCTTAATGTAGACTATGCATTGACCTTGAGGAGATGTATGTTGACTACATGGACTTCATATCGTTGAATAGGTGGTAATATTATTCTAGATGGTAGCCATGGGGCACCTGAGCTCAGATGGGAACTTTGCTAATGGGTTTGGTAATTTTGCTATCCTCTTTTGCTCTTCTTGCATCATTGCTTATCTCACGCTCAGAAGAACATTACCTTGTCTCGGATTCATAGTCCTTGGCTTGATGAAGATACCAATTCTGTATCAAAACACCAATATATTATTAATAAAGGAACCTTAAGACATCTTCTCCCCTCTGGATGGTGAATTTCAGCAGCTTCTTTGTCCAGCTTTTTTTCTATATTGTTCTGGTTCATTGCGATCACCTGTGCAACAATTTTATGAAGATGAGGAAAAAATGCTGCATAGAAAGAATGCTTTCAAAAATAGAAGTGTTAACAGTTTGCTTTTCTCAGTTAGCAAAATGCAAAGTGAATGAACCAAAGAGAAATCTAAATTATATCAATATTTGGTGACCTCCCTTACCCTGCAAAATAATATCAAAACATCAATTTTTCTAGGTATTTGCAAATGATTTTGGAAGGAACTCAGCAGGGACTTTGTGCCAAACATCTCAGAGAACTAATCACAGATCTTATGTGGACGTTGTTTGCACAAATCCTTTGGTCTCTCCATGTAATCCCAGACAGACTGGATGATGATGAGATCAGGGCTTTGTGGGGGCTAGATCATCAATTCCAGGGCTACTTGTTCTTCTATAAGTTGAGGTCTTAATGATGTTGGCTGGATGTTTGGGGTCGTTGTTCTGCTGCAAAATATATTTGGCGTCCATCAGATGCCTTGATGATGGTATTGCATGATCTGTGTTTATTTTTTCAAGTTCTTTGGAACAAGCTACCCACTGAGTTCCTTCCAAAAACTGTACGCAAGTGTACCTAGAAGAATTGCTGCTCTTTTGAAGGCAATGGGCGGTCACACCAAATATTTCTCTTTTGTTCATTCACTTACATTATATTTTGTTAAGTGACAATAATAAAAATATTCTATTTCTATTTTAAAAGCATTCTTAATTTCCAGCACTTTTTCCCTCAACTGCCTTTTTTCTCCAACACGTGCCTAAAACTTTTGCTCTTATTTTCTTGTAACTTATTTAGACATTCCAGCCAAAAATATTTTATCGAATTTATAGTGCAACCAGATAACTGTCCAAAATTGTGTTGTCTTCTTCTTGGGGGTTGTCTTCCCAAAGATAGTCAGTATGCAAATGATGTGGTGGAACTCCAAATTTTTCACAAGAGATTTAAGGGTGGTCTTCTCAAAGAGGGGGTGTTTTCTAAAAGATGATGGCTAATAACAACTGAGTTCATTGTATCTGAGAAACCAGTTAGAAAAGTGGGGTTGGTATTGACTTTTTGGGCTTTAAAGAATATCCTGGTAGTTAGGCCATAAGAGTAAAAGTAATATGGTGATCATGCTCACAGCCTGTCATAAATTAGAAATCAAATAGGTTAACAAAAGTTAAGTCACGTAACTATTTTACAGGAGACAACCACTAATCCACCCAAAAGCTCAAGTTATCAGGCCATAGGAAGTGTATTACATGCAATTAAGCAAAATTTATAAAAATAAAAAAATAAACACAATGAATCAGAAGACTTGGCAATTCTTGACTTTCCCGGTAAATTCTTTACCATCACCTTCAATGCACCCTTCAAATGTCTTGACTAGGTTATTGCAAAGTGTCTACGGCATTAATAATTGACAAAATAACACTGAGTGATGATGGAACATAAATGGCCACAGCAACTTTTATTCAACAGAACAATTACTTGAATAAGTATAACACCTTTCAGTTCACTGAGGAGATCCTGGATGGGCCCCAACCCTTGTCAGTACTGGAGCACAACACTCTCCAGTAGCACCACTGCAACTCGGGGTTGATAAACCGTCATAGTACTGCCTGTATAACAATTTTCCTGTTCCTTGGGAACCGTCCCAGCAGGAACTAACCACACATAATAATATGGGGTCACCATGCCATACCTCCAATGGTATCCCGGTCTCTTTATCTGAGGCCATCTCTGACCTCCTCACCTCTGACTTCTATGACATAAATTGTAACACGAAAATACCTCACCCACAAATATAGTTTGATCAATACCAAGGAAACCAAAAAGAAGGGAGGGATGTTTCCTGGTCCCGTATCTTGAATGGCAGCCACACCCCTGTGAACCTCTTCCTCTTATACGGTACCTCAAATACTCCACCCCTGCATAACCCAATTAAGCAATCCTGACCCAGACCCACTCTATGTCACCTGACCTCTGAGTCATCCCTTCTGCAAAACTAGTAGTTAACCCTTACCTAAACTACTTTCAAACCCCTGTCAGTCACGTCCGGTCCTACTCTAGCTGCGCCTGCTGTGGCCCTATCTACCATTGTGGGCTTTTTTTGTGACATCAGTGTAGCCTTTACAGCTTAACAAGAATTCAGTTGAAGGCGACATAAAAGAATCTGTAAAAAACAATTTGTCTCTCATTATTGAAATAGGCAACTGATCTTGTATTTGTCAAAGTTTTCTTGCAAAAATAGCAATTATTTACTATAGGTGATAAATCCTGTTAGAATCAAATCAAAAAGAATGTGACATCTTTATGAATAATCAGCACATTTTTAAGGTAGAAAACTGACCATTTGCTATAGTCCCTCTTTTAACACTTCCTTTATTCCTTCCATTGTCCAGAGGATCTCACCCATGGTTCACCGGTGGCGTACAATTTGATTTTCACAAATGTCCATCAAATCAAATACAGTATATTCTATAGAATCTGACCTACACTTCACCCGTGTACTTCAAATCTGATTTCTATTTGAGCTCTAGGTTACTAATGTCCTTCAAATCTGATCAATAGCCAGATAACTTGATCCTCAGGTCTCAGAGCTGGAGAGTGTCATCGACATTTCTCCAAAACCATTAAATCTGATCTTCACAACTGGTCATGAAATCTAGTTTTCCTGAATAACTTTAGCTTTTGATCCATTACTCACCAATGTGAATCCTGGCCCTGATTTCTGAAACACAGCCAAATTCCAGGCCCTCATCATATCTGACCCACAGGCAAATTCCAGGCCCTGATATCTGATGTACCGCCCAATAACTGACCTTGATATCTAATGGACAGCTCAATTTCTGGCCCTGATATCTGATCTATTGCCTGATTCCTTGCCCTGATATCTGACCTAAGGGCCCTGTCATACGCTTCAATGTCCCAGCGATCCCACCAACGATCCGACGTGGATGGGATCGCTGGGACATAGTTAGCTGATCGCTGCTGAGCTGTCACATAGACAGACTCACCAGCGATCAGAACCAGTGAGCAAGCTGGAATCCAAGGTAAAAAGCGGGTATCTAAGAGCCGCACGGCTCTTAGATACCCGCTGTTTACCTTGGATACCAGCTCCCAGCGTCACTGATTGTTGGTCTCTCGCTGTCACACGCAGCGATGCACGCTGGTCAGCGGGAAACCAACGATCAAAATATGGCCCAGGACGTTCCTGCACAATCAGCGATACCCGGCAGGAGGCCGGTCGCTGATGCGTGTCACACACAGCGATGTCGCTGGTGAGATCGCTGTGGCATCACAAAATCAGCGATCTCGCTGTGTGTGACGGGGCCTTAAAATCGATTCTTTGCCCTTTCATCTGACCCAATTCCTGGCCTTGATACTTAACCAACAGCTCAATTCCTGGGTCTGATACCTAACCCACATCCAAATTTCTGACCTTGACATCTGACCCACAGCCCAATTCCTGGCCCTGATATCTGACTCACAGCCCAATTTCTGGCCCCGATATCCGACCCACAGCCAAAATCCTGTCCCTGACATCTGACCCACAGCCCAATCTCTATCCCTGACATCCGACTCACAGTTTGATTGCTAGCCCTGATATCTGACTCACTGCCTGATTTCTGGCCCTGATATCTGACCCACATCCTGATTCCTGGCTGTGATAACTGACACACAGTTCAATTCATAGCCCTCATATCTGACCCACAGCCTGATTCTTGGCTCTGATATCTTATCCATTGCTTGATTCCTGGTCCTGATACAGTGCCTTGCGAAAGTATTCGGCCCCCTGGAACTTTTCAACCTTTTCCCACATATCATGCTTCAAAAATAAAGATACAAAATGTAAATTTTTGGTGAAGAATCTACAACAAGTGGGACACAACTGTGAAGTTGAACAAAATTTATTAGTTATTTTAAATTTTTGTGGAAATTCAAAAACTGAAAAGTGGGGCGTTCAATATTATTTGGCCCCTTTAACTTAATACTTTGTTGCGCCTGCTTTTGCTGTGATTACAGCTGCAAGTCGCTTGGGGTATGTCTCTATCAGTTTTGTACATTGAGAGACTGAAATTCTTGCCCATTCTTCCTTGGCAAACAGCTCGAGCTCAGTGAGTGTTGATGGAGATCGTTTGTGAACAGCAGTTTCCAGCTCTTTCCATAGATTCTCGATTGGATTCAGGTCTGGACTTTGACTTGGCCATTCTAACACCTGGATACGTTTATTTGTGAACCATTCCATTGTAGATTTAGCTTTATGTTTGGGATCATTGTCTTGTGGGAAGACAAATCTCTGTCTCAGTGTCAGTTCTTTGCAGACTCCAACAGGTTTTCTTCAAGAATGGTCCTGTATTTGGCTCCATCAATCTTCCCATCAATTTTAACCATCTTCACTGTCCCTGCTGAAGAAAAGCAGGCCCAACCCATGATGCTACCACCACCATGTTTGACAGTGGGGATGGTGTGTTCAGGGTGATGAGCTGTGTTGCCTTTACACCAAACATATCGTTTGGCATTGTTGCCAAAAGTTCGATTTTGGTTTTGTCTGACCAGAGCACCTTCTTCCACATGTTTGGTGTGTCTCCCAGGTGGCTTGTTGCAAACTTTAAATGACACTTTTTATAGATATCGTTGAGAAATGGCTTTCTTCTTGCCACTTCCATAAATGCCAGATTTGTGCAGTATACGACTGATTGTTGTCCTATGGACAGATTGTCCCACCTCAGCTGTAGATCTCTGCAGTTCATCCAGAGTGATCATGGGCCTCTTGGCTGCATCTCTGATCAGTCTTCTCCTTATTTGAGATGAAAGTTTAGAGGGACGGCCGGGTCTTGGTAGATTTGCAGTGGTATGATTCTCCTTCCATTTCAATATGATCGCTTGCACAGTGCTCCTTGGGATGTTTAAAGTTTTGGAAATCATTTTGTATCCAAATCCAGCTTTAAACTTCTCCACAACAGTATCACGGACCTGCCTGTTGTGTTCCTTGGTCTTCATGATACTCTCTGTGCTTCAAACAGAACCCTGAGACTATCACAGAGCAGGTGCATTTATACGGAAACTTGATTACACACAGTCATCATTAGTCATTTAGGACAACATTGGATCAGAGATCCACAATGAACTTCTGGAGTGAGTTTGCTGCACTGAAAGTAAACGGGCCGAATAATATTGCACGCCCCACTTTTCAGTTTTTGAATTTCCACAAAAATGTAAAGAAACAATAAATTTCGATCAACTTCACAATTGTGTCCCACTTGTTGTTGATTCTTCACCAAAAATTTACATTTGGTATCTTTATGTGTGAAGTATAATATGTGAGAAAAGGTTGAAAAGTTCCATGGGGCCGAATACTTTCACAAGGCACTGTATCTGACCCATATCCCAATTCCCTTCCCTGAAATCTGACCCACAGCCCAATTCCTGTCCTTGATATCTAACCCACAGCCTGATCCCTGACCCTGATATATGACCCACAGCTTAATTCCTGACCCATATATTTGGCCAAAAGCCCGATTCCTGACCGTGATATCTGACCCATAGCCCTATTCCTGGCTCTGATCTCATTCACTGCCCAATTCTTGGCCTTGATGTCTGACTTACACCCTGATTCCCAGCCTTGGTATCTGACCCCTTCTGATTCCTGGCCCTGATATCTGACCCAGAGCCCAATTCCAGGCCCTGATATCTGACCCACGACCTGTTTCCTAGCCATGATATCTGACTCACAGCCCAATTCCTATCTGATTTCTGATTCACAGCATGTTTCATGGCCCTGATATTTGACCTACAGACTAATTTCTGGCCCAGGTATCTGATCCATAGATTTGCCCAACAAACATGATACCCTGTTGACGGTCTCTGATAACTTACACAGATTAAATAAACCAAACCCTAATAACTAGCCATCAAGGTCAGAGTTCCTTGTCAAGGTCAAAAATTAGATATTAGATATTTTTAAGAAGGTCATAAGGGTCACAAGTCAAATTAATATAAGGTTCAGGTTGAGGGGCAAGTATCAGTTCCATATCAGTTGCAGATTTTTTTTAATCCTATATAATGATCAAATAAATGAAATTCAAAGCTGTAGTGCATTGTGTTTCACCAGCCTAATGAATATCAATCAGAGGGAGAGAACACATGATCACATAAGATGTGCCCAAAAATGTTATTCATCAGTGTGGTCCAGCTCCCAGCTGCTCCCTGTCAGCGCAATGTAATGAAGGATATTTTCATCACATCCCTAGTCTCCAGGGTAATTACTTAGGGAGACTAAGGGCTCACAAAAACATTGCCCGTAGGTGTTGGGGGATTGCCAAGACGTGCCACACTTCATTGAGTGCTCAGTGATCCCCCCAAGGATCTGTGTATATACAAGCAGCCCTCCCACCCATCACAAGACACACATACTCCCTCTGAATCAGAAAACACTTAGGCAGAACTAATTGGTTCTGGTGTCCCCGGCAGATTCTGAGAAAATGGCATATGAGCACAGACATAAAAGTGCTGTAAATGTAATGATTCCACTGTAATATCCTCATGTACAAAGCAAGGAATCTATCATTTATCCATCTATTATCTATCTATCTGGTATCGATCTATTATTTATCTATCTACTATCTCTCTATCTGTTATCTATCTATTATCTATCTGTTATCTATCATCTATCTATCTATCCACAGTGGGTACAGAAAGTATTCAGACCCCTTTAAATTTTTCAAGCTTTGTATCATTGCAGCCATTTGGTAAATTCAAAAAAGTTCATTTTTTCTCAATAATGTACACTCTGCACCCCATCTTGACTGAAAAAAACAGAAATGTAGAGGTTTGCAAAATTATTATAAAAGAAAAACCGAAATATCACATAGTCATAAGTATTCAGACCAGTAGCCTAGCTACCAGGGGGGACAAAGGGGGCGGTCGCTCAGGGCCCCATGCTCTGAGGGGGCCCACCCAGAGCTATGCTACTGTAACTGTATTTGCATGCACAGCGAGCCCATACAGTTACATTCTGCAGCAGTGCAGGGAGAATCGATCTCCCTGCTCTGCCACCCGGCCGCTAAGAGTCCCCTGAGCAGGTGGGGGAGCCCGATGTCAGCAGTGGGCCCCCGTTCGTCATCGCAGGGTCAACTGTATCAGCATCTATGGGGGTGAACATGGGGATTCTATGGGGGTGAACATGGGAATTCTATGGGGGTGAACATGGGGATTTTATGGGGGTGAACATGGGGATTCTATGGTGGTGAACATGGGGATTCTATGGAAGTGAACATGGGGATTCTATGGGGGTGAACATGGGGATTCTATGGGGGTGACGTACAGCACATGGGGATTCAATGGGGGTGGCATGCAGCACATGGGGATTCTATGGGGGTGACATGCAGCACATGGGGATTCTATGGGGGTGGCATGCAGCACATGGGGAATGGGGAGGCTATGGGGGCGACATGCTGCACATGGAGAGGCTATGGGAAGGCTGTATATTGTCATGCAGTATATAGGAAGGCTGTGGGATCCTATGGGGGTGATGTGTAGCACATGGGGATTCTATGGGGGTGGCATGCAGCACATGGGAAGGCTATAGGGGTGGCATGCTGCACATGGGGAGGCCATTGGGGTGACATGCAGCACATGGGGAGGCTATGTATACTGTCGTGCAGTATATGGGAAGGCTGTGTGGGGCTCATGCAGTATATAGAGAGGCCATGTGGGGCCCATGCAATATATGGGGAGGCTGTGTGGGGCTCAATCAGTATATGAGGAGGCTGTGGGGGCCTCATGCAGTATATGGAAGGCTGTGTGGGGTTCATGCTGTACATGGGGAGGCTGTGTCGGGCTCATGCTGTACTTGAGACGGTGTTTGTGGTTCATGCTGTACATGGGGAGGCTGTGTGGGGCTCATGCTGCACATAAGGAGGCTATGTGGGGCTCATGCTGTATATAGGGAGGCTGTGTGGGGCTCATGCCATGTATAGGGAGGCTGTGTCAGGCTCATGCTGTACATGGGGAGGCTATGTGGGCCTATACTGTATATAAGGAGGCTGTGTGGGGCTCATGCTGTATATAGGGAGGCTGTGTGGGGCTCATGCTGTAAATAGGGAGGTTATGTGGGGCTCATGCCATATATAGGGAGGCTGTATGGGGCTCATGCTGTATATGGGATGGCTGTGTGGGGCTCATGCCGCATATGAGGGAGGCTGTGTGGGGCTCATGCCGCATATGTAGTACACTGTGTGAGGCTCATGCTGTATATAAGGGGCTGTGGGGGGTTTAAAGATATATAGGGGGGTGTCAGCATACTTAATTCTGCTCAATATTAAGTGATACAATTAATAATAATAAATTAACATTGAGTACAATTAATTTCAAGCTCGGCCCTCCACCACAGTCATGGTCTCTCAAGTGGCCCCACAGGAAAATTAATTGCCCACCCCTGCAATTAAGCATCTCTGAAGAGACCTGAAAATGGCTGTCCACCAACATTCACCATCCAACCTGACGGAACTGGAGAGGATCTGCAAGGAAGAATGGCAGAGGATCCCCAAATCCAGGTGTGAAAAACTTGTTGCATCATTCCCAAGAAGACTCATGGCTGTACTAGCTCAAAAGGGTGCTTCTACTCAATACTGAGCAAAGGGTGTGAATACTTATGACCATGTGATATTTCAGTTTTTCTTTTTTTAATAAATTTGCAAAAATTTATACATTTCTGTATTTTTTCAGTCAAGATGGGGTGCAGAGTATAACATAGTAACATAGACAAGTGTTCACCTATAGGAATTGTTGTAGGGTTGAAGCACAACTCGAATGAAGCATATTAGATCCTTGCCTAGCTGAACATTCTCGTCAGAATCCATGGTCCAAGAAGTGATCAGTAGGTAACATAGTAACATAGTTATTAAGGTTGAAGGAAGACTTTAAGTCCATCTAGTTCTACCCATATCCTATCCTAACTTGCCCTAACATGTTGATCCAGAGGAAGACAAAAAACCCCCATGTGGCAAACAGTAAGCTTCACATTGGGGAAAAAATTCCTTCCCGACTCCACATACGGCAATCAGACTAGCTCCCTGGATCAACACAATATTAAAGAGACTAGTGTATATACCCTGTAATATTATACTTTTCAAGAAAGGCATCCAGTCCCTTCTTAAATTTTAGTCCGAAATCACTCATTACATCATATGGCAGAGAGTACTATAGTCTCACTGCTCTTACAGTAAAGAATCCGCATCTGCTTAAACCTTCTTTCCTCCAGATGTAGAGGATGCCCCCTTGTCCCCGTCACAGGTCTAAGAGTAAAAAGATCATTAGAAAGGTGTTTGTATTGTCCCCGCATATATTTATACATTGTAATAAGATCACCCCTAAGCCTTCGATTTTCCAGACTAAATAACCCCAAGTGTAATAACCTGTCTTGGTATTGCAGACCCCCTAGTTCCCTAATAACCTTGGTCGCTCTTCTCTGCACCCGCTCCAGTTCAGCTATGTCTTTCTTATACACCGGAGACCAGAACTGTACACAGTATTCTAAGTGTGGTTGCACTAGTGACTTATATAGAGGTAAAATTATGTTCTCCTCATGAGCATTTATGCCTCTTTTAATGCACCCCATTATTTTATTTGCCTTTGCAGCAGCTGCCTGACACTGGCCACTAAATGTGAGTTTGTCGTCCACTCATACACCCAGGTCTTTTTCAGTGACAGTTTTGCCCAGTGTTTTACAATTAAGCACATAATTATGCATCTTGTTAGTTCTACCCAAGTGCATGACCTTACATTTATCCCCATTAAAGCTCATTTGCCATTTATGAGCCCAAGCTTCTAGTTTACATAAATCCACCTGTAATATAAAATTGTCCTCCTCTGTATTGATTACCCTGCAGAGTTTAGTGTCATCTGCAAATATTTAAATTCTACTCTCTATGCCCCCTACAAGGTCAATAACCCCTTCACTACCAAGGGTGGTTTGCACGTTAACTCCCGGGCCAATTTTTACAATTCTGATCACTGTCCCTTTATGAGGTAATAACTCTGGAACGCTTCCATGGATCCCGGTGATTCTGACAATGTTTTCTCGTGACATATTGTACTTCATGTTAGTGGTAAAATTTCATTCATATAACTTGCGTTTATTTGTGCAAAAAAATGGAAATTTGGCAAAAAGTTTGAAAATTTCGCAATTTTCCAACTTTGAATTTTTATGCTCTTAAATCACAGAGATATGGCACACAAAAAACTTGATAACTAACATTTCCCACATGTTTACTTTACATCAGCACAATTTGGGAACCAAAATTTTTTTGTTAGGAATTTACAGTGGGGCAAAAAAGTATTTAGTCAGTCAGCAATAGTGCAAGTTCCACCACTTAAAAAGATGAGAGGCGTCTGTAATTTACACACCGCCAGGGCAACAAAGGAGTGGCTTCGTAAGAAGCATTTCAAGGTCCTGGAGTGGCCTAGCCAGTCTCCAGATCTCAACCCTATAGAAAACCTTTGGAGGGAGTTGAAAGTCCGTGTTGCCAAGCGAAAAGCCAAAAACATCACTGCTCTAGAGGAGATCTGCATGGAGGAATGGGCCAACATACCAACAACAGTGTGTGGCAACCTTGTGAAGACTTACAGAAAACGTTTGACCTCTGTCATTGCCAACAAAGGATATATCACAAAGTATTGAGATGAAATTTTGTTTCTGACCAAATACTTATTTTCCACCATAATATGCAAATAAAATGAAAAAAAAACAGACAATGTGATTTTCTGGATTTTTTTTTCTCAGCTTGTCTCCCATAGTTGAGGTCTACCTATGATGTAAATTACAGACGCCTCTCATCTTTTTAAGTGGTGGAACTTGCACTATTGCTGACTGACTAAATACTTTTTTGCCCCACTGTATAAGGGTTAAAAGTTGACCAGCGATTTCTCATTTTTACAACACCATTTTATTTTTACGGACCACATCACATTTGAAGTCACTTTGAGGGGTCTATATGATAGAAAATACCCAAAAGTGACACCATTCTAAAAACTGCACCCCTCAAGGTGCTCAAAACCACATTCAAGAAGTTTATTAAACCTTCAGGTGCTTCACAGGAATTTTTTGAATGTTTAAAAAAAAAAATGAACATTTAACTTTTCTTCACAAAAAAAATTACTTCAGGTTCGATTTTTTGATTTTACCAAGGGTATCAGGAATTGGACTGTAAAATTTATTGTGCAATTTGTCCTGAGTACGCCGATACCTGATATGTGGGGGGAACCACTGTTTGGGCGCATGGCAGAGCTCAGAATGGAAGGAACGCCGTTTGACTTTTTCACTGCAAAATTGGCTGGAATTCAGATTGGACGCGATGCCACATTTGGAGAGCCCCTGATGTACCTAAACAGTGAAAAACCCACACAAGTGACACTATTTTGGAAACTAGACCCCCCAAGGAACTTATCTAGATATGTGGTCAGCACTTTGAACCCCCAAGGGCTTGACAGAGGTTTATAACGTACAGCCATACAATTTAAAAAATCATATTTTTTCCACAAAAATGATCTTTTCACCCCCAATCTTTATTTTCCCAAGAGTAACAGGACCCCAAAAGTTATTGTGCAATTTGTCCTGAGCACGCTGATACCCCATATATGGGGGTAAACCATTAATTGGGCACATGGCAGAGCTCGGAAGGGAAGCAGCGCCATTTAACTTTTTTGGCTGGAATTGAGATCGGATGCCATGTCACGTTTGGAAAGCCCCTGATGTACCAAAACAGTGGAAATCCCCCAATTCTAGCTCCAACCCTAACCCTAACCCTAGCCCTAACCCTAGCCCTAATGAGAAAATGGAAATAAATACATTTTTTTTAATTTTATTAGCTTTCCCTAACTAAGGGGGTGATAACGGGGGGTTTGATTTACTATTTATGGCTGTTTTTATTTTTGGCAGCTGTCATACGCTAAAAGACGCTTTTTATTGTAAAAATAGTTTATGCATCACCACATTTTGAGAGCTATAATTTTTCCATATTTTGACCCACCGGTGAGGTCTTATTTTTTGCGGGACGAGTTGACGTTTTTATTGGTACCATTTTTGGGCACATGACTTTTTTGATCGCATTTTATTCCGATTTTTGGGACGCAGAATGAACAAAAACCAGCGTTTCATGAATTTCTTTTGGGGGGTGCATTTACACCGTTCCGCTTGCGGTAAAATTGATAAAGCGGTTTTATTCTTCGGGTCAGTACGGTTACAGCGATAACTCATTTATGTCTTTTTTTATGTTTTGGCGATTTTATGCAATGAAAACAATTTTATATAAAAAATAATTATTTTTGCATCGCTTTATTCTGCGAGCTATAACTTTTTTATTTTTTTGCTGATGGTGCTGTGTGGCAGCTTGTTTTTTGCGGGACAAGATGACGTTTTCAGCAGTACCATGGATATTTATATGCGTCTTTTTGATCGTGCGTTATTACACTTTTTGTTCGGCGGTATGATAATAAATCATTATTTTTTGCTTCGTTTTTTATTTTTATTTTTTAAGGGGTTCGCTAAAGAGGTTAACTAATGGGACAGTTTAATAGGGTGAGTCATTCCAGACGCGGAGTTACCAAATATGTGTACTTTTATTGTTTTTTTGTTTTTTTATTTTCAAAAAATGAATTTATTAGGGGATTTTTTTTTTTAAATTATTTTTACCCTTTTTTTTTTTTTTACTTTATTATAATGTCCCATGGGGGACATCACTGTCCTGTGACAGATCGCTGATCTGTCACATCACAGATCGCTGTGATAGATCAGCGATCTGTCACAGGCACTGTTGCAGGCTTCCTCATGCCTGTGCTCTGCGGGCAGTGAGGAAGCCAGCTCCTTGCAGGCCCCTGAAGGTCCCCGTCGCCATATTGAATCCGGGGACCTACAGGGAAGGCGACCCCTGCAGCGGCGCTGCACATCGCGCTGCTGTGGGGGTCGCAGGGAAGCACGGAGGGACCCCCTGTCCCCGCTGCTAAAGAGAAATGGGGAAACACCACTTAGCTTTGCTCTGTTGCGTACGCTCCTAGCAACAGAGCCACCACCTGCGTGCATCTTCTCCTCCACCCAGATCCATCACCATAACTGGATCCTTCACCATAGTGCAGCCTTGGAGCAGAGTCCACCACCAGTTGCAGAAGTCCAATAACAGAGTCCCAAAGATGAGTTCAGCTCCTGCCCAAAAAGTCAAGCATGCTTGAGTCCAGCTACCAGCAACCAAGTCCTGCATGCTGAGTGCAACTCTCTCCATAGTCGCCACTCCACCAAGCCATGCAAGCACTTCCTGCCGACACCATAAACTGTGACTCCACCACGCCATGCCAGCCCTTCTTGCAGACCACATAGCTGCCACTCATCCCCTCTGACTGGGCTGCGCAGGACTCATGTTCAGCTCCTTCCTCACCCAGGCTTACTTGCCAAATGAACACACAATATCACCAACAGTGATTGAACACACCTGACTCTCTTTTAAAGAGCCTAACACCTGATTTGTAATTAAGTGCACATTAAACCAAAGAAACTAAAGTGCATTACCGCTCACCACCACCGGGGCAACTCAGAATGAACGACACCACGTGTGATAATTCTAATAGCCACCGGGGGCAATCACATCACTTTGGCACCTAGCCAAAGGAAAAAAGTTCACTTATCCATTTAACCTGTCAGATCCAGCCTGGATCATGACAGTACCCACTCCTTAATGAGAGGCCTCTGGACCCTCAAGACCACTCCTCATTAGGGAAACACCTACAGTGGGGACGCCCAGATCCTGACTTCACCCCACCACTACCAGACACTTCAGGTTAATGACAAACGCACCGCTGGTATTGGCAATATATGTTCTGGAGGCACCACTCATCTCCACAGCGCCGACCTGGGGAACGAGTTTATGTATGTGTATGTTTGCTATGAGCTGATCAGACTCCACAACACACTTCCACAAGATGTTTTTTGGTGGCCACCCATACATGCTCGTTCACACACAGGTCCGGACCGGAACGTTTATTGCCACACATTCGTTTGTCATATTTTGGTGAACTCATTCTGGACTCGACAACAGAGGGGTCCCCCTGTGCCACAACACTCACACCCCCGCTATTCACCAAGGGACACCACCCTCCAACCCCTTCACCATGAGGTCTGCGCCTCCTAGAGGTGGCCAATGGTGAGGGGTGAGACTTGTCCCTACTCCCCCGCAGCGCGCCTGCTGCTCACACCTGGAGGAGAAGGGGACAGGAATATGGAGGAAATATACACTCGCTGGTCGCCTTCCTCCAAACGACCAGGAGGGGGCGGCTTCTTCGGTGGCATTGAAGATTTGGCATGAGCCCCGCGGACTATATACCAGTCTGTTCACTACAGGGACGTACCCCTTCACCTCGGGGAACCCCAGACAGCACCATGGGGATCACCAACTCCACCCACCCGTCTGGTTACGTCCGCCTGTATGAACAAGTCCCGCTCCCCAGCAGTGACTCTAGGGGGCTTCAGTGCCAGAGCCGCAAGAATATGGAGGAAAAATACACTCGCTGGTTGCCTTCCTCCAAACGACCAGGAGGTGGCGGCCTCTTCGGTGGTATAGAAGATTTGGCGTCAGCCCCGCGGACTATAACACCAGTCTGCTCACTACAGGGATGTACCCCTTCACCTCGAGGAACCCCAGACAGCACCATGGGGATCACCAACTCCACCCACCTGTCTGGGTACGTCCGCCTGTATGAACAAGTCCCGCTCCCCAGCAGCGACTCTAGGGGGCACTTTGCCAGAGCCGCAGGAATATGGAGGAAAAATACACTCTCTGGTTGCCTCCACATGACCAGGAGGGGCGGCTTCTTCAGTGGTATTGAAGATTTGGCGTGAGCCCCGCGGACTATACACCAGTCTGCTCACTACAGGGACGTACCCCTTCACCTCGCGGAACCCCAGACAGCACCATGGGGATCACCAACTCCACCCACCTGTCTGGTTACGTCCACCTGTATGAACAAGTCCCGCTCCCTAGCAGCGACTCTAGGGGCTTTTTGCAAGACCGCAGCCGCCATTTTGATTTCCTGGTTATCTGAGCAGAGGCCCCAGACCCTGCTAACTGCTGCTGCAGCGGCTCTAACACACCATGCCGCTCCTCACTCACCTCAATGAGGCCCGGCAGCAGTTACTCACAGGTCTCCACATGGCCAAGGCTCACCAGAAAAAAAAAAGTATGGTTGGTGATAATGTCATGGTCACGTGTGTCTGGACGCAGCGAGTACCGCAAGGCGAACCCATATGACACACGTGACCCTGGATACACCGCCTCCAGTGGGGCGAATTTAAATAATAAACACGTGCAGCTGGATACACTGCCTCCAACTGGCGAATTTAGACATTACACGTATATACAAGTCTGGAAACCCCGCCTCCAGTAAGGTGAATTTAAACAATAAGGGAAACCTGGGAAACATTAACAATGGTGGGCCCTGCGATAGGGAATAGGGAAGTGGAGACCTCCTGAGCTCCCCTGAGCCAGTGTCCCTGCACTCCTAACGTTTCCTATGCCGGTTCTGCACCGGGCGCGCAACAGGAACCTAAAAACCCTAGCTCGCCCTGACCTAAACCCTCACTAGGGAATTGGTCGGTGCGGAAACTAATCCCACCACTGCACTAAAACACACATGAGGAAAGATGACAAACAGGGGAAACACCACTTAGCTTTGCTCTGTTGCGTACGCTCCTAGCAACAGAGCCACCACCTGCGTGCATCTTCTCCTCCACCCAGATCCATCACCATAACTGGATCCTTCACCATAGTGCAGCCTTGGAGCAGAGTCCACCACCAGTTGCAGAAGTCCAATAACAGAGTCCCAAAGATGAGTTCAGCTCCTGCCCAAAAAGTCAAGCATGCTTGAGTCCAGCTACCAGCAACCAAGTCCTGCATGCTGAGTGCAACTCTCTCCATAGTCGCCACTCCACCAAGCCATGCAAGCACTTCCTGCCGAAACCATAAACTGTGACTCCACCACGCCATGCCAGCCCTTCTTGCAGACCACATAGCTGCCACTCATCCCCTCTGGCTGGGCTGCGCAGGACTCGTGTTCAGCTCCTTCCTCACCCAGGCTTACTTGCCAAATGAACACACAATATCACCAACAGTGATTGAACACACCTGACTCTCTTTTACAGAGCCTAACACCTGATTTGTAATTAAGTGCACATTAAACCAAAGAAACTAAAGGGCACTACCGCTCACCACCACCGGGGCAACTCAGAATGAACGACACCACGTGTGATAATTCTAATGGCCACCGGGGGCAATCACATCACTTTGGCACCTAGCCAAAGGAAAAAAAAGTTCACTTATCCATTTAACCTGTCAGATCCAGCCTGGATCATGACACTATATCTCTATCTATCTCTCTATATCTATCTATCTATCTATCTATCTATCTATCTATCTATCTAGCTCTATATCTATCTCTCTCTGTATCTATCTATCTCTATATCTCTCTTTCTATCTCTCTCTCTATCTATCTCTCTCTATATCTATCTATCTATCTATCTATCTCTCTATCTATATATCTCTATATCTATCTATCTCTATCTATCTATCTATCTCTCTATCTCCATATCTCTCTATATCTATCTCATTTTATTTACAATTATTTGATCTGTCCAATTACTTTTGGTCCCTTTAAAAACAGGGTGGCACATGTTAAGGAGTTGAAACTCCTAAACCCTTCATCCAATTTTAATGTGGATACCCTCAAATGAAAGCTGAAAGTCTGAACTTCAACTGCATCTGAATTGTTTTGTTTAAAATTCATTGTGGTAATGTCTAGAACCAAAAATAGAAAAATGTTGTCTCTGTCCAAATATATATGGACCTAACTGTATCTATCTATCTATCTATTTATCTATCTATCTATCTTTCTATCTATCTACCTATTTATACATTAACTATCTTCTATCTATCTATCCATAGATCTATTTATCACATATCTATCTCTATATTTATCTATATCTATTTATATATATAGCATTATACCCTATGAGGGGGCAGCATTATACCCTATGAGGGAGGGCATTATACCCTATGAGGGGGGGGCAGCATTATACCCAATGAGGGGGTGCATTATACCCTGTGAGGGGGGCAGCATTATATTCTATGAGTGGGCTGCATTATATTCTATGAGGGGGCTGCACTATACTATATGAGGGGGCTGCTTTATATTCTATGAGGGAGGCTACCCCAACTCCTGCTACATAATTAAGACATGTACTACCTTATATTATACCCAGATATTAGCGTGTTTTACCGCACAATTGGTGGTCTTGTATTTATCTCCATGTAGCTACATAGTGGGCCCCAAGAATGATTTTCTCTGGTGGGCCCAAGGTGCTCCAGTCCGACGCTGACTGAAAACATTGAATCTAAACTGTATTATTATTCAGTAAGATGAACTTACAAAAATGAAGGTTCTTAGAGCATAAATTGGCCAATCTATTTATGCCCATCAACTGCAGCAAGGTGACCTCCCTCTGTTGGGTCCTTGTTCTACTGTACATACCTCTCTTGAGCTATTAGCCTACAGTTAAATGGACAAAACATGTCTCTCCTGAGCCATGAGCCTATAATTCAAATGGGTAAGCAGAACTGATATACAGTACATCACCTACTGGTCAATGGGAGAGTCAGGATGGAGGCAGTCACACCTCCAATAGTAAAATATAAAGAAAAAACCTGACCAGCACCTCCTAGGTGTGAACATGTCCCAGCTATAATAGCTGCATTATATAGAAAAAGAAAACACAGCAGCAGGATTATCTCCATATTCTTCATGGGTTTCTATTATAGGATCATCTCCATATTCTTCATGGCTTTCTACTAAAGGATTATCTCCATATTCTTAATGGGTTACTAAAGTACCAACTCCCTATTCCTCATGGGTTTCTGCTTTAGGCTCATCTCCCTATTCTTCATGGGTTTCGACTATAGGATTGTTTCTTTGTTCTTAATTTGTTTCTATTATAAGATTATCTCCCTATACATCATGGGGTCTGCTATAGGATCATCTCTTTATTCTTCATGAGTTTTAGCTATAGAATTGTCTACCTATTCTTCATGTGTTTCTATTATAAGAGCATAATTAGCATATTTCCCAGAGGAGCATTGCGGCTTTAAGTCTCCTCACCTCAACATACTTAGCATGTCATTCTCCGCAAGGAGAAATGATACTTCTTGGATATCGGTCAGACGCCTCTCTCACAGCCAAACCAGATCTCCCACTTTGCACTGATGAGGGGCAGTACCCCGAAACACAGTGTCTGCAAATGGAGATTCTGGCTTGACTTTTATCCTAAGTCATGCAACTAGGCTCGTTAAAGGGTCAACATTGACTTTTAGGATTGCTAACTCCAATAGGTGGCACTAGAGTTCTAGTCCTCTTCCTCTCTGAAGAGACAATTTGCATAATTACCATATTATAAGATCATCTCTTTATTCTTCATGGGTTTTTGCTATAGTGTCATTTCTCCATCCTTTATGGGTTTCTTTCATAGGATCACCTCCATGTTCTTCATGGTTTTCTCCTATAGGATCATCTTTATGTTCTTCATGGCTTTCTCTTATAGGATCATCTCCATGTTCTTCATGACATTGTCTTAAAACAGGATCATCTTCATATTCTTCCTGGCTTTCTCTTATAATAGGATCATCTCCATGTTCTTCATGGATTCCTATTATAGGATCATCTCCATATTCTTCATGGATTCCTACTCTTTCGTATCTGTTTCCTGATGCCCTATATCATATCTTTATCAATACAAAAAGGGTGGGGGAACAAGAGGTGCAATAGTGCCCTATCACTAGTGACACTACGATGTGAGTGGTGTAATGCAGTTCCACTCACCTATTCCGGTTGTGTGACCCACAACTGGCTTGAAGACATAACACAGTATCAGCTGCTGCAGGACCTCCACCGACCACTCCAAAGTGGAAAAACTGCCAGAGAATATGGGAAGCAAGATGTGCCACAGTCCGCGCTGCTGAATCCACAAAATCACCTGGGATGCAAGATGTAGTAACAAAGTACTGCTTTATTCCTTCCTACGCGTTTCGGCGCCCTTCCTGGCACCTTCCTCAGGGATATTACACCAGCCATAGGAGCAGGGAATTTATAGCCCCTTCCATTAGCAATTATGGGTGTGTTCTGTTTACATATGATGTCATAATGGTCATCACTGGGGGAGGGGCCAGCATTTTTGGCACAATTTCACACAAATAACATAATAAAACAAGAAAATCCTTCAAAATACTTGCTAAAATGTACATAAAAATCCAACCATTAAAATGATATAAAGACCTTCATAAAAATTGCAGCGGAAACATTGCCAAAGTATCCAGACTGTCAATGCAAAAACAAAAAAATTTTTTTTAAAAAATATTATCTCCCGACTTTCAGGGTAGTAGAACCCATGTGTTTACTGGTTTCATTTTTTTTCTCTTGTGACTTATGTTGAGCGCCACCGTTCTGCTGGTATCAGTGCCTTTGGAACATAGGTTCTATGAACTATTTTTTCACAAAACTATCCTGTTAAATATGTGATACTATGGTTTGTTAAAAAATTATTATAAAAAATTGCAATGAACAATTTTCTTTATTTTTGTTTTGTAGGAGGGAATCAAGGAGCGATGCCACTATTAAATAAAATGGATTATTTCTAAAATTAACTGCTTTTAAAAAACTTATTTTTATTTTCATTTTTATTTTTATTATTTATTATCAATAAAGAATTATCTAAAAATTACTATTATATAATCGTATTATTAAAAATGGCCTGAAGAAAGTATCTATCATCTTCCGTATAGTTATGGTCACTATTTTATATATTAATTGTGGTGGTGTCACCCATGAAACGTGTGTCTTTTGGTCTAGCACACCTGGGTTCAAGTCACAGGTCTCCATGCAGGCATAAATGACATTGTCTTTTGTAATATCAGGAAAAATTATAAATTGTTATGAGCTTATGCATATTAAATTAGGGAATTGTGAAATTCTAGATAGGATACCAACTTTGATATATATTTAAACAAAATAAATGTGTCATTAGGTGTATGTGAGACATTAAGTGTTTAGATATACCCGTGCGATCAAAAAAGTAGTCAGATGAAAAAATAATTAAAATGAAAAAAGATAGAATGAAAAAATAAAGTGAGGTTTGCTTAAGTGTGTGACATAAGGATGCAGGAATTCCTCCTACTATGGTGCGCCTTTCTTACCCACTCAGGATGTGACCAAGAGAGGGGGGGGGTTGGGGGATTATAATTTATATTAGTTCTGAAATTATGTTTAGCCCTCTCGGTTTTAATGTGTCCAGTTTAAACATCCAATATTTTTCACGTTTTTTGAGCAGCTCGAATCTGTTGGGTATATTCACTGCTATATGATCGATCGGGGTTATCTTGATTGCTGTTGCATCTCTGTTATGATACGTGTCATAATGGAATGACACTCCATGTGCTCTATACCCACTCTTTATATTTGAACGATGTTTGTTTAGCCGCTCATGAAGTGGTCTGATAGTTCTGCCAACATACTGCATGCCACATGGACACTCAAGCAGGTAAATTACAAACTCTGTAGAGCAATTCATGTCATGTTTAATGGTAAAGGATTCATTCGTTGATGCGGATTTAAAGCTGCTTGTCTGTTGGATGCTCCGACAACAAAGGCATCTATTTTTTCTACATTTTGATGTCTTTTTCTGCAGTACTTTGGCATAATTCGTGGTTGTCTTCTGTTTGAGCCTACTAGGAGCTATTATCCCTTTAATGTTTGGCGCCCTGCGGAAAGTAATTCCTGGTCTATCAGGTACAATGGATTTTAATATTGGATCACTTAGAAGTAAGTGCCAGTGTCTATGAAGGCATTTTTTGATTGACTTGTGACAATTATTATAAGTCGTTATAAAATTAAATGCTTTATTCTTCTCTGTCCCTTTTCTGTCTTTCTGTATAAGGAGGGTTTCTTGCGGGATTTCTCCACTGTGCTTTTGTGTGCTGGATATCAATTTTTTTGGGTATCCTTTCTCTAGGAATCTTTTTCTGAGTATTTCAGATTGAGAAGCGTAGTCATCCTTGGAAGTGCAATTCTTCTTAATCCTTCTAAATTGATTGGCCGGTATATTACGCAGCCATTTTGTGTAATGTCCACTCCTGAAGTCAATATATGAATTCCTGTCCGTAGGCTTAAAGTATGTTTTTGTATGTATCCTTGTGCCATCAGAGAAAATTGTTAGGTCCAGGAAATTGATGCTTTCTTCATGTATTGTTCGTTCAAAATTTATCCCCCAGTGGTTATTAATGATGTCACTGAAAAACTCCTCCATGTCACCAACTTCCGTGTCCCAGATCAGGAATAAGTCATCAATAAACCTTTTATATAAAACCAAGCCATTCTTGTATTTGTTTCCATATATATGTATGTCTTCAAAAAGACCCATAAAAAGATTAGCGTACGAACAAGCTGTTTTCGAACCCATAGCTGTACCATACTTTTGATGGTACATGTCACCATCAAAGGTGAAAAAGTTATTGTTTAATATGAAATTTAGGCCATCCAGAATGAAGTTGATGTTCCTTATATCCAATTGTATGTCTCTTTTTAGGTAGTATTCAATACAGAGTAATCCTATTTCATGACCTATATTCGTGTACAATGATGTAACATCCATGGTGACAAATCTATATGATTTTTTCCATGTGATTCTTCCCAAAATCCTGATCATATCCGTAGAATCCTTAATATAGCTTTCTAATTTCACCACGTATTTCTGTAAATTTCTATCAATATAGGTGGCAAGGTTACTTGTCAGGGAATCAATTCCTGAGATTATTGGTCGCCCAGGGGGATTGTCCAAGCTTTTATGAATCTTGGGCAAGTGGTATAGGAATGGAATGGGGGGTTGCCTTTTTATTAGAAACTTCTTTAAGTCCTTATTAATTATCCCCTATTGGAATGCCATGTTTATTTTTTGATTGTGTATTTTTGTTAATGTGGGGTACGGGTTATTTTTTACTTTCTCATAGTATTTAGTGTCCGACAATAATCTTAATGCTTCTTTTTTATAATCATTGGTGTTTTGTATCACTATGCCGCCCCCCTTATCGGCTGCCCGAATTACTATTTCACTATTCTTACCCAAATTTTTCAGGGCTTCTCTCTCTTTCTTCGTGAGATTATTCTTATCCCCCCTTAAGTTGCCGGCTTTCTTCATTAAGGTGTCCTTTTTAAGATCTTTTAATAGTAAGTCTTGGAACGTCTCTAGTATATGACCCCTACTTTCCAAGGGATAGAAATTGGATTTTGTTTTCAGAGTAGGATCAGATGGTGCTTCACTTTTGTTATCTTTCGTGTCATCTGGCTTTAATAAGAAATGCCTTTTGAGAGTCAACCTCCTAATATACTGATGCACATCTATAAAAAGTTTAAAATCGTCTGGTTGGTTCGTGGGGCAGAAAAGTAAGCCCTTATTCAGAAGCTCCTTTTCTTCTTCTGTCAATGAATAATCTGATAAATTAATGACATTATTATTAGTTACCGTTATCTGTTTCAATCCCGGAAAGTGATCTTTGCTTTTTTCTTTATTTCCTCTTCCTCTTTTTCCTCTTTTTTTCTTTTTCCAAGAGCGGGACTGAAAAATTTCGTTATATTTTGATTTGTTACGTTTACAGCAGCTAAAAAAGGAACTATGCCATTATTTTGATTTTTTGAGTTGTCTAATATAACCTTTTGTGTAGGGGTATTGCTACCTGTTTCTATAGGTGTTGGTGTTACTATACTGATTAAATCCTCCTGGTTCTGATCAGTTTCTGTAATAATCATTAAGTCGGGTACAGAGTTTTTATTGTTTTTCAATGGCTTATTATTGTCATGTAATATGATTGGGTCTAGGGGCCTCTCTCTGTTGATTCTATCGATGAGTTCTTTGATTTTGTTAAGATGTTCATCAACATTAACTGTTCCAGTTCCAACAGGTTTTGGATCCTCTGCATTATTATGTACTTGTGCTACAGTAATGACTTGATTGCTGCTAGCTGGCTCGTTATTGGATGCTTCTTTGTTTATATTCCTATCCCCATTGATTAATCTTGTCATGCTGCTAGGTAATTTCTCTATCACGATGAAACCCTCATCATCCAATATTTCATCTGGAAAAAGGCTTGACTCCTCTTTGCTATCTATTTCCTCCTCATCCATTGTCTCAATTTCATTAGTGCTCACAGTCACCGTAGATCTTAGGTTCAGTCCCTGTGTGCTGGATTTTTCAGGACCGTGCCTAGACACTGTTTTTGTCTCTGTCTGCATTTTGTTCCCAATAGGTGCTATCTCCGTATTATTCTTCCTAAAATCTATAGTATTTTGACTGTCTTGACTATTACTAGTGTTATTTCTTGTATCTCTCTCACCAGGGGTCTTACCCCTCCTGGAGCTGTTGGAGAAACTCCTTCCTCTATGCTCTTTGTGGTGTGTGGGAGTTCTATTCCTCCTATATGTATTATTCTCCATCTCAGGTTTGTACTGGGAATAGTCCTGTCTATCTCTGTTGAGCTTCCTGGACTTCCTAATTACTGTATCGTGTTCGATTTGCGTCAAACTAGTGCTGATATTAGAATATATTCTTTTAAATTCAGTACATGCATTAAACCTATTCAAGCTTGCACTGATTATGTTAATTTCTTCTGTTGCAGCATCTGCAAGTTTTGACCTTTTATCACATAAAATACTCAACAGCGTGTTCATACATTTTCTCAAAACAAAGTTCCAATTTGTAGTAAAGTCATTATCATCAGGAAATGGAGAATTCAATACCAATCTTAGCCCCCTGGGGCAGATGTTCTCCTCTATGTAAACAGCCAAAAACCGGGCATCAATGCCATACTGCACCTCCTTTTTGAGGGCATCCTCCAAAGCATGCAAAAGTTCCTTCATAGTCTTAAGTTCCTCATCGCCAAAGTTCTCACCACCAGTCACATTATCCTCAGAAGATGTTCGACCAGTACCTATGGTGCGTTGTATCAACTTCTCTCTGGAAGCAAATCTTCCACGCAAATAGTCCATCTTATCACGCAAAATTTATGCAGCACTCTGTTCCAAAACGGGATGCTAAGCCCCAACCACCGTCACTCTCCCACAGAAACGATGATTCACTGTATCAATACAAAAAGGGTGGGGGAACAAGAGGTGCAATAGTGCCCTATCACTAGTGACACTACGATGTGAGTGGTGTAATGCAGTTCCACTCACCTATTCCGGTTGTGTGACCCACATAAGAGTGGGTATAGAGCACATGGAGTGTCATTCCATTATGACACGTATCATAACAGAGATGCAACAGCAATCAAGATAACCCCGATCGATCATATAGCAGTGAATATACCCAACAGATTCGAGCTGCTCAAAAAACGTGAAAAATATTGGATGTTTAAACTGGACACATTAAAACCGAGAGGGCTAAACATAATTTCAGAACTAATATAAATTATAATCCCCCAACCCCCCCCCTCTCTTGGTCACATCCTGAGTGGGTAAGAAAGGCGCACCATAGTAGGAGGAATTCCTGCATCCTTATGTCACACACTTAAGCAAACCTCACTTTATTTTTTCATTCTATCTTTTTTCATTTTATTTATTTTTTCATCTGACTACTTTTTTGATCGCACGGGTATATCTAAACACTTAATGTCTCACATACACCTAATGACACATTTATTTTGTTTAAATATATATCAAAGTTGGTATCCTATCTAGAATTTCACAATTCCCTAATTTAATATGCATAAGCTCATAACAATTTATAATTTTTCCTGATATTACAAAAGACAATGTCATTTATGCCTGCATGGAGACCTGTGACTTGAACCCAGGTGTGCTAGACCAAAAGACACACGTTTCATGGGTGACACCACCACAATTAATATATAAAATAGTGACCATAACTATACGGAAGATGATAGATACTTTCTTCAGGCCATTTTTAATAATACGATTATATAATAGTAATTTTTAGATAATTCTTTATTGATAATAAATAATAAAAATAAAAATGAAAATAAAAATAAGTTTTTTAAAAGCAGTTAATTTTAGAAATAATCCATTTTATTTAATAGTGGCATCGCTCCTTGATTCCCTCCTACAAAACAAAAATAAAGAAAATTGTTCATTGCAATTTTTTATAATAATTTTTTAACAAACCATAGTATCACATATTTAACAGGATAGTTTTGTGAAAAAATAGTTCATAGAACCTATGTTCCAAAGGCACTGATACCAGCAGAACGGTGGCGCTCAACATAAGTCACAAGAGAAAAAAAATGAAACCAGTAAACACATGGGTTCTACTACCCTGAAAGTCGGGAGATAATATTTTTTAAAAAAAATTTTTTTGTTTTTGCATTGACAGTCTGGATACTTTGGCAATGTTTCCGCTGCAATTTTTATGAAGGTCTTTATATCATTTTACTGGTAGGATTTTTATGTACATTTTAGCAAGTATTTTGAAGGATTTTCTTGTTTTATTATGTTATTTGTGTGAAATTGTGCCAAAAATGCTGGCCCCTCCCCCAGTGATGACCATTATGACATCATATGTAAACAGAACACACCCATAATTGCTAATGGAAGGGGCTATAAATTCCCTGCTCCTATGGCTGGTGTAATATCCCTGAGGAAGGTGCCAGGAAGGGCGCCGAAACGCGTAGGAAGGAATAAAGCAGTACTTTGTTACTACATCTTGCATCCCAGGTGATTTTGTGGATTCAGCAGCGCGGACTGTGGCACATCTTGCTTCCCATATTCTCTGGCAGTTTTTCCACTTTGGAGTGGTCGGTGGAGGTCCTGCAGCAGCTGATACTGTGTTATGTCTTCAAGCCAGTTGTGGGTCACACAACCGGAATAGGTGAGTGGAACTGCATTACACCACTCACATCGTAGTGTCACTAGTGATAGGGCACTATTGCACCTCTTGTTCCCCCACCCTTTTTGTATTGATAAAGATATGATATAGGGCATCAGGAAACAGATACGAAAGAGTAGGAATCCATGAAGAATATGGAGATGATCCTATAATAGGAATCCATGAAGAACATGGAGATGATCCTATTATAAGAGAAAGCCAGGAAGAATATGAAGATGATCCTGTTTTAAGACAATGTCATGAAGAACATGGAGATGATCCTATAAGAGAAAGCCATGAAGAACATGGAGGTGATCCTATGAAAGAAACCCATAAAGGATGGAGAAATGACACTATAGCAAAAACCCATGAAGAATAAAGAGATGATCTTATAATATGGTAATTATGCAAATTGTCTCTTCAGATATTTTTAAAAAAAAATTTTTTTGTTTTTGCATTGACAGTCTGGATACTTTGGCAATGTTTCCGCTGCAATTTTTATGAAGGTCTTTATATCATTTTACTGGTAGGATTTTTATGTACATTTTAGCAAGTATTTTGAAGGATTTTCTTGTTTTATTATGTTATTTGTGTGAAATTGTGCCAAAAATGCTGGCCCCTCCCCCAGTGATGACCATTATGACATCATATGTAAACAGAACACACCCATAATTGCTAATGGAAGGGGCTATAAATTCCCTGCTCCTATGGCTGGTGTAATATCCCTGAGGAAGGTGCCAGGAAGGGCGCCGAAACGTGTAGGAAGGAATAAAGCAGTACTTTGTTACTACATCTTGCATCCCAGGTGATTTTGTGGATTCAGCAGCGCGGACTGTGGCACATCTTGCTTCCCATATTCTCTATATCATATCTTTCTCAGGGCAGGCAGATGGTGACTGTTATGAGTTATATCGTGAAGTCATGTCACAATGCCCTGACTTTGCTCCTTGGACTTGGGTGCATTATAACAGGATTATATCTTTTATTTAGGAGCAGTTCTTCAGTAGCCGCTTTCTCCAGTAACAAGCCCTAATCCCACACCGAACACCCCGGCATTACACTCCGCTGACTTTGTAATGAATCGCTGCTTGCCTGATCCCCCAATAAATACCGTAGCTGCGCCTCGGTGGTTGTGTATATTCTATCTATGGGGAGCTTGTTACTCCCCGAGCATCTGCTACTATCTACAAATAATGCAAACATATCACATTGAAGGCAAGCGCTGAGCACGGGGCTCCTATGTCACCGGGAACAATGAAAACTGAGACTTTACTAAAAGCCGGAGGATGATGTAATAGGTTTAAGGTTCACTTCTGTTTTATCTGCTTCACTGCTGGTCTATGGTTACTGACAATTATAGAATAATATTCTAGATACAATCTAAGAAGATTTTCTACATACAATCTAAGAAGATAGTCTAGCGTTCTGGTTTCAGCAAATAAACCTTTTTCTTAATGAAAATGTATTGGAAAGTTTATTCCAAATGCCCATAATACTAGCAATATTAAAAAAAATTCTGTTTAAATTTTGTGGCACTTGTGTCCAGACCAAATTCAAGAAGTTCTGAAATATTGCATTATCAGAGACATAGGCTACACTGGGGCAATGCTAGTCTCCTAGGGCAACATGGGGCACTTTTTGGCACCGGCAGTCTCTAGTGGTTGACCAGGACAGCCACAAATCGTCCATCTCATAAACCAACGATTGGGTGGAGAAAGTTTTTTTTAAGCTCGTCAGTAAATTGACCAAAAAGAGGAAAGGTGCTAAAATAAGTAGGGACTATTACTTGTGTAAGTACATGAGGACTAAGACAATTTCTGGCCACTATATGACTTGCATCCTGCATTCTTCATGAGTATTCCCCGCTGCGTGTAAAAAGGAAGATGTTTCAATATTTATATATTTTTTATTTTCAAAACCTTTTTTTTTCTTCTTTTCATTGCGTGTGAAAAGGAAGATGTTTCAATTATTTATATATTTTTTTATTTTCAAAAATATTTTTTTCATTACATTTTTTTTAGTCCCCTTAGATTACTTGAACCTGCAGTCATCTAATGACCACAATATTGCCATATATATCGAAAATGGAGGTTCCCTATGAAACTCAGCCTGAGACCGGGGTCACATTTGCAAGAGCAATGCAAGAAACTCGCGCGAGTCTCTCGCATCAATACCTGGCACTGCCGCCAACACTCGGGCCCAGAGTGTGCTGCTACATGTATTTCTATGCAGCTGTACACTCCGGTCTGAGTGCCGGGTATTGATGCACTAGTTTCTCGCATTGCACACGCATGTGTGACCCCGGCTTGAGGCTGAGCATCACAGGTCGGCAGTGCCTGGGGCGTTCAGCAGGCCCCCAATTGCCACGCTAACCCAGAGATTGTCAGCAGCATCTAAATGGTTAACAGCAACTGTCAGAGCTCAACTCCCCTACATTGCTGCTGATGTCCTGGTGCTAGTACATGACTCCTTCTGAGGTCTTGTGACGTCAATATCTCATTAGGGTAGAGATATGTTGATGAAACCAAATAGGCTTACAGGATATGAGGTATTAAAGTTATGGCTGATCAAGATATATAATTACTCTTTAAACTTTAGGTACAAAGTAATAAAGTTTACTTTTTTGAAGTCACCATGACATCGTCTGTAAATCGATCTTACAATATATTCCGCAGCTAGGACACAGAGTGTGATGACCGAAAAATGTCTGGATAGCAATAAAGTCAGAAGTGATGATTTAAGGCGGTATATATCACTTCCCCGGGCGTACAGAGTCCTATTTTACATGTCTCCGCAGTGTAGTTTCCAGAAGACAGATCTGTACTCATGGGATAGTTGGACAATGTGCATAAATAGATTAGAGGAAAAACCTTAATGTATCTGTGATGATTAATGTTGTTATTGTGTCGTTTGCAGGAGACAAATAATGTAATGTGCAAACCAGAATTATTACATTCACTGTACTTCTGCAATCTATGCTCCTTTATTAGGGTTACGTGCAATTAATGTATTTTATATCAAATAGTCTTTAGTCTTTACTTGTAATGTGTTTGTGAATGTGATATTTTATTATATTACTTGTTATGTACCTCTATTAGAAAACACAAACTGTACAATATCAGCATGGCTTGGAATTGTGCAGCTAGCAGTCAGGTGATGACGCTTGGTGGTCATCTCCATCTAGCCTGTATAACATTATATGGATGCTTTATGAGCTGCTGGTAAACAAGGTGCGCAATGTATAATCATCCGATTGACGCCATTCATGGCATATGTTGTATATATCGGTATCACCTTAAAGGTAGAGTTGAGCGACTTTTGGTTTTTTAGGGTCGAGTTTCGTTTCATGAAACCCGACTTTTCCAAAAGTCGGGTCGAGCAAAATCGGCCGACTATAGGGAAAAGTCGGGGGTCCGACCGAAACACGAAACCCAATGTAAGTCAATGGGGAATTAAAGTCGGCAGTGAGAGGAGGACAGGAAACACACCAACAGTGCCCATTTGAATGCCAAAAGCATCAATTCTTATTACTTAAGCTTGTCAACCTTAATTTACTTCATAATACTAGTTACGCACTGAAAAATGGGGGTTATTTGGCTACAGTTGTGGGGGGGTAGGGCTGACTCCAGGTTTTCGTGGGCCCAGGGCCAAAGAGCGCCCCTTTAACACATACCACAACTCATGATGCTTCGATACGGCAGAGAAATAGCAGTATATTACAATGAAAAATACTTCACTTCTTACATCTCATGACTGATATCCATTTTAAATTCTCCAGTACCTTCAAAAACGGACAGTATATAACTCCATACAGTATTATGGCCAGTGCTTAGTGCGCTATACAGAGTAATGAGGCCCATATATTTCTCCATATGGAATCATTGATCCCATATAATGTTACAAACCGTATATGATGAGCTCCACATAATTCTATAGTATATGTTGGTCCCAATGGATGAAGCTCCACTGTCTTATGGGCCCAAATAATGCTCCATATATAATGGGCCCCATTTCTACTGCTCTAGTGTATAATGGGCCCTGTAAATGCTGCTCCAGTGTCTGATGTCCACCTTTGGAATGCTCCAGTGTATGGTGGGCCCCATATATCATTCACCAGAGTATAGTGCTCCCCAAAAATTGCTGTCCCAACATTGAAAACAATTACATAAGTCTCCTTGCTAGGGAATCCCTGCACTACTCTGAACTCATTGTCGTCCCCATCTTCCATCTCACTGCACTTGGCTGTTTAGGCTCTCCCACCGGCAGACACTTTTGCGTACTATGCGGTGCCCTGTGCCAGTGCCATCGCCCATGAGTATGCCCCCCCCACCTGCTCAAGGAACCTGCACTTTCATCTGCACCTTCCTCTTTGTCACCGTGTAAGGTGGTATAGTATGTGGGAAGGGGAACCTGAGTTTCCTCTGGGTCAGATTCTGGCAGTGTAGAGTGCGAGGGGAATGTAGTGGTCTGGGTCAATGTACCAGCAGCAGCATCCAGCAGTGGCTGGGCCTCAGTGCACTTGTGGTGTCCCCAAGAGTACTGTCGCCACTGTAGCATTACCTTCCTCCTAGGGAGTGTGTTGTCAAGCTTGGGAGCAACGAAGGATCTCTCTAGCAGTGAAACCAACACACAACACATTTCCAACTCCAGGCTAGCAGGGAGACCTCTGAACCTGACTGCTGAGGAGCTGCTCTCTGTGGTCGGGAGGGGGTAAGTTAGGGCACTCTGTGCAGGGAAGGGGAAGTGTGTGGACGTGAGAAGGGGAGCTGGAGGATGAACAGAGTTAAGGCTCACTCCTAGCTGGAGCGCATGGTCCGGATTCCGGTCTCCGAGTTTGTAGGGACACTGACGTTCCTGCAGCAGAAACCGGGGGAAGTAGCAGCTATAAATGCTCTGTACCCAACTAAGGCTTGGAGGCCCCAGCATCAACGTGTGGGAGCCAGAAGGAAAAGGCTACAGCTGTCTGCCATACAAGTAAAGTCTGAGGAACATCTGTTAGACAGGAGGCGCTTCAGTGAACCACGGTCCTGTGAGTGCTTCCCCCACAAGCGCTAGAAAGGAGACGTTCAGGAAGGTACATGTTGGCGGAGTGTTGGAAGGGAGCTTTCCATTTTGGTCCTGGAGGTTGACTGAGGTCCTGACCCAGAGGACACAGCACGGAGGCAGGCATCTGTGTAACCTGCAGACTGTGAGTAAAGCTTTGGAACTGCACGCTCTGGTGTCCTACAGTTATTCCAGCACCGCTACATCTGGGTACCAGCACCTACACCGCCTGTGCCTTTCCCCCATCACTACATCTACACTTCCCTGGGACTCCAGCTCCACCTGTGGGGAGCTTCACCATCTTTGCTGCACAACACCATCAGTCCCAGAGGATCTGCATGCAGCGTCGGCCTAACATCTATGTTGCCGAACACCACAGGTGGTGTCAAACTATCTATATAAACTCTTTACCATTATACCACGCCATTTACATGGGCGCCCAGGGCCACCGTCCGGGTCACCGCTGCTGTGACACATCCCACTGACACCGGCCCGGTACCGAGTACCCCACAGCCCTGGGAGGGCGACCCATATGCCGACTGCTGATCGAGCGGCGTTATTCCCACGAACCTCGAAACAGCGTCCATGAAGGCAAAGTTTTTGGTTTCCGGGGGCAGTATGATTGCAAAGCTGAACCTTAAAGGCAAGTCCAAAAGGGCACCACCAGGAGTGGAGCCTGTGGCTTAAATGGACTCCACCCGGGAAACCACAACCATGCCACCTAAAGAAAAGATGCACACTTTGAAAGCTTTGTCGATTCTGTGTGTGGTGTGGTATGTGTGTTTGTAGTTGTGCTTGTGATTTCTCAGCTTTATTCCGTTAACAAACGAGACTCCGGCATGCCCCCGCAGTACGCGTCAAGCTTACTAGAGGGATAAGCGAGGCTCTGGCACATGAGATCGAGCAATAATAGATCTAGCATTCCCGTACATGTCCAGGGCTGCATGCACGCTACACTGAAAGGACCAGCTTTTGTCGCTTACAGGTGCAGATAACCTGCTGAACTCCGTTAGTGATGGGGATCTGGGATTCAGATTATTCCCCGTGAACGATGATTTCCCAGTAAGTTCAGGTCAACCACAATTCCGGAGTTAGGCCTAACCGTCATTCCTGAAAAAATTACGTGTCCAAACCACAGATGCTGTAGCTTGCTTAACAGCTCGGCAGCCGTTCTCAGGCCCAGTATGGATTCAACAACATTGTAGGAAGTTGATAAAGGGTATAGTTTCACCGGATAACACGTATATATGTAGCCTAGTTTACACATTAAAAATATATGTCTATAGATCAGGAGGCAGACTCAGATGTTCTCAGGCCCAGTATGGATTTGACCAGATTGTACAAAGTTGAGAAAGGGTACTTTATCACTGGATAGCAGGTATATATGGCATAGTTTAAACATGTAACATCTACGTGTTCTCAGTATGGATTACACAGCAATCTAAAAAGTGGAAAAAAGGAAATGCATTTGAGGCGCACACAACTATATACTTTTGGTGTTATTTTTAAATCTTCATATATATTTCTGTCTCAGTAATACAGTCCAGCCTCTCCGCAATAGGAAATGAGATGCATACAATTACTGACATAAAGGCTAGTGATTGCAGAAATCTAGGAATTACTATTCACGGGAAAAACTTCCATCACAATTCTCATAGGCGATGCTGACCCTCAATTAATTTGTGTGTTGAGACAGTGAAAACACTTTTTTGTGAATAAAGTCTTGCTGTATCGCACTTCCGTTGATTCCATCGCTGTTACTCATCTCAATCCAATTTTTATCACAGGGAGCGATGTAAACATAGTGCACACTGGCTATCATGATCTGTCACGTAACTTTGGAGTGCAAAAGACAGAAGCCACAGGTCGTAGGCGATTCTATTTGATTGGCATGAGAGAGCACATTTTATAATGTGCGCCGGAATGTCACACGTTTGTGAGTAGGAAAACTGCGAAAACTGATGATAAACCACCACTGCATGTCATTGTGAGTCGACGTCCATAAGAAATGGAAGTCATTGATCATCTGGAGCTAGAGCCCGGCCAGCAGGACAGGGCATAGCTACATCTTAACCATCATCTTTCAGTTCAATTAATTTGTAGTGGCACTCCCAGTGAAGGATTTGACAGCCCAGACTACACAGCGGAGGAGCAGGGAGAGGTAAACATTGCAAATGCTGGGGCTCTGCCCAAGCAAGGGGGGCACACTCATGGGCGTCGGTACTGGCACTGGGCCCCTCATAGTACGGCGGTGTGTCTGACGGTGGGTGTGCACCACCACCGTCAGAGACACTTGATTGCACTATGAGGGACCCTGTGCCAATGCCCGCGCCCAAGAGTCGGCCTACCCATCTGTCCAGGGCAACGGCACTTGCACGGTTTCGTGCGCTAGGTGGTGACCCCGGCCATGGGGGGGCAGCCCAGTTAGGGTGGTTTACAAAGTGGCATATGTTGATGTGGGACATTCAGCTGCTGCAAAAGGCGAAATAGGTCAAGTTCGCGGAATAGGAGGAGGACCAAAGCAAGCCATTTTTCTGGCAACCTATGTGTCATCAAGGGAAGGTGGGACAAAATCCTTGGAAACCCATGCATGGTTCATTTTAATGAAGGTTAGATCATCCACATTTTGGGTTGACAGACGGGTCCTTTTTTCTGTCAGGATTGATCCAGCTGCACCAAAGACTCTTTCCGATAGCACACTTGCAGCTGGGCAAGCGAGGTCCTGTAAGGCATATTGTGCCAATTCAGGCCAGGTGTCCAGTTTAGCGGCCCAATAGTCAAAGGGGAATGACCTGTGCGGGAGAACATCGATATGGGAGGAAAAGTAGTTTGTAACCATAGTTGACAACTGCTGTCTCCTGTCACTTTCCATCGATGCAGTATTACCAGTTGTGTGAGCGGTACTTGAAAAATCAGTCCAGAACATTGTCATGAAACCCCTGTCTCCAACGCCACTTCTGCTGTGTGCACCATGAACACCTCTGCCAAGCTGCCCCCGGCCCGTACGGCTCGTGTGAGAACCATCACCGCTGCTGTGTGCTGGGAATGCCTCAACCAACCGGTTTACCAGAGTTGCTTGTTTATTAGTCAATATTAGGTCAAGGTTCTCGTGTGGCATGATGTTCTGTAATTTGCCTTTATAGCGTGGATCCAGGATGCTGGCCAACCAGTAGTCATCATCGTTCATCATTTTGGCAATGCGGGGGTCCCTTTTTAGGATCTGCAAGGCATAATCTGACATGTGGGCCAATGTTCCCGGTGTCAATGATGCACTGCGAGTGCTGGTTGGAGGAGCACTTTCTGGCAAATCCACATCCCTCCAGTCACGCACAAACCCTGTACCAGACCTTGCCATGCCAACATTTTCACTTGCCCCACGAGATGCATCCTCCTCCCCTAAGTAATCATCCCCATCATCATCCTCCTCCTCCTCTTCTTCCTCCACCTCGTCCAGGAGAGGTCCCTGAGCAGACAATGACTGAATGTCATCAAGGATTCCCTCCTCCTCTTCCTCCTCGTCAACATTGGCTGCAGACGCCTGCTCCTTAAGGTGCGTCAAAGTTTGCATGAGCAGACGCATAAGTGGGATGCTCATGCTTAGGATGGCATCGTCTGCGCTTACCAGCCGTGTGCATTCCTCAAAACACTGAAGGACTTTACAGAGGTCTTTCAGCTTCGACCACTGCACACCTGTCAACTCCAAGTCTGCTCTCAAAGTGCCTGGCCGTGTATCCTCCCACAAATGCATTATGGCCTGCCTCTGTTCGCACAGCCGCTCAACCATGTGCGGGGTGGAGTTCCACCTTGTTGCAATGTCGATAATGAGGCGGTGGTTGGGAAGGTGGAGCAATCGCTGCAGCTTCTGCATACGAATGGAGTGTACAGGCAACCGGCGGATGTGCGCGCACAGTCTTCGCACCTTCTGGAGCAGGGTTGTTAACTCCGGATAATTGTTGAAGAAGCACTGCACCACCAGGTTCAAGGTGTGAGCCAAGCAAGGTATGTGGCTGAGTTTTGAAAGGGCTATGGCTGCCACAAAATTACGGCCGTTATCACTAACTACCTTGCCTGCCTCAAGATTTATACTGCCCAGCCATGACTCAGTTTGTCGCTGAAAGTACTCGGCCAGCACCTCCGCGGTGTGTCTGTCGCCCAAACACATCATCTGTAACACAGCCTGCTGACGCTTTCCACTAGCTGCTCGATAGGGGGACACCTCGTGTGCAACAGTGGCAGCTGCAGATGGAGTGCTCGTACGACTGCGCTCTGTGGACGAGCTTTCGCTTCTGGAGGAGGAGGAGGGTCGAACGCCTACAGCCAACTGTTTCCTATACCGTGGGCTAGGCAGCACTGTCCCACCACCGCTGTCCCCTGTGGACCCTGCATCCACCACATTAACCCAGTGCGCAGTGGTGGACACGTAATGGCCCTGGCCATGCCGACTGGACCATGCATCTGTTGTGAGGTGCACCTTTCCACTCACTGACTGCTTGAGTGCATGGCCAATGCGGTCTTTCACATGATGGTGGAGGGCTTGGATGGCTTTGCGAGAGAAGAAGTGGCGACTGGGTAGGTCTTAGCGTGGTACTGCATAGGCCATGAGTTCGCGGAAAGCTGCGCTTTCCACCAACCGATAGGGCATCATCTCTAACGAGATTAGTTTGGCAATGTGGGCGTTCAAACCCAGTGTACGCGGATGAGAGACTGAGCACTTTCTTGACCTACTCATAGTCTCTGGGAGGGTGCGCTGGACTTGAGAGCTGCATATGGTGGAACTAGCGGTGGACAGGGCAGACTGAGAGAGGGTTGATGATGGTGATGGAGTTGGTGTTCTTTCTGATGGCCTAGATTCAGTCTTTCATTGATATAACAGTGGGATTCCCTGACTGCTTTGGCCTTGCAATGACACCTCAACATTTGCTGCTGTGCTAACCGGTGGGCTTACAGTGGGGGAAACAATGTAGCGTTGCTGACTACCTTCTTTGTGATCAGTTGCACATGTGGTACTTGAGGTTTGGTGTTGTGTCCACGCTTGCAAGTGCATGCTGGTTAAATGTCTAAGCATGCAACTGGTATTCAAGTTTTTCAGATTTTTCCCTCGGCTAAAGGTCTTTGCGCACTTCTTACAGATAACCTTGGCCTGATCATGAGGATTTTGTTCAAAAAAGTGCCACACTGCACTCTTCCTACTTTGGAAGACATTTTGCGGCCTAGCACGCTGTGCTATTTTGACCGTCTGGACAAGCTGTCCAGCAACTCTTTTGATTTTTGGAACCTGTCTTTGGAGTGCTCCGGGCCTGCCAGATAACAGCTGTTGCGATGTCGATGTCTGCTGTGGATGCTCCTCCTCCTCATCTGAGCTATTGGAAGCAGCACCCTCTTCCCCCAATGGATGCCAATCTGGGTCAACAACTGGGTCATCCATCACCTCCTCTTCAATGTCATGTGCACCTCCCTCTGTGTCACCGTGTATGGTGGTATAGTATGCGGGAAGGGGCACCTGAGTCTCATCAGGGTCAGAATCTGGCTCATTACACTGCGAGGACAATGTAGTGCTCTGAGTGAATGTACCAGCAGAGTCATCTATCAGTGGCTGTGCATCAGTGCACTCCATGTCAGATTCATCTTGGCCTGGGTAATTCACCATTTCACTTGATAACCCAGGCATGGTATGTGAAAACAGCTCCATGGAGTAATCAGTTGTATGGCCTGCGTCATCCTTCAATCTTGGTTGGGGTGAAGGACACAAGGAAAGGTGTGGTTCATGAACATGAGCCTCCAATGACGACTTAGTGCTTTTATTTTTTACAACTTCAGAAGAGGAGGCGATAGAGCTGGTGGCTGAGTCAGCAATGTAAGACAAAACTTTTTCCTGAAGCTCTGGCTTTAAAAGCGGTTTGCCAACTCCTAGAAATCTAAGCCTTCGAGGCCTTGTGGAGCCAGACGATGACGCAGGCTCAACTCCTCCTGCATTCGGTCCTATTTTGCTTTTGCCACTACCATCAGATCCACCACCTACACCATCATTACCAGCTGGCAACCCCCGCCCAATTCCACGGCCTCTTCCACAAGCCTTCCTCATTTTTGGTAAAAATGTACACAAAATCCCGCAAACTATATAGTAATGTAAAACAAGGTACAAGGTGTATATAGGACAGGGGAGATGTAGAATTTCTGAACACACTTGTGGACACTGTTGGATAGTGTGAGGCCCAGTTAATATCACACCACTATGTCACAGTCTCAATGTCGCAGGTGTGAAAAATGTCACTATAGGACAGGGGAGATGTAGAATTTCTGAACACACTTGTGGACACTGTTGGATTGTGTGAGGCCCAGTGAATATCACACCGCTATGTCACAGGCTCAATGTCGCAGGTGTGAAAAATGTCACTATAGGACAGGGGAGATGTAGAATTTCTGAACACACTTGTGGACACTGTTGGATTGTGTGAGGCCCAGTGAATATCACACCGCTATGTCACAGGCTCAATGTTGCAGGTGTGAAAAATGTCGCTATAGGACAGAGGAGATGTAGAATTTCTGAACACACTTGTGGACACTGTTGGATTGTGTGAGGCCCAGTGGATATCACACCGCTATGTCACAGGCTCAATGTCGCAGGTGTGAAAAAATGTCACTATAGGACAGGGGAGATGTAGAATTTCTGAACACACTTGTGGACACTGTTGGATTGTGTGAGGCCCAGTGAATATCACACTGCTATGTCACAGGCAGAAATTGGCTAGTGTATGACAAACTACAAGGTGTATATATAATTGGGCAGAATAGGAATCTCCCTAGAGTGTAGGTCTGTAAGAACGGAACAAGTCCTCGACTTATCCTTACAGAGTCACACACAGATAGCTTCACTGTGGCCGTGATAACAGCCATTACACGGTACTGAGAGAGGAGCGTGCACGTACACCGCTGTCCGGTGTCCGTAAAATTGTCAAGCTCCGTGTTTTTTAAGTATACGGACTGACACACGCTGTCTCTCTATAGTTTTGAATGTGATCAAACCGCAAATATACTTATCTGTTTGAAAACCAGACAAAACTAGAAGGTGGAGGTCTGTAATAACGGAACATGTCCTCGACTTATCCTTACAGAGTCACACACAGATAGCTTCACTGTGGCAGTCATAGCAGTCGTTACACGGTACTGTGTGAGGAGCGTACACCGCTGTATGGTGTGAAAAAATGCACGCTCAGTACCTCACCTGGGCAAAAAAAAAAATTTGGATTGCTTTTAAAAAAGCAGTTTGCAGAGCAGTGGGAAAACAGCAATGCAGCTATAAGGAAGTCTTATAAGGCAGCCTAACAACCAACACAGTTGATCCAGCAAAATATAGCCTCCACTTGCACTGCACACACAGTGACTGGTGTGTTGTACAGGCAAAATCGCTAGCAGCAGAAGCAGTTTTTGGTGTCTTCTTCCCTGCCTAACGCTCTCCCTACAGAATCATCATCAGCAGCTCTCCCTATTCTGAGATCAGCATGAGTAACATGGCGGTCAACGTGCACGCCCTTTTGTACCCCCTGTGACGCCCCCCAAAGCAAGCCAATCACTTGCATGCCCTTCTCAAAGATGGTGGTGACCCCTGCCTATGTCATCACGTTGCCCACAGTGTCCGTGGATCCTGATTGGCTGAAAAAGGGCGGAAAACAAACTTTTAAAATGCGACTTTGGCGCTAAAGTCACCGAGCTCGTGGCCGACCTCACCCTAGGGTCGGGTTTCGTTTCATGAAACCCGACTTTACCAAAAGTCGGTGACTTTTGAAATTTTTCGACCCGTTTCGCTCAACTCTACTTAAAGGGAATCTGTCACCCCATTTTCGGCCTATAAGCTGCAGCCACCACAATCAGGGGCTTATTTACAGCATTCTGTAATGCTGGAGATAAGCCCCCGATGTTACCTGAAAGAGAAGAAAAATGAGTTAGATTATACTCACCCCGGGATCGGGTCTGGTCCGATGGGTGTTGCTGTCCGGTCCGACGCTTCCCATCTTCTAGCGATGACGTCCTCCTTCTTACTTTTGCTGCGGCTCCTGCGCAGGCGTACTTTCTCTGCCCTATTGAGTGTGTGAGTGTGAGTGTAGTGTGAGCGTGAGTGTGTGAGTGAGAGTGTGAGTGTATGAGTTTGAGTGTGAGTGTGAGAGAGTGAATGTTAGTGTGTGTCTGAGTGTATGAGTGTGAGTGTGTGAGTATGAGTGTGTGAGTGTGCGTGTGTGACTGTGAGTGTGACTGATTTTGTGAGGGTGACTGTGAGTATGACGGTGTGAATGAGAGTGTGACTGTGTAAGTGAGTGTGTGTGTGGTGTGTACGGTGTATAGACTGTGTGTGTTTGTGTGAGTGTGTATGAATGTGTGTGGTACGTACGGCGTATAGAGTGTGTGTGTGGTGCGTACGGCATATAGAGTGTATGAGTGTGTGTGTGTGTGTGTGTGTGTGTGGTGCGAAGGTGTTCCGCTGGTGGCACCGCACAATAGGTTGGTACCAGCAGCAGTTTCCATTTTGAGACATCCAACACTTGGGTGTCCCAATATGGCGGTCAGTGAACTTCCTTCGCCTGGAATTCTGGGATACGGTGACATCTGGACAGAACAGGAAATGAAAACATTACAAGGTAATTATATAAATATATATAAATATATATATACTGTTTGCATAATTATTATTAGGCAAGTTGTATTTGAGAGGATTCTTTTTCTTATTGAACAACAACTATGTTCTCAATCAACCCAAAAGACTCATAAATATCAAAGCTTAATATTTTTCGGAGTTGGAGTGGGTTTTTTTTTTAGATTTGGCTATCTTAGGAGGATATCTGTTTGTGCAGGTAACTATTACTGTGCAGATTTATTAGGCAACTTAATAAAAACCAAATATATACCCATCTCACTTGTTTATTTTCACCAGGTAAACCAATATAACAACACAAAATGTAGAAATAAACATTTCTCAATATGGACAAAGAGAAAGGAATAGGCCGCAAAAGGGGATCACCTGAGACTGGATTTAGCACAAATACAATTAGCAATCTTTATTATGACACACAAGATGAGCACACAAAAAGATTAAAAGCATTAAAATTCGTCACACATGTGACATACAAAATTTCATAGGTTCAAAATAGAACCACAATCTCATAGCACAGAACACTCCACAGTAGGTAGCTCTTTAAGAACAAACCCATAGGCATATGAATAGCATACCATAATGAACAACCTTTACAGACTCAATTATTATTACAGATTGATATAAACATGATGTTCAAGGCTGAATATGCCAGTACACTGCCTAAACAATAAAACATACAAAGCATGTGATGTACACATGAAAAGGATTGTTTAAAGCTTGTGGCCAAGGGCAGAATATTTACATAAGGCATACATATTTCCTCAAAAATCTGTACATTTCCAGACCTAGGATAACAAGTCTATATAAAAGTCACAACAGGTTGCATATAATTGTCTCTATGTTTCTCGTAATATCAAATCTTGCTGGACCTACAGAGATACACACATGGTGAGGCTAAAATTGGCCCCCTATAGCAAGATGTAACATGTCCCTGGTGCATTTATAAATGGTGGGATGAAATCCAAGAATATAGATTCCCCCTGTATACAGATTCCCCCTTGGATACACCACCACACGGTGCCAACACTTTTTCAATACCCAACCTCTTAGGTCATATCAAAATGAATAATACAGGCTGAAATAGCCACTTTTGAAAAAACTGTAACCTGTCCCTAAATCGTCTGTGCCAAACGCCCATAAATGAAGTGGAGTGGAGCCAGAGATAGCAGAGGCCCGACGCGTATCGCCACCAATTGTGGCTTCGTCAGGGGTACTAATTATCAATCCTGTGTGTCTTTTTATACAATTCATTAATTCAATAATAGAGCGCAGCTGTGCTAACGCTTACCAGAGAAACGGTAGAAGACACAGTAGGCATGTGTGGGCGTTTGGCAGACGATTTAGGGACAGGTTATAGTTTTTTCAAAAGTGGCTATTTCAGCCTGTATTATTCACTTTGATATGACCTAAGAGGTTGGGTACTGAAAAAGTTTTGGCACTGTGTGGTGGTGTATATGGGTCGCCCGCCCAGGGCTGTGGGGTACTCGGTACCGGGCCCGATGAGCTTCAATGGGAGATGTCACGGCAGCTGGGACCCGGCCCGTGGAACTGGGCGCCCATTGTAACAAAAGAGGAATGTTCAGTGTGCTTATGAAGATTAAAGTTTATGAATGAATGAGTCGTGACGCCACCTGTGGTGTTCGGCAGTGAAGATGTTAAGCCGACGCTGCAGACAGATCCTCTGGGACAGGTGGTGTGGTGCAGCAATGATGTTATAGCCCTCCACAGGCAGGGCTAATGTCCCAGGGCAGTGAGATGAAGTGACACGTAGATGGTGTAGTGTCAGGCGCAGGGCTAGGCACAAGGATATAACAGTGCTGGGTGTGTTGACGCAGGAATAAGTGGAGGACACCAGGGCATGTAGTTCCAAAGCTTTACTCACAGTCTGTTGCAGGTACAGGTGCCCGCCTCGGTGCAGTGTCCTCCGGGTCAGGGGCTCAGCCAACTTCCAGGCAAGATGAAGCACTCCTTTCCAACACTCAGCCAACATATGTGCCTTTTCTGAACGTCTCCCTCTTAGCGCCTTTAGTGAAGTACTCACAATACTGAGTTACACTGGAGTTCCTCCTGTCCGATGTTCCTATGAACTCTACTTGTACGGCAGACAGCTGTAGCCTGCTTCGGGGACTCCTTACTACCTAGTCCCGGCTCACTATCGATGCTGTTGTGCCCCCAAGTCTGGTGTGGGAATAAAGTGGTGACAACTTCTATTCCTCCGGTGTCTGCTGCAGGACCATTAGTGTTATGAATGGGTCACCGAGGAGAAAAAGACAAAACAAGCTAAGGCTGGTTTCACACTTGCATTTTTTTGCGCTGTATTTTAGTGCTAAAAAAAGCATGCGCTTTTTATTCCTATATTTTGCATGGGATGCGCTTATGTGCGCATACACATGCGTTTGTATGCGTTTTTACGCGCATGCAGTTTTTTGTGGTGTGTGCTCGGGCACACAAAATGCATCCTGTTGCATTTTTTGGGCGTACGACTTGCCTCAAAAAAACGCATGCGTGCGCAATGCGTTTTTTTACAGCAAGACACCCATTATAAGTCTATGGGTATATGTGCGCATTGGCATGCTCATGTATGCTTTTTTTGCGCATGCGTTTTTTTGTTGACCATTGGTTAGACAATGGAAATTAGGGGTTTGGGTTAGAGTTAGGGTTAGTTAAGGGGGTTTAGGGTTAGGGTTGGGGTTAGTATGGTTTGGTTAAGGGTTAGGGTTTAGGGTTAGTTAGGGTTTAGGGTTAGGGTTTGGGTTAGGGTTAGTATGGTTTGATTAAGGGTTAGGGTTAGGGTCAGGGTTAGGGTATGGTTTGGTTAAGGGTTAGGGTATGGTTTGGTTAAGGGTTAGGGTTAGGGTTAGTAAAGTCATGGTTTGGGTTAATGTGAGGGGCCAAATAATGTTGGAAAAAAACGCAAACGCGGTAAAAACGCACTAAAAACGCATACAAACGCATAAAAACGCTGCGTTTTTTATGCATGCTCATAAAAATGCTTGAAAAAAACGCAGCATTTGTATGCGTTTGTATGCATTTTTTCCATGCGTTGTTTTGCGGGAGAAACGCCCTGCAGAACAAAGCAAGTGTGAAAGTAGCCTAAGTCACAGAAAACAGAGAGGTTGGTAACTATGCAGATTGCAGATCCCTGATCCTAACCACAACAACTATTTGCAGCTGTGGAGCGTACCTACGATGGTCCTAGACGCTTCGTCACAGCCGGAGGACTAAATAAGCCTAAAGCAAGAAAAGGGGAAAACTAACTGCCCCGGAGCAGACCCCAAAGGAAAGACAGCCCCCTCACATGTATTGACAGTGAGACAAGATGAAAGCACAAACACAGGCAGGAAAATAGGCTGAGCAAATGATGGGGCCCAAACTAACTAGAAAGGATAGGAAAGGAAAGACACTGTCTGCAATCTGCCAAAAATCCTACAAAAATAATGTCCAACACGTCTGATAGCAAAATTAACCCTGAAGTCACTAGACTTCTCCCACTATATCAGCACTCTGAAATATTCTGAGGCAGAGCAAAAAGAGGCCAATCTAATAAGGGACAAAAAAGCAAATTGGCAAATACAGATAAATAAGAGTGGAAATTCAGCACAGCCCCAGTCGGGGCTGGCTGACCACACAAAAAACTGAATAGACCAACGAAATCAAGTGTGAACATTAGCAGAAAAACTTAGCTTGAAATGACTGGAACAGAGCTGAAAACCAGGACCTGAAAAGCCAGAAGGAATCACCAGCACCAGACTAGGGCATCGGCTGTCTTAAATCCAGTCTGAGATTCCTGAGGTCCAATCGTCATCCTCATTATCAGGTGGCACATCACTACTGATTAAATCAGCCTCACTACCTCCAGTTACCACCAGAGGGAGCCTGGAAGGAGAACTCACAACTGGTGGACAGGAAAATGAACTCACAACACATTAGTATCCAAACAACTTCGGGGATCGGACCCCGGCCTTGCGCTTAGAACTTGGGAAGGGTTCTCCTCTAGCCCTAATCCTTAGTTCTCTTCTTCTCTTTACGTTCCATACTAATCCTTTCCTTCTTATGGAGAGTCAGGCTTTCTATCAAAGTTCCTTTCCTGTGCCAGCAGACCCAGGTCACTGAGGTCGGCTGCAGCACCTCCTTCATCCATCCCACTCAGGGGATCATCACTGTTCCTCTGACTCTGTCAGACTGCCTAAATCCTAAACTATACCCGCTCTTTTGATGCAACCTAAACTCCACCCGCCTCCCAGCACGCTTCGTGTTCCAAGTAGGGAGCTACCAAAGGGTGGTTTGCTACACTATTGTGTTGTGTGGGATGCAGGTGTTGGAGCGTGGTCAGGTGTCTCCACCTTACCTTGATGGTGGGGTACCACACCTCAGGAGGAGGCGCAGTACCTCTGTGGCGACTGAACCCTCAGGGGCGCCACATATACAGGGGGAAATCTGTATACAGGGGGAATCTATATTCTTGGATTTCATCCCACCATTTATAAATGCACCAGGGACATGTTACATCTTGCTATAGGGTGCCAATTTTAGCGTCACCATGTGTGTATCTCTGTAGGTCCAGCAAGATTTGATATTACGAGAAACATAGAGACAATTATATGCAACCTGTTGTGACCTTTATATAGACTTGTTATCCTAGGTCTGTAAATGTACAGATTTTTGAGGAAATATGTATGCCTTATGTAACTATTCTGCCCTTGGCCACAAGCTTTAAACAATCCCTTTCATGTGTACATCACATGCTATGTATGTTTTATTGTTTAGGCAGTGTACTGTCATATTCAGCCTTGTACATCATGTTTTTTATCAATCTGTAATAATAATTGAGTCTGTAAAGGTTGTTTATTATGGTATGCTATTCATATGCCTATGGGGTTGTTCTTAAAGAGCTACCTACTGTGGAGTGTTCTGTGCTATGAGATTGTGGTTCTATTTTGAACCTATGGAATTTTGTATGTGACATGTGTGACGATGAGTGTTGAGCGATACCGTTCGATACCCAAAAATATCGTATCGGAAGGTATGGCCCGATACGATAAAAATATCGGGTATCGCCGATTTCGATACCGGAAGTCCCATTCAAGTCAATGGGACTTCCGGTATCGGAATTTAAAAAAGCCCTTTATTTCCTTGTTGGCTAATTCTACCAAAATTGAAAACAAATAAGAATCATGTAGAATGTACTGTGGGAGGTGGAGGAGACATTAAAGGCATAGTGGTTTATTCAAATCACATGGCATAGCATTAATTCTAATTTTTTTTTTCAAGACGTTCGGAGTTAAAAAGATATTGACTATGTTAACTTTTTTATATTTAGTCAGATATGTATGTTTCACAACTTCCATGCTCTTCACCTTCTTTTGTACTTCTCCCACACTTTCTCCTTCATGATCCGCAGCAGTAGCATTTTTTTCATCAACTTTTTCTTCACCTTATTCATCTTCTTCTTCTTCACCTTCTTCCCATTAATTTTTTTTTCCATTCTTCATATTCTTCTTATTCAGCTATTATTAATTTTCATATGCTATTTCTTCATCTTCTTCCTATTCTTCTTTTTCTTCATTTTCTTATGGTGACAGGCATTCCTGTAGTACTTATCTATAAAAGTTATAAGATTATACCTTACGTTCTGCCTGTCACAAAAGATTTACAACAGGATTTGTCCGCGTTCAGTTTGGCCTGCAGCAGCAGGCATTTTCCAGGGGCACCACGAGGAGGAACGGACTCACCCCCATTTACTGCTTAGTCTTCTTCTGCTTATAATTTTGATTTCTTCTATGCTGATTCTTAGTCTTATGCTTAATGTTCTTCTGCTTTCTGTTCTGCTTTTGCTTCTTCTGCTTCTTGTTTTTCTGTCTTTTGTTCTGTATCTTGGTGGTTGTCTTCATGTTGTTTGTCCTCTTGGACTTATTATTTAGGGTCATATTTCTAGTCTTCTTTGGTGTGGTCTTCAGGGTCGTCGTCATCAGGGTCGTCGTCATGGAGATCAATAAGGATTACCAAAGACAATTTCAAAAAGCTTGATCTTGGAAATGTAGCAGAAGGTACAAGAAGGCTGAGAAACTGGCGAGAACCAGCTGACAGTACTGGAACCCGTAGTGGCAGCAGAAGGAACAATAGCCAATGGCACTACTGAGGAACAGCTGACGGTGCTGGACCCCGGTTACTATGCAGGAGGTACCTGTGCTAGAAACCACTACCAAGGACCAGCTGACGTTGCTGGACCTCGGATACCGAGATGGAGGCAACTAGGCCAAAGGCTCTGGCGAGAACCAGCAGACAGTGCTGGAACCCCGATGGGTAGCAGAAGGAACAAGAGCCAATGGCACTACCGAGGACCAACTGACGGTGATGGACCACGGTTACTAAGCAGAAGGTACCTGTGCTAAAGAGCACTACCAAGGACCAGCTGACGGTGCTGGACTTCGGATACCGAGATGAGGCACCTAGGCCAAAGGCTCTGGCGAGAACCAGCAGACAGTGCTGGAACCCGGATGGGTAGCAGAAGGAACAAGAGCCAATGGCACTACCGAGGACCAACTGACGGTGCTGGACCACGGTTACTAAGCAGAAGGTACCTGTGCTAAAAAGCACTACCCAGGACCAGCTGACGATGCTGGACCTCAGATACCGAGATGGAGGCACCTAGGCCAAAGGCTCTGGCGAGAACCAGCTGACAGTGCTGGAACCCAGGTGGGTAGCAGAAGGTAACCATCCAAAGCAAAGTAGCCAGGCCGCAAACCGGCCGCAGTTACCGAAACCCATAGTCCTACAGGGGGTCCATGTCCCATTGGCACTACGGATCCAGCCTTCAGTGCCAGTTCCCGCAGCCCACATAGGAGTCACCTAAACTGCAGGCACCGTAGAGTCGGCTAACCCGGCCGCAAGACGACAGGACAACAGATTGGTGGCATAGTGACCTTGACACTACCCGGAAACAGCTGGCGTGCTGGAACCAGGCTGGGCAACAGGGAGTACCCGTGCCAAAGACACTGCCGAGAACCAGCTGACGGTGCTGGAACCCAGATGGGTAGCAAAAGCTACAAGAGCCAATGGCACTACCGAGGAACAGCTGACGTTGCTGGACCACGGTTACTAGGCAGGAGGTACCTGTGCTAGAAAGTACTACAGTGCTGGACCTTCGGATACCGAGATGGAGGCATCTAGGCAAAAGGCTCTGGCGAGAACCAGCAGACAGTGCTGGAACCCGGATGGGTAGCAGAAGGAACAAGAGCCAATGGCACTACCGAGGACCAACTGACGGTGATGGACCACGGTTACTAAGCAGAAGGTACCTGTGCTAAAAAGCACGACAAAGGACCAGCTGACGGTGCTGGACCTCGGATACCGAGATGGAGGCACCTAGGCCAAAGGCTCTGGCGAGAACCAGCTGACAGTGCTGGAACCCGGGTGGGTAGCAGAAGGTACCCATCCAAAGCAAAGTAGCCAGGCTGCAAGCCGGCCGCAGTTACCGAAACCCACAGTCCTACAGGGGGTCCATGTCCCATTGGCACTACGGATCCAGCCTTCAGTGCCAGTTCCCGCAGCCTACATAGGAGTCACCTAAACTGCTGGCACCGTAGAGTCGGCTAACCCGGTCGCAAGACGACAGGACAACGGATTGGTGGCATAGTGACCTTGACACTACTCGGAAACAGCTGGCGTGCTGGAACCAGGCTGGGCAACAAGGAGTACCCGTGCCAAAGACACTGCCGAGCACCAACTGGCGTTGTTGAAACCCAGGGACAATCATGGTGAAGGCCGAGGCCTACTTGGTGGTAGTTTTAGATTGTTTGTAGGCTACAACAGACTGTCTACGTGCTCCTATTAGGCATCTGTCTCCACTCTGTTTCCAGGATTTCACATGACCACCAACACCGCCAGTTTATGCGTACAGTAGCCGTCTGCCCAATCCACACGTGTTCCTGTGTTACTGGGGTTCTGTAATGTCAGCAGATCCCCTGATGTGTGTCTGCCACTGTCTCCTGCTCTGTCCACATTCCCACCGCTTGCAGTGGGAAGGTGGACAGCGCAGGAGATAGTGGCGGACACACATTGGGGGATCTGCTCACGTAACAGAACACCAGGAACAAGTGTGGAATGCGTGGACGGCAACTGTGAGCAGGAACTGGCGGTGTTGGAGGTCAGGGGAAATACTAGAGACAGAGTGGAGACAGAGGCCAAATCAGAGAATGTTTAAATCTGAAGTAGTTACAATTTGGAGGCAGCAGCAGTTTGCCCTCCACACAGCAGAGGATCAGCTGACGTTACCGAACCCCACTTTCAAATGAACGAGTGTTTTTTTCTGTGTGGACAGCACTTCTGAGCACCAACTGGCGTTGTTGGAGCCCAGGGACAATCATGGTGCAGGCCGAGGCCTACCAGGAGCCAGGTGTAAATCGGAGGTGTTTTGACTTTGGGGGGAGCAGGACACTTTGCTCTCCACACAGCAGGGGATCAGCTGACGTTACCGACCCCCACTTTCACATGAACGAGTGTTTTTTTCTGTGTGGACAGCACTTCCGAGCACCAACTGGCATTGTTGGAGCCCAGGGACAATCAGGGTGCAGGCCGAGGCCTACTTGGTGGCAGTTTTAGATTGTTTGTAGGCTACAACAGACTGCCAACGTGCTCCAATTAGGCATCTGTCTCCACTCTGTTTCCAGGATTTCACGTGACCACCAACACCGCCAGTTTATGCGTACAGCAGCCGTCTGCCCAATCCACACGTGTTCCTGTGTTACTGGGGTTCTGTAATGTCAGCAGATCCCCTGATGTGTGTCTGCCACTGTCTCCTGCTCTGTCCACATTCCCACCGCTTGTAGTGGGAAGGTGGACAGTGCAGGAGACAGTGCCGGACACACATTGGGGGATCTGCTCACGTAACAGAACACCAGGAACACAGGAACAAGTGTGGAATGCGCGGACGGCAACTGTGAGCAGGAACTGGCGGTGCTGGTGGTCAGGGGAAATACTAGAGACAGAGTGGAGACAGAGGCCAAATCAGAGAATGTTTAAATCTGAAGTAGTTACAATTTGGAGGCAGCAGCAGTTTGCCCTCCACACAGCAGGGGATCAGCTGACGTTACCGAACCCCACTTTCACATGAACGAGTGTTTTTTTCTGTGTGGACAGCACTTCCGAGCACCAACTGGCGTTGTTGGAGCCCAGGGACAATCATGGTGCAGGCCGAGGCCTACTAGGAGCCAGGTGTAAATCGGAGGTATTTTGACTTTGGAGGCAGCAGCACTTTGCCCTCCACACAGCAGGGGATCAGCTGATGTTACCGAACCCCACTTTCACATGAACGAGTGTTTTTTTCTGTGTGGACAGCACTTCTGAGCAACAACTAGCGGTGTCGGAGCCCAGGGAAAATCAGGTAGTAGGCCGAGGCCTACTTGGAGCCAGGTGTAAATCTGAGGTTGTTTGACTGTGGAGGGAGCAGGACACTTTGCCATACACACAGCAGGGGATCAGCTGACGTTACCGAACCCCACTGACACATGAGCGAGTGTTTTGTCTGTGCGGACAGCACTTCTGAGCACCAACTGGCGGTGTCGGAGCCCAGGGAAAATCAGGTAGTAGGCCGAGGCCTACTTGGAGCCAGGTGTAAATCTGAGGTTGTTTGCCTGTGGAGGGAGCAGGACACTTTGCCATACACACAGCAGGGGATCAGCTGACGTTACCGAACCCCACTTACACATGAGCGAGTGTTTTGTCTGTGTGGACAGCACTTCTGAGCAACAACGGGTGTTGCTGTAGCCCAGGAAATAAAGTTCAGGTCATAGAAACATGAACACAACAGGAGACCTGGATCCTGTTGCCAGCCAATTATTTATTCTGGAAGAGGACTGGCAAATTCAGGTGAGATCCAGGCCTTGTTCATTTTCAGAAAAGTAAGCCGGTCAACATTATCAGCGGATAGTCGCGTGCGACGGTCTGTTACCACACCACCTGCAGCACTAAAGACACGTTCCGATAATACACTGGCAGCAGGGCAAGCCAGCAACTCCAATGCATACTGGCTAAGCTCTGGCCATGTATCCAGCTTAGAGACCCAATACTTGAACGGGGAAGAGCCGTCTGGGAGTACACTAACAGGGCAAGACAAGTAGTCTGTCACCATCTGACGGAAACGTTGCCTCCTGCTGACTGGAGCCGTCTGTGATGGTGTAGCCGTTTGTGGTGGTCCCACAAAACTTTTCCACATTTGGGCCATACTGGCCTTGCCTTGTCCTGCGGCACTGCCTCTGCTACCTCTTTGTGCAGGGCTTCCTCCACTGCCTCTACCCACATGGCTGCTTTGAAAAGCACTACCAGCAACACTTGCGGGGGGAATGGAGAACATGATGGCCTGCACAAGTGTTTCTTGGTATTCCCGCATTTTTCGCTCCCGGTTCAACTGTGGTATGAGGCTTTGTAAGTTGTCCCGGTAGCGAGGATCTAGGAGGATGTACACCCAATAATCAGCCGTGTGGAGAATGTTGGCGATGCAGTGGTCATTTAACAAGCACTGCAGCATGAAATCAACCATGTGCTGCAGACTGCCAACTGGACCGGAAACGCTGTCCCCAGCTTGAGGCAGCATCTCAGCCTGCTCAGCATCACCCCACCCTCGCTGTACACATTGACTACTAGAGCCTTGTGTACCTCCCTCCTCTGGAGAGATGTGTTCCTCCTCCTCCATTGACTCCTCGTCCTCCTCCTCACTAAGTGTCCCCTTCCTGGGCCATTGTGTGGAGGCATGTTGCGCAGACTTGCCAGAAGCAGATGGCATTTCTGACTCCTCATCCTCGACCTCTTCAAAAACCTCCTCACTTAGTGCTTGTAAGGTTTTTTGAAGCAGACAGATAAGGGGGACCGTCATGCTGACTAGTGCATCATCTGCACTGGCCATCCGCGTGGAGTCATCGAAGGCACGCAAAACTTGGCAGATGTCCCTCATAGTGGCCCACTCAGTGGTGGTGAAGTGTGTCCGGCGCACAGTGCGACTTGTTTGCGCCTGATGCAGCTTGTACTCCATTACTGCTGCCTGCTGCTCACACAACCGCTCCAACATATGTAACGTTGAATGCCACCTGGTGGGGAGGTCACATATGATGCGATGTTCTGGCAGGCGGAATCGGCGTTGCAGAGATGCAATGCGCGATCTTGCCATGCTGGAATGCCGCAAGTGAGCATACTCTAGGCGAACCTTGTGCAGCAGTGCATCAAGATCCGGATAGTCCCTCAGAAAGCTCTGCACGACCAAATTGAGCACGTGTGCCAGACATGGTATGTGAGTGAGGTTGCCTAGGCCCAGAGCTGCCACTAGATTTCGGCCATTGTCACTCACTACCAAACCTGGCTGGAGATTCGCTGACACAAACCACACATCGCTCTCTTGCTTGATGGCATTCCAGAGCTCCTGTGCTGTGTGGCTCCGATTCCCCATATCTGGCCTAACAGGCTCATGCAGTGCTGATTCCGAGGAACTAGAGTAGGAGGAGGACTCAATATGTACAGACTGCATTCCTGCAATCCTTGGAGTTGGCAGAATACGTACAGAGCCACTCTCCAGATCTGAACCCGGCTCCACAACATTGACCCAATGGGCAGTGAGGGAAAGGTATCGTCCCTGTCCATGGCTACTGGTCCACGCATCGGTCGTCAGGTGGACATTGCTACTGACAGCGTTTAGTAGCGCATTTTTAATTTTTACCTCCACATGCTTTTGCAGGGCAGGGACGGCTTGCCTGCTGAAATAAAAGCGGCTGGGCACATTGTATTGTGGAACTGCCAATGACATCAAGTTCCGGAAGGTGTCAGTCTCCAAAAGCCTGAATGACAGCATCTCAAGGGCCAGTAGTTTGGCAATGCCGGCATTCAGAGCCAGTGCTCGGGGATGGTTTGCCGAGTATGGCCGCTTTTTCTCCCATACCTGTGCTACCGATTGCTGGTGAGTGGCCTGGGAGTGTGCTGATGACTGAGAACGTGGTTCAGTGGGTGGAATTTCACTGGGTCTCTGGACAACAGTGGCAGTGGTTCTTCCATGGCGTACCAGTGAGGAAGCCGAACCAGCTGTGTGTGAGCTGGAGGAAGAGGCCCCAACACGAGCTGAAGAGGTGGTAGGTGCTGCTGAAGGTTGGTCTACATCTTCAGTGTGTCTGTGTAACTCCACCTCGTGCTTGGTACGCACATGTTTCCACATATTTGTGGTATTGAGGTTGCTCACATTTTTCCCTCGTTTAACTTTCTGATGACACAGCTTGCATTTGACAAAGCAAATGTCATCTGCAACTGTGTCAAAAAAAGACCACGCACTGCAAGTCCTGGGAGCGCCCGTTTTCTGTTTTGGAAGAGGATTGCTCCTCACGCCTGCCAAAGTGGAGGCTACAGGCAACCAAGTCTGCCCCCTCCCTCTCCCTCCTCTTTTGGCCGTTCAGGGAATCTCTTCCTCAGAGCTGCTCCCACCACCTTCCTGTGGCTGACGCCATGATGGGTCAAGGACCTCATCATCTCCACTCCCCTCTTCAAGCACCGGCTGGTCCTGGGTTGTCTCGCCAGCACCGTACGCACCAGAAATTGGCAACTGAGTCTCATCATCATCAGATAAGCCCTGAGGTGTGCTGACAATAGGCACTGGCCTACCCGCCTCTTCAGATTCAGAGGGGCAAAGCAGTTGCGCATCACTGCATACTCCCTCTTCTTCACGCTCTAGAATGCTGCTTGGCTGGCCACCTCTTTTCAAGCCAACAGATTCTGAGAACAGAAGTAAAGATTGAGATGGCTCCTGTCCAGGGCTCTCAGACTGCCTGGGCAATTTGGCAGGTGGTGAAGAGACAGATGGTTGCTCTTCAGTGCTCTGGCCCTGGGAGGATGCGGAAGTCATTGAAGTGGATGCGTTAGCTGCCATCCATCCGACAACGGCTTCAATTTGTTCATCACGCAGCAGTGGGGTACGGCGAGGTCCTACAAAGCTGCGCATGAAGTACTGTTGCCTGGTAAAAGTGGGGGATGCCGGGTCACTGGTGGCCGCAGCAGACACCGAATCCCCACGTCCTCTCCCTGCTGAATCCCCCCGTCCTCTCCCTGCTGAAACTCCACGGCCACGACCACGTGCCTTACTCCCTGCCTTCTTCATCTTGGTAGACTGATAAAGATAGGCAGAAAAGTAAAAAAGGGGTGGCTTAGTGTTCTTATTCCTGAACACCTGCTAACCAGTATAAGAAACACTAGTTTGGCTAAGAGTGTGTGTACTACACTTTAATATGATCTAATGTGGCCTACACAACTGTAAAGTGGAGTGTTTGGTGAACTTTATTTCCTTGAAAGCTATAGTATCACAAACTTTTTGGAGCGATTACAATGCAGGAAGCTAACCTACAATGCAATTGATGAGGCTCCAAAAAATAGGGTGATACTAGTCTGGCTGGCCCTGAAGGGCACAAGCCAGCAAAAAGGCTCCTCTATCTAATCCTATATAGTGTTTGCAACCAACCAATGACAATGGATGCGGATGGAAGCACATTAATATAGGAGCAAAAATCTGGCTAAATTTGCTGCAAAAAAAGGACTATGTATGAGGCAGTGATGCACGCTGAGCGGACTACAACCAGCGGTGGCTGTAGAACACACTGCAATGTGAGCTGCACTCACACACAGAGAGACCTATCAGACAGCCAAAAACAGTGCAGAGAAATGGGCTATAGCACTGAAAGGCTGCTGAAAGGCTCCGCTGTCCACTCCTTTAGTGTTTGCAACCAACGTATATGGATACGTATGGAAGCACACTATACAGGAGAAAAAAAAAGCAGCAATAAAAGAAAAATGTGTATGAGGCAGAGACACACGCTGGGCGGCCTACAAGCAGACGTGCCTGCAGGACACACTACACAGCGTGGGTCTGCACTCACACAGCCCTTGCAGACAGATATTAAATCAGCGCTGCTGGGCTACAAAAATGCTACAGTGGTGGATTATGTAGCCTGGGTAGAGCAATAGATATGTTTGATGATCGCTATTTCTAACTGTCCCTCACAGTCTTCAACAGCAGCCTGTCCCTAACTGAATTCACATCAGAGTGAACCCGAAATGGCGGCTGCTGCGGTTTTTATAGTGCATCATGACATCATTTCAGCAGCCAATCACAGCCATGCCAGTAGTTAACATGCCTACATGCCCAACAGGATGTGCCCACATTTCTGAGGATCCCCATTGGCTGAATCAAATCGAGCGGGCTCCTAGCATTATGGGAACTTCCGATTCCGGTATTCGATATGAAAAAAGTATCGGAACTAAGTATCGGAATTCCGATACAGCTAATATCGGCCGATACCCGATACTTGCGGTATCGGAATGCTCAACACTAGTGATGAATTTTAATGCTTTTAATCTTTGTGTGTGCTCATCTTGTGTGTCTTAATAAAGATTGCTAATTGTGTTTGTGCTAAATCCAGTCTCAGGTGATCCCCTTTTGTGGCCTATTCCTTTCTCTTTGTCCATGTTGTTACATGTTTGTATAGGTCAGGTTTGGATCCCTGTTTATATGTCAGTGGAGCCCCCGAACGTTTCTTGAAATAAACATTTCTGACATTCAAAACAAAAAAAAGGGACCAACATAGCCACCTTTCTTTACGATGACACTCAAAAGCCTTCCATCCATAGATTCTGTCAGTTGTTTACGATCAACATTGTGTGCCGCAGCCACCACAGCCTCCCAGACACTGTTCGGAGAAGTGTAATGTTTTCACTCCTTGTAGATCTCACATTTTATGAGGGCCCACAGGTTCTCTATGGGGTTCAGATCAGGTGAACAAGGGGGCCATGTCATTATTTTTTCTTCTTTTAGACCTTTACTGGGCAGTCACGCTGTGGAGTATTTGGATGCATACAGTAATATATATAGATAGATAGATATATATATATATATATATATATATATATATATCTCAAGATGGGGACAGGATGTGGGGCATATATACCAGGATGGAGGAAATATATACAGTATATAAAATAATGTCTGTAAAGCGCTGTGGAATTAGTGGCGCTATATAAATGAGTAAAATAAATTAGTAAATATATATGGGGTACATATATACTAGGATGGGCTCAGGAAGGGGACATACATACTGTACCAGGAGGGAGCCCAAGATGGGGAACATTAGGATTTAGAACTCTACACGGACCCATACATCTGACAAACATGTGACCGGGAGGAAACCTGGTCGAAATCTTGCACTGTGGCTTATCGGACTCTAGTTACGCCACTACTCATGACTAGTTTTGAGCATTCCGATACTGCAATATTGGGTATCGGCCGATATTCGCGGTATCGGGGTTCCGATACTTTTAGAATATCGAATACTGGAATCGGAAGTTCCCATAATGCAATGAGCCAGTTTGATTTTATTCAGCCAATGAGGAATCCTAAGAAGTGTGGGCACATCCTGTTATGCATGTTAGGCATGTTAACTAATGGCATGGCTGTGATTGGCTGCTGAAATTATGTCATGATGCACTATAAAAGCTGCCGCCGCCGCCGCCATTTTGGGTTCACTCTGCTGTGAATTTACTTAGGGACAGGACGCTGCTGTTCTGACTCTGAGGGACAGTTTGAGCTAGCGATTTGCTTTATTGGGCTTTACCCAGGCTACTTTAGCAACCGCTGTTTGAGCTTTCTTTTGCCTTGCAGCGCTGTTCACAGCTGTCTGCAAGGTCTGTGTGTGTGAGTGCAGCTCACGCTGTAGTGTGTTCTGCAGCCACCTCCGGTTGTAGTCCGCTCAGTGTGCGTCACTGCCTCATACATTGTCATTTTTTGCATTAGTGCAGCTCATTTTTCCTGATTTCTCCTATTAGTGTGGTTCCATCCGTATCCAGCTAGAATATTTGCAAACCCTATATAGGAGTAGATAGAGGAGCCTTTCTGCTGGCTTGTGCCCTGCAGTCCCAGCCAGATTAGTATTAATTATTTTTTGGAGCCTCATCTATTGCATTGTAGGTTACCTTCCTGCATTGTAATAGCTACAAAAAGTTTGTGATACTATCGGTTTTACATCTTTGGGCACATCCAGTGTCTTTTTGTAAAAAAAAAAAAAGTTAATAAAGTTCACCAAACACTCCACTTTACAGTTGTGTAGGCCACATTAGCTCATATTAAAGTCTAGTCCACACTTTATAAAATTAGAGTTTCTTATACCTGTTAGCAGCTGTTCAGGAATAAGCACACTAAGCCCTTAGTACTTTTCTGCCTATCTTTATCAGTCTACCAAGATGAAGAAGGCAGGGAGTAAGGCACGTGGTCGTGGGCATGGTTTCTGCAGGGAGAGGACGTTGGGATTCTGTGCCTGCTGCGGGCACCAGTGACTCAGCATCCCCCAGTTTTACCAGGGAACAGTCCTTTATGCAGAGCTTTGTAGGAGCTCGCCGTACCTCACTGCTCCGGGACGAACAAATTGAAGCTGTTGTCGGATGGATGGCAGCTAACGCATCGACTTCAACTAGTTCTAGATCCTCTCAGGTCCAGAGCACTGAAGAGCACCCATCTGTCTCTTCACCACCTGCCAAATTGCCCAGGCAGTCAGAGAGCCCTGGACAGGAGCCATCTCTACTTCTGTTCTCTGAATCTGTTGGCTTGGAAAGAGGGGGCCAGCCAAGCAGCATTCGAGAATTTGAAGAAGAGGTAGTATGCAGTGATGTGCAACAGCTTTGTCTCTCTGAATCTGAAGAGGCGGGTGGCCAGTGCCTATGGTCAGCACACCTTTAGTACGCATCTGATGATGAGACTCAGGTGCCACTTTCTGGTGCGTACTGTGCTGTCGAGACTACCCAGGAGAAGCAGTCATTTGAAGAGGGTAGTGTAGATGATGAGGACCTTGACCCACCATGGCGTGAGGTACAGGAAGGTGGTGGGAGCAGCTCTGAGGAAGAGATTCCCCGAACGGCCAAAAAAGGAGGGAGAGGGAGGGGGCAGACTCGGTTGCCTGTAGCCTTCACTTCGGCACCCTTTAGGAGCATGCCTCTTCCAAAACCCAAAACGGGCGCTCCCAAGACTTGCAGTGCCCAGTCCTTTTTTGACACAGTTGCAGATGACATTTGCTTTGTCAAATGCAAGCTGTGTAATCAGAAAGTGAAAAGAGGGAAAAGTGTCAGCAACCTCAATACCACAAATATGTAGAAACATGTGCGGACCAAGCACGTGGTGGAGTTACAAAGACACACTGAAGACCTAGGCCAACCTACAGCGCCACCTACCACCTCTTCAGCTCGTGTTGTACCCTCTTCTTCCAGCTCACACACAGCTGGTTCGGCTTCCTCACAGGATCGCCATGGAAGAACCTCTGGTGCTGTTGTACAGAGACAGTGTCATTCCACCCACAGCACCACGTTCCCTGTCATCCTCACACTCCCAGGCCAGTCTACAGCCATCAGTAGCACAGGCATGGGAGAAAAGGCGCCCATACTCGGCAAACTACCCCTGAGCACAGGCTCTGAATGCTGGCATTGCAAAACTACTGTCCCTTGAAATGCTCTCATTCAGGCTGGTGGAGACTGACACCTTCCGTAAATTCATGCCATTGGCAGTTCCACAATGCAACGTGCCCAGCCGCTTTTATTTCAGCAGGCAAGCCGTCCCAGCCCTGCAAAAGCTTGTGGAGGGAAAAATTAAACATGCGCTACTAAATGACGTCAGTAGCAAGGTCCACCTGACCACCGATGCGTGGACCAGTAATCATGGACAGGGACGATATCTTTCCCTCACTGCCCATTGGGTCAATGTTGTGGAGCCGGGTACAGATCTTGAGAGTGGCGCTGTATGTGTTCTGCCAACTCCAAGGATTGCAGGAATCCAGTCTGTACACATTGACTCCTCCTCATACTCCAGTTCCTCAGAATCAGCGCTGCAGGAACCGTCACAGTCTACCTCCACATGGACCCGTGAATGCTTACCTGTTACGACCGATATGAGCACAGCCATGGCCAAACGTCAACAGGCCGTATTGAAATTAATTTCTTTGGGGAATCGAAGCCACACAGCGCAGGATCTCTGGAATGCCATCAAGCAGGAGAGCGACGTGTGGTTTGTGCCAGCCAGGCATGGTGGCGTGTGACAAAGGCCGAAATCGGGTGGCAGCTCTGGGCCTAGGCAAACTCACTCACATCCCATGTCTGGCACATGTGCTCAACTTGGTCGTGCAGTTTTTTGAGGGACTCTCCGGATCTTGATGCACTGCTGCACAAGGTCCGCATAGAGTGCGCTCACTTGCGGCGTTCCAGCATGGCAAGATCGCGCATTGCAGCTCTGCAGTGCCAATTCCGCCTTCCGGAACATTGCATCATATGTGACCTACCCACCAGGTGGAATTCAACGTTACATATGTTGGAGAGGTTGTGTGAGCAGCAGGCAGCAGTAATGGAGTACCAGCTGCATCAGGCGCAAACAAGTCGCACTGCGCGCCGTTCACACTTCATCACCACTGAGTGGGCCTCTATGAAGGACATCTGCCACGTTTTGCGTGCCTTCGATGATTCCATGTGGATGGCGAGTGCAGATGATGAACTAGTCAGCATGACTATCCCCCTTATCTGCCTGCTTGAAAAAACACTGCAAGCACTAAGGTAGGAGGTTGTGGAAGAGGTGGAGGATGAGGAGTCACAAATGCCATCTGCTTCTGGACAGTCTGCGCAACGTGGTTCCACACAAAGGCCTAGGCAGGGGACACTTTGTGAGGAGGATGAGGAGGAGTCAATGGAGGAGGAAGACATTTGTCCAGAGGAGGGAGGTACACAATGCTCTAGTAGTCAGTATGTAGAGTGAGGGTGGGGTGATGCAGAGCAGGCAGAGATGACGCCTCAAGCAGGGGACAGCGTTTCTTGGCCAGTTGGCAGTCTGCAGCACATGGTTGATTTCATGCTGCAGTGCCTGAGAAATGACCGCCGCATCGCCCACATTCTCAACACGGCTAATTATTGGGTGTATGGATCGGTCGCCCTCACCCAGGGCAGCGGGGTACTCGGAGCCAGGCCTGTTGATTTCAATGGGAGATGTCACGGTAGCGGTGACCCGGTCCATGGCCCTGGGCGTCCATTGTAAAAGGGGAATGTTGAGTGTGTGGATGATGATTAAAGTTTATTAGTGAATGATTCGTGACGCCACCTGTGGTGTTCGGCAATAAAGATGTTAAGTCGACGCTGCAGACAGATCCTCTGGGACAGATTGTGTGGTGCAGCAATGATGGTGTTGCCCTCCCCAGGCAGGGCTCTAGCCCCAGGGCAGTGTAGGTTTAGGGATAGGGAGGAGGCGTAGATGGTGCAGTGTCAGGCACAGCGATGTAGCAGTGCTGAGTGTGTTGATGCAGAAATAAGTGGAGGACACCAGGGCATGTAGTTCCAAAGCTTTACTCACAGTCTGTTGGGCATACAGGTGCCCGTCTCAGTGCTGTGTCCTCCAGGTCAGGGGCTCAGCCAACCTCCAGGCAAGATGAAGTACTCCATTCCACCACTCTGCTAACATATGTGCCTTTTCTGAACGTCTCCCTCCTTAGCGCTCGTAGTGAAGTACTCACAGTACTGAGTTACACTGAAGTTCCTTCTTTCAGATGTTCTTAGAACTCTACTTGTACGGCAGACAGATGTGGCCTGCTTCGGGGACTCCTTGCTACTAAGTCCCGGCTCACTCTCGTTGCTGTTGTGCCCCCAAGTCTTATGTGGGAATAAAGTGGTGACAACTTCTATTTCTCCGGTGTCTGTCGCAGGACCATTAGCATCCATACAACCTCGGGGACCGGACCCCGACCATGTGTTGAGAACTTGAGGAAGGGCTCTGCTCTAACCCTAATCCTTAGTTCTCTTCTTCTCCTCATGTTCCATACAAATCAATCTTTCTTATGGAGAATTAGGCTTTCTTAACATCTCTTTCCTGTGCCAGCAGACCCAGGTCACTGAGGTCTGCTGCAGCACTTCCTTCCATCCCACTCAGGGGATCCTTTCTCTGACTCTTAGTCAGACTGACTGACCTCGTCCTAATAATCTCCCGCTCTCTTGTGCAGACTAAGCTCAACCCACCTCCCAGCACTCTTCGTGTTCCAAGCAGGGAGCCTCCAAAGGTGCTTTTCTACACTACTATGTTGTGTGGGATGCAGGTGTTGGAGTGTGGTCAGGTGTCTACACCTTACCTGAATGGTGGGGTACCACACCTCAGGAGGAGGTGCAGTACCTCTGTGGCGACTGAACCCTCAGGAGCGCCACATGTACACTCTCCTAGATCCTCGCTACCAGGACAACTTACAAAGCCTCATAACACCGTTGAACCGGGAGCGTAAAATGCGGGAGTACCAAGGCACACTGGTGCATTCCATCATGTTCTCCATTCCACCTGAGAGCAGTGCTGCTAGTGCTTTACAAAGCAGCTCAGTGGAGGAAGCTCTGCACAAAGAGGGAGCAGAAGCAGCGCCTCAGCACAAGGCAAGACCAGTATGGCCCAAATGTGGCAAAGTTTTGTGTCCCCGCCACAAATGTCTACACCATTACAGATGGCTCCAGTCAGCAGGAGGCAACGTTTCCATCAGATGGTGACAGACTACATGTCTTGCTCTCTCAGTGTTCTCCCACACGGCTCTTCCCCCTTCAAGTTTTGGGTCTCTAAGCTGGATACATGGCCAGAGCTTAGCCAGTATGCATTGGAGGTGCTGGCTTGCCCTGCTGCTAGTGTATTATCGGAACGCGTCTTTAGTGCTGCAGGTGGTGTACTAACAGACCGTCGCATGCGACTATCCTCTGATAATGTTGACCGGCTAACTTTTCTGAAAATGAACAATGCCTGGATCTCGCAGGAATTTACCAGTCCTCTTCCAGATTAAATAATTGGTTGGCAACAGTATCCAGGTCTCCTGTTATGTTCATGTTTCTACCACCTGTTTCTCCTGTAATCCCTGGGCTCCAACACCGGCAGTTGCTGATCAGAAGTGCCATCTACACAGTCAACACTTGCTCCTGTGTTATTGGGGTTCAGTAATGTCAGCTGATCCCCTGCTGTGGGTCCGGCAATTTCGCCTGCTCTGTCCACATTCACACTACTACAGATTTTAAACTTGCTCCAATTACGCCTCTGCCTCCACTGTTTCTTGTATTTACCCTGGGCTCCAACACCGCCAGTTGCTGCTCAGAAGTGTCTTTGGCACGGGTACTCCCTCCTGCCCAGTCTGGTTCCAGCACGCCAGCTGTTTCCGGGTAGTGTCAACGTCACTTTGCCTCCAATACGTTGCCCTGTCGTGTTGCGGTCGGGTTAGCCGACTCTATGGTGCCTGCAGTTTAGGTGCTTCCTATGTGGGCTGCGGGATCTGGCAATGAAGGCTGGTTCCGTAGTGCCAATAGGACAAGCTCCCCCTGTAGGATTGTGGGTTTCGGTAACTCCGGCCGGCTCGCGGCCTTGCAACTTTTTTTTTCATGTGTACCTTCTGCTGCCTATCTGAGTTCCAGTACCATTAGCTGGTTCTTTGGATGTCAATCTTGAATATGTCCCCCTGGGTTCCAGTAACGTCAGCTGGTTCCAGGCAGAGCCTTTGGCTTAGGTGCCTCCTTCTCGGTATCCGAGTTCCACCAACGTCTGCTGGTCCTTGGTAGTGCTTTCTGGCACAGTTACCTCCTGCTTAGTAACTGGGTTCCAGTACCATCAGCTGGTCCTCGGTAGTTCCATTGGCTCTTGTACTTTCGGCTACCCAGCCAGGTTCCAGTACCGTCAGCTGGTTCTCAGCAGTTCCTCAGCCTTCTTGTACCTTCTGCTACATTTCCAAGATCAAGCTTTTTGAAATTGTTTTTGGTAATTACTCTGGATCTCCCTGACGATGACCCTAAAGAAGACGACCCTGAAGACCACCCTGAAGAAGACGATGACCCCGAAGACCACGACCCTGAAGACCACCCAGAAAAAGACCAAGTAGATGACCTGAATAAGATGACCAAGAGGACAAAGAACAAGAAGACAACCACCAAGATACAGAAGAACAAGAGACAGAAGACCAAGAAGCAGAAGAACAAGAAGCTGCAGAACAAAAAGCAGACGGACATTAAGCATAAGACTAAAAATCAGAGCAAAAGATATTATCTAAATTATAAGCAGAAGAAGACTAAGCAGTGTATGGGGGTGAGTCCGCTCCTCCTCGTGGTGCCCCTGAAAAACACCTGCTGCTGCAGGCAAAACTGAACGCAGACAAATCCTGTTGTAAATCTGCTATTTATTCATGACTAGTGTTGAGCGATACCTTCCGATATCGGGAAATATCGGATCGGATTGGATCGGACCGATACCCAAAAAGTATCGGATATCGCCGATTCCGATACCAGAAACCAATGCAAGTCAATGGGACAGAAATATCGGAATTAAAATAAACCCTTTCTCTCCTTGTAGCTTAATTCTACATGAAGGAAAACAACTAAGAATAATGTAGAATGTATTGGGGGAGATGGAGGAGACATTAAAGGCATAGAGGTTTAGCCCAATCAAATGGAATAGCAGGAATAATTTTTTTTTTAAGACGTTCGGAGTTGCAAAGATATTGACTATGTTAAAGGGAGACGTTTAGAAAAGGCACATGTTGGCGGAGTGTGGAAATGGAGTGCTTCATCTAGCTTGGAGGTTGACTGAGCCCCTTACCTGGAGGACACGGCACGGATGCGGGCACCTGTATGCACAACAGACTGTGAGTAAAGCTTTGGAACTACATGCCCTGGTGTCCTCCAGTTATTCCTGCGCCAACACACTCAGCACTGCTACATCTCTTTGCCTGGCACTGCACCATCTACGTTACTTCACTACCTCTCCATCTACACTGCCCTGGGACTACAGCCCTACCTGTGGAGGGCCACAACATCATTGCTGCACCACATCATCTGTCCCAGAGGATGTCTGAAGCGTCGGCTTAACATCTTCATTGCCGAACACCACAGTTGGCGTCACGAATCATTCACTCATAAACTTTAATCATCATCCACACGTTCAACATTTCCCGGACCGGGCCAGAGCTACCGTGACATCTCCCATTGAAACCAACAGGCCCAGTACCGATTACCCCACCAGCCCTGGCGGGCGATCCAACTTGGCGGAAATACATAACAGAACAGGTTGTCCGGGCTTTTCACATAATCTGAGTGTATATCTAGGCTGCAGAATGCTAACAATAAGTAATTTACCTTCTGTGGCTAGTCTGCACGGTTTCCAAGATATCATCTCTTGCTTCTAAGATAAACGTCCAGGGAGACTGTGTTCTGGCATTGAAGTGTGAACTTGTCCTTTCCTCCTCCCTCACTAATTTCACTTTCCATAGATCACTGTTCAGCGTGTGTCTGGGGGAGGAGCAGCTGGGTGGTCTGCTTGCAGCCAATAACAGCCATACCATTAGTTAACATGCCTACATGCCTAACAGGATGTGCCCACACTTCTTAGGATTCCTCATTGGCTGAATCAAATCAAACTGGCTCATAGCATTATGGGAACTTCCGATTCCGGTATTCGATATGCAAAAAGTATCGGAACTCAGTATCGGAATTCTGATACCACGAATATCGTCCGATACCCGATATTTGCAGTATCGGAATGCTCAACACTACTCATGACTCTCATGAAGAAGCTGCATATTACTGACAAGATCAATGAAGGGGGATATGAGGGTGGGTAATTGTCTCTCTACATAAATTTGGGATGGGTTTTAGTCTTTCTAGTCTCTCTTCTCCTCCTCTCCTGTCTGCCAAACAAGCAGCAGACAGTCATAGCAGAGAGATGGGCTTGCAATTTGTGGCTGACAAGCCATTGGATAAATGCAGGATCAATGTGTGCTAGTAAGGAATGGAAAGGAAGTTCTCGTTCTAATAATGCTGGCAAAATGCTGATGAAGTGGAATCGCCTACTCAAAAACAGAGAGTAAAGTTATAGAGCAAAAGAATCATGACTGTTTCTGAGCATATTACACTGGTATTTGCCCCCAAAAAAGTTTTAACTCAATTTATGGGATCAAAACAGCTTTACTTTACCTTCTCCACGCTTTTTTCTTCTCATCATTCTGTTCAGTTTGTCTTGCTATATAAAATAGGAACTGGTCTTTGTCTCTCTACAGTGAGGGTGGGTTTTTGCATCTCTACAGGGAAGGGGTATTGGACTTTTTCCATCTACAGGAAGTGGGAGCAGGTCTTTTTCTGCAGAGGATATGATCAAGGGTCTTTGCCTCTACCGAAAGTGGTGATGGATTTTTTTCTCAATACAGGAAGTGGGACTGGGTCATTGTCTCCCTACAGGAAGTGGAGGAGGGTCTTTGTCTCTCGCTCCTGCTCTCCTGTCTGCCAGACAGCTTACAGGCATAGCAGAGAGATGGGATTTCAATTCATGGCTGACAGTCTGTTAGATAAATGCAGGAGCAATGTGTGCTAGGAAGGGAGCTAAAGAAAATTCAAGTTCTAATAATGTTGGCAAAATGCTGATGATGTGGAATTGCCTACTCCATATGCTGTGTGAATCATGACTGTTCCTAAACATATTACACTTGTACACTTGTATTTGCACCAAAAAAAAAGTTTTAACACATTTTGTGGGACAAAAACATATTTTATACAGAATTTTTCCTAAAAATGGCATGTAGGTGTGGCGACCCTGAGGGTTCAATCGCCACAGAGGTACTGCACCTCCTCCTGAGGTGTGGTGCCCCACCATTCAGGTAAGGTGGAGACACCTGACCACACTCCAACACCTGCATCCCACACAACACAGTAGTGTAGCAAAGCACCCTTTGGTGGCTCCCTGCTTGGAACACGAAGCGTGCTGGGAGGCGGGTGGAGATTAGTTGGCACCAAAAGAGCGGGAAGAGTTTAGGATTTAGTCAGTCTGACAGAGTAAGTGGAGGAGTGAAGATCCCCTGAGTGGGATGGATGAAGGAAGTGCTGCAGCCGACCACAGTGACCTGGGTCCGCTGGCACAGGAAAGAGACATTGATGGAAAGCCTGACTCTCTCCATAAGAAGGAAGGATTAGTACGGAACGTAAGGAGAGGAGGACTAAGGATTAGGGTTAGAGCAGAACCTTTCCCAAGTTCACAGCGCAAGGCCGGGGTCCGGTCCCAGAGGTTGTATGGATAATAATGGTCCTGCAGCAGACACCGGAGGAATAGAAGTTGTCACCACTTTATTCCGACGCAAGACTTGGAGGCACAACAGCAACAAGAGTGAGCCGGGACTTGGTAGCAAGGAGTCCCCGAAGCAGGCTACAGTTGTCTGCCATACAAGTAGAGTTCATAGGAACATCTGACAGGAGGAACTCCAGTGTAACTCAGTACTGAGAGTACTTCACTATAGGCGCAAAAGGGAGATGTTCAGAAAAGGCACATATGTTGGTGGAGTGTTTGAAGGGGATACTTCATCTTGCCTGGAAGTTGGCTGAGCCCCTGACCTGGAGGACACAGCACCGAATCGGGCACCTGTACGCTCAACAGACTGTGAGTAAAGCCTTGGAACTACATGCCCTGGTGTCCTCCGCTTATTACTGCGCCAACCCACTCAGCACTGCTACATCTCTGTGCCAGTCACTACACTCTCTCCCTCAACACCTATCAACTTCATCTACTATGCCCTGGGACTACAGCCCTACCTGTGGAGGGCTACACCATCATTGCTGCAGCACACCATCTGTCCCAGAGGATCTGTCTGCAGCGTCGGCTTCACATCTCCATTGCTGAACACCACAGGTGGCGTCACGAATCATTCACTCATAAACTTTAATCATCATCCACACACTCAACATTCCCCTTTTACAATGGTCCAGGGCCATGGACCGGGTCACAGCTACCGTGACATCTCCCATTGAAATCCACCGGGCCCGGCTCCGAGTACCCCACGGCCCTGGCACGGGGAAGTCCATAGGCTTTTAATGGGCCATGAATAACTGTCTTCTAGAAAATGTCTTTAGTGATTGGGCACAGTGGTTAAGTTAGTTTAACGGCTGAGCAGTTGCGATTTTGGAATTGCACTATACTCTTTATAGTTTGCTTTGAAATGATCAGAGAGGACCATATAATCAGATATCATATGCCCCCATAGTAAAAATGAGTGCAGATCTCACTTGACCAATTGTACATATCTGGGTTTATGTACTGCTGAGTTCGAACCTGGTGATATTTTCATAGGTCCAGGGTCAACATCAGCCAAACTTCCATGGCATACTTGGTTTTGCTGCCCATTGTGAGCTAAGGTTGGGTTGGATAGGAGGTCTTCCGTGACCTTAAGGTCCTGCATGCACTTACAACTGGCCCTAGTTCTGTCCAAATAAAGTCCCCATCTCTGGTAATAATGTTGATAAGTCTTATATCTAGACGTAATATCCATTCACAAAGATGAGAACTAGTGTTGAGCATTCAGATACTGCAAATATCGGGTATCGGCCGATATTCGCGGTATCGGAATTCCGATACTGAGTTCCGATACTTTTTGCATATCGAATACTGGAATCGGAAGTTCCCATAATGCTATGAGCCAGTTTGATTTGATTCAGCCAATGAGGAATCCTAAGAAGTGTGGGCACATCGTGTTAGGCATGTAGGCATGTTAACTAATGGCATGGCTGTGATTGGCTGCGAGCAGACCACCCAGCTGCTCCTCCCCCAGACACACGCTGAACAGTGATCTATGGAAAGTGAAACTAGTGAGGGAGGAGGAAACGACAAGTTCTCATTTCAATGCCAGAACACAGCCCCCCTTGACGTTTATCTTAGACGCAAGAGATGATATCTTGGAAACCGTGCAGACTAGTCACAGAAGGTAAATTACTTATTGACAGCATTCTGCAGCCTAGATATGCACTCAGATTATGTGAAAAGCCCGGACAACCTGTTCTGTTATGTATTTCCGCCAAGTTGGATTGCCCGCCAGGGCTGGTGGGGTACTCGGTTCCGGACCCGTTGGTTTCAATGCGAGATGTCACGGTAGCTGTGACCCGGTCCGTGGCCCTGGGCATCCATTGTAATAGGGAAATGTTGAATGTGTGGATGATGATTAAAGTTTATGAGTGAATGATTCGTGACGCCACCTGTGGTGTTCGGCAATGAAGATGTTAGGCCGACGCTGCAGACAGATCCTCTGGGACAGATGATGTGGTGCAGCAATGATGTTGTGGCCCTCCACAGGTAGGGCTGTAGTCCCAGGTCAGTGTAGATGGAGAGGTAGTGAAGAGACGTAGATGGTGCAGTGCCAGGCAAAGAGATGTAGCAGTGCTGAGTGTGTTGGCGCAGGAATTACCTTGAGGACACCAGGGCATGTAGTTCCAAAGCTTTACTCACAGTCTGTTGTGCATACAGGTGCCAGCATCCGTGCCGTATCCTCCGGGTCAGGGGCTCAGTCAACCTCCAAGCTAGATGGATCACTCCGTTCCAACACTCCGCCAACATGTGCCTTTTCTGAACGTCTCCCTCTTTTGCTACGCAACCCCTTTAACATAGTCAATATCTTTGTAACTCTGAACTTCTTAAAAAATTAATTCCTGCTATTCCATTTGATTGGGCTAAACCTCTATGCCTTTAATGTCTGCTCCATCTCCCCCAATACATTCTACATTATTCTTAGCTGTTTTCCTTCATGTATAATTAACCTACAAGGAAAGAAAGGGTTTATTTTAATTCCGATATTTCTGTCCCATTGACTTGCATTGGTTTCCGGTATCGGAATCGGCGATATCCGATACTTTTTGGGTATCGGTCCGATCCAATCCGATCCGATATTTCCCGATATCGGAAGGTATCGCTCAACACTAATGAGAATCCATGCCGCTATACCATAAAGTGTAAAATAATGGCTGATGCACACCAGCTCCGACACCAGTGATCAGTGGCCAACTCCTCTGTGTAGTTATTTCCTATAGACTTCTGCATTCATTGTGGTTCCTCTCCATTATGAATCATTATTTTCGATCAGAAATATGGCATATGGAATGAATTAAACAGACTGGTAGGCAGTGGGCTGAAGCTGCTTGACAAATTTTCAAGGGAACAGATGGATTTTACAAAGTGTAATCTGGTGGCAAATTCATGTCCAAGTTTTTCTAAGACCTGTAATGGTAAGAGAAAATAAATGTATATTAAACAAGTAAAAGCCAGGATATCACAGACTGCACAAGGGGGTACAAACCCATATAGCAAACAAAGCGAATATAAAAAGATACAAAAGAATGGTATCTATATAGAATGGTACTGCACAAAATAGCAATTAATATAGATATTAGGTGAGTCAATACAAAAGACCACAAAATTAAATACAAGAGCTACAAACACACCATGATAAGTGTTGGGGTAAAAAATACAGCCTATGTCATCATACCAGAAAGAAAACCCTCTAATTTAAAAATATATACAACATGTCACTCACATACTACATAGAGTGCCAAGTACAAAGAAAAACTGTGCGATACATGAAAGTCCAAGGTCATAAATAAACCAAATAGAGTATAATAATAATATAATAATGTTATTTTAGCCCCCATTTTTTTGTTTTCACAAGGGTAACTTTGGAAATTGCACCATACAATTTGTTGTGCAATTTCTCGTAAGTGTGTCAATATCATTAAAATGTTGCTTTAGCCCCAAGTTTTTAATTTTCTAAGGGCTAATAGGAAAAAAATGGACCTCAGTTTGTTGTAAAAATTTCTCATGAGTGCGCCAATACCCTATATGTAATCGGTAAATACATTTCAGGCACAGTGCAAAGCTCAGAAGGGAAGGAGCGCCATAATATAGTGTAGATTTTACTGTTATGGTTTGTGGGTGCCATGACCCACTGGGAGAGCCACTGAGGTGCCAGAAGAGCAGAAACCGCCCATAAGTGACCCCATGTTACAAACTACACCTCTCAATGAATTCACCTAGGGGTGCGGTGATCATATTGACACCATGGGTGTGTCACAGAATGTTATACCATTAGGCATGCCGCATAGAAGAAAAAATAATAGATTTTTACCACCAAAATGTTGATTTACCCCCCAGATTTTACATTTTCACACAAGAAGTGTGTAAAAATGGCACCAAACTTTGTCACACAATTTCTGCTGAATGTGGAAATACCCCATATATGGCTGTACAGTACTGATTATCCATACGGCGAGACTCAGGAGGGATGGAGCGCTATTTGCCTCCTAGAGTGCAGATTTTCCTAGAATAATTTGCAAACTCCATAAAGAGCCCCAAAGTGTTAGAAGAGCAGTATACTCCCTCAAGTGACCCAATTTTGGAAATTATACCCCTTTGGGAATTTATCTGCAGATGTAGTGACGATTTTGACTCCATGGCTGTTTTCCAGAAACAAGCAGTAGTGGATGTTGTAATATCCACATGTTATGACGAATTCAATGTATTAAACTTTAGATATGTTTTATTCTTCGTCCTCCAGCACACAGCATAACACTTGCATTCCCATGCTACCAGAAGTGAAACTGAAACTTCCCTTCTCATCCCTCTTGTCTCCACCCTCCAAGTCCCATAAGTCTGGCTTGCTTAAAGAGACAGATCTAATTATTATACATTACATCATCCCTTTTTTTTTTTTTTATAAATAATCTATATTACTGATAAATGCAACAACATGAAAACGTCCAAAGAAATCATATGTCCGTTTTGTCTTATTTGTTCAATTCTAAAACCAGAGAAACAAACAACAAAAAAAACCAAACAAAACTGTAGTTACACTTCTTCAATAAGCCTCGATGGAGCTCTTCTCTCTCGTGTAGGATAACGTCTGGGCTCATTGAGAGAGTTCATTGTTGATGGACCAGCTACCTCTTGTTGGTCCTCTCCACCATCGGATACCAAATCTTCCACCAAAGAGAGTTCATTGTCATCATTCTGCGGTATGACTTTAAAATATGAAGAATTTCGCGTTATGGAGTGTCCATCTCGTTCAGCTGTGATCATGCTGCCTTTCCTTTTGGTAACATAATATCTTGCAGGACCATATACAGGTGAGGTCTTGTCGGTTGGTCTTTGACGTACCACCACGACATCCCCTCTTTCGATGGCACTTGACTGTGTCCTTCGCCTTCTGTCTGCATAACGTTTCATGGCTTGTTTGTTGGAGAAATCTGTGGATCTCACTGAGGAGTCACTCGGTCGGGGATGGCTGGTCACATCAGGGAGACGTATACGCAGGGTTCTGCTGAACATTAAATGAGCTGGAGCAGCATTAGTAGTGGAGTGTGGCGTATTGCGGTAATTACGCATGAATTTGTATAATGACTGTTTCAGTGGGATGTGCTCCAGACTCGCTGCCTTGATACGTTTCCCCAGAGTGCGCATAAAACGTTCCACAATTCCATTGGCTTGCGGCCAGCAAGGTGTGATTTTCCTGTGATTGAATCCCAAGTATTCAGAAAATTGTGTAAACACATGTCCATTGAATGGAGGTCCATTGTCTGTTTTGACCACTTTTGGAATACCATATGCCGAGAAAATGTCGTCCAGCTCTGGTATGACATTATTAGCAGATGTTGAAGAGATAAATGAAATGACAGGGTATCGAGAATATTCATCAATTTTTACAAGAATGTATTGGCCATTTGGCAATGGTCCATATATATCGACTGCCACTTCCTCCCAGACAGCAGTGGGTAACGGAGACATTTGTAATGGCTCTAAGTTTGATGATGGAGTGATTAATTGACAAGTAGAACAGCGTCTAATCTTTTCTTCCACCAAGTGATCCATATTTGGGAACCACACTTTTTCTCTGAGTAACTTCTTTGTGCCAACAATTCCTAAGTGACCTTCATGTAACATAGTAACATAGTAACATAGTTATTAAGGTTGAAGGGAGACTTTAAGTCCATCTAGTTCAACCCATATCCTATCCTAACTTGCCCTAACATGTTGATCCAGAGGAAGGCAAAAAAAACCCATGTGGCAACAGTAAGCTTCACATTGGGGAAAAAAATTCCTTTCCGACTCCACATACGGCAATCAGACTAGCTCCCTGGATCAACGCAATATTAAGGAGACTAGTGTATATACCCTGTAATATTATACTTTTCAAGAAAGGCATCTAGTCCCTTCTTAAATTTTAGTAGTGAATCACTCATTACAACATCATATGGCAGAGAGTTCCATAGTCTCACTGCTCTTACAGTAAAGAATCCGCGTCTGTGAGTATGCTTAAACCTTCTTTCCTCCAGACGTAGAGGATGCCCCCTTGTCCCCGTCACAGGTCTAAGAGTAAAAAGATCATTAGAAAGGTCTTTGTATTGTCCCCACATATATTTATACATTGTAATAAGATCACCCCTAAGCCTTCGATTCTCCAAACTAAATAACCCCAAGTGTAATATCCTGTCTTGGTATTGCAGACCCCCTAGTTCCCTAATAACCTTGGTCGCTCTTCTCTGCACCCGCTCCAGTTCAGCTATGTTTTTCTTATACACCGGAGACCAGAACTGTACACAGTATTCTAAGTGTGGTCGCACTAGTGACTTATATAGAGGTAAAATTATGTTCTCCTCATGAGCATCTATGCCTCTTTTAATGCATCCCATTATTTTATTTGCCTTTGCAGCAGCTGCTTGACTCTGGCCACTAAATGTGAGTTTGTCGTCCACCCATACACCCAGGTCTTTTTCAGTGACTGTTTTGCCCAGTGTTTTACAATTAAGCACATAATTATACAACTTGTTCGTTCTACCCAAGTGCATGACCTTACATTTATCCCCATTAAAGCTCATTTGCCATTTATCAGCCCAAGCTTCTAGCTTACATAAATCCTCCTGTAATATAAAATTGTCCTCCTCTGTATTAATTACCCTGCAGAGTTTAGTGTCATCTGCAAATATTGAAATTCTACTCTCTATGCCCCCTACAAGGTCATTAATAAATATGTTAAAAAGAAGCGGGCCCAAAACTGACCCCTGTGGTACCCCACTGCTAACCGTGACCCAGTCCGAGTGTGCTCCATTAATAACCACCCTTTGTTTCCTATCCCTGAGCCAGCTCTTAACCCACCTACACATATTTTCCCCTATCCCCATTGTTCTCATTTTATGTATCAACCTTTTGTGTGGCACCGTATCAAAAGCTTTTGAAAAGTCCATGTACACCACGTCCACTGCATTCCCTTGGTCCAGTCCGGAACTTACCTCTTCATAAAAGCTTATCAGATTAGTCTGACAGGAACGGTCCCTTGTAAACCCATGTTGATATTGGGTCATGAGGTTATTCTTCTTCAGATACTCCAGTATAGTATCTCTTAGAAAACCCTCCAGGATTTTACCCACAGTTGAGGTTAAACTTGCTGGCCTATAATTTCCAAATTCAGTATTTGTCCCCTTTTTGAATATTGGCACCACATTTGCTATACGCCAGTCCTGTGGTACAGACCCTGATATTATGGAATCTTTAAAGATTAAAAATAGTGGTCTATCTATGACTGTGCTTAATTCCTGCAGTACTCGGGGGTGTATCCCATCCGGGCCCGGGGATTTGTCAATTTTAGTGATTTGTAGACGCCGCTATCTGTATGACTAAGTTACGCAAAGTCTTAGGTACGACTAGTTTGGTACCTCGAAGAATGAGGTGTTCTTCAGTGACTGATAATTCCTCACGTACGTTTGAGAATAGTTTTAACTCTTTCAGATCAATCTCAGAATCAGGAAATTTTTCTTTTTGAATTTCATGCCACCTTCGATTTTGGATGATTTGTATTAGGGCACAGAGTGTCTTGTCTTTTGTTGTTTCATTTATAAATTGATCAAGAGAAAGTGCTTTTGGCACGGCATGATCTGTAACAAAACGTAGGTATTCTTCAATGGAGGAATGCACAGGTATATCATCATTAGTAGGATGTCTTGAAAGATAATCAGCCGGATTGCTGTATTTTCCAGGTTTGTGAACAATTTTATAGTTGTAGTCCTGTAGACGTAGGCCCCATCGTTCAATTCGTGCAGGCATTTTAGCTCTGGGATTTCCAAAAATTGTAAGAAGTGCTTGATGATCTGTGACAATGGTGAAGAGAGCTCCATAGAGAAATAAGTGAAAGTGTTCACATCCCCAGACAACTGCCAAGCTTTCTTTTTCAGGTTGAGAATATTTTCTTTCAGTGTTTGTTAAGCTCTTACTTGCATAAGAAATGATGTGAGGATTTTGATTGTTATCCTTGTATTGCGCTAGAATAGCACCCAGTCCCACGGGACTGGCGTCCACAATCAGTTCAGTTCGAAGAGCTGGATCAAAATAAGCCATAGTGGTTGTCGAGCAGAGTTCATTTTTAATTGTTTCAAAAGAGGCCTGACAGCCTTGAGACCATTGAAAAATACAACTTTGTTTTGTAAGTTCCCGTAGTGGATTGCTGATTGTTGAAAAATTCGGAATATATCTAGCACAGTAACTTGCCATTCCAAGGAAAGAACGCACTTCACTAGCATCCTGTCGAATTGAGGCTGTTCTGATAGCTTCCACTTTCTTGGGGTCTGGTTGTACTCCTTTTGCCGAGAAGATGTGACCATAGAATTCTAATGAACCCTTGTCAAACTCGCACTTCTCTTTGTTTAAAGTGAGTCCAGCAGAAAGCAGGCATTCGAAGATAGCATATAGAGCACGATTATGCTCAGCTTGAGTTTTACCAAAAACCAATATGTCATCACTGTAATTAAAGGCATTTGGGATGTGTTGAATGACACTCCTTATTGCATCCTGAAAAATTTCTGCTGCTGAGCAGACTCCAAAAGTCAATCTTTTGTATCTTCTGAGGCCCACATGGGTGGAAAATGTGGTCAAATATCGGGACTCTGGACTCAGTTCTAATTGATGATATCCCTTATTGAGGTCGAGCTTTGAAAAGACGGTGGCTCCATTTAATAAATGAATAATGTCATCAATCGTAGGTGAGATATGTCTTTCCCTCTGGATAGCGGTGTTGGGCAGGCGCATGTCAACACACAGTCTCACTTGATCAGGAGTCTTTGGTTTTGGAACTACCACAAGTGGAGAGACCCACGGAGTGGGACCAGTAACAGTTTCAATAACGTCCTCATCCATGAGCAATTGGAGTTCCTTTTCTACCTTCTGTCTCAGGTGAAATGGAATACGCCTGTGAGGCTGGGCTACTGGACGAACATTGTCATCCACATGAAGGTGTACTTGAGAGTCCTTTAGTTTTCCCAAACCACTAAATAGGGAGGGAAAGCTATTCACCATAGTTTGTACATCCATATCCGCAGGGTCAGTTATGGTATGAATAATCTGGATGAGCCCTAGCTCCAAGGCAGTGTGATAGCTGAGAAGACATCCTCCGGATCCTTGTAATGTGTGGAAAGTGGTTTTCTGCCTGTTTTCTTTATATCTAATTTCAGCATCAAATTGTCCCATTATAGCTAGAGGTGTTTTAGATCCATAAGGAAAAAATTTAGTCTGCACTTGTTGTAAGACTGGCCTTGTTTTCAATTGTTCATATGTAGTGCCATCTATGATATCCACTGAAGCTCCTGTATCTATTGTAAAGGTAATGTCAGTGTTGCAGATTGAGAGTGTAACACAGGGAGACTGTATTGAACCAGTGACAGAGGTAGTGAACACATAGTTCTCAGTCGCAGACATTTCTTCTGTGTCCTGATTTATCACTTTTACATCTGCAGATTTTGTCATAGGCAGCGGAGGCTTGTAGTGCGCTGACTTGCAAACAGCTGCAAAATGATTCCCTTTTCCACATTTACTGCAGGTTTGTCCCATAGCTGGACATTTGTTCTGGTGGTGAGGGAAATCCTGTCCACATCTATAACATTTCTTCTGTTTCTGGGCTTGTTTGTCTAGTAAATTTTTCTGTTTGAGATTATGCACATGTAGTTTATCCCCATTCTCCATTACGGTAGCCTGATGATCTGCTATTTCTATAGCACGGGCCATTTTGAGCAAATCATGTAGAGAGATATCCTGCTGCAGAGCCTTACGCCTTAGGTTATTAGACGAGCAGGTGACAATTATTTGATTTAGGATTTCATCATCTACATCTGTAAAGGCACATCCATGTGCTAACTCTTTCAGCCGTGTGACATAAGTGTCTATGGACTCTTCTGGAAGCTGCTTGGCAATCCTGAATTTATATCTTTCATATCTGATGTTCTGTTTGGGGTTGAAGTAGCCAGTGAGAGCTTTAGTGCAGTTGCTGTATGTGTCTGTTTCTGCTGCAGGTAACGTACTGTATATGTCATAGACTCCTGTGCCTGCACAATGCAGGAGCAAAGCTCTCTTTCTTTTCTCCTCCTTTATGTCCATGGCTTCTAGGAAATTCTCAAATCTGTTTAGCCATTTTCTCCAGTTATGGGAGAGATTAATGACATCAGTCATATCAAATTGTGGGAATGTGTGCAAGTAGTCAGCCATGATAGAGTCTCTCAGTGGTGCTGGCGTGTGAAGCGGTAAAATAGAGTCCGTACTCACAGCAGTAGGTGATTATATCCCATCCTCGTCGCCAGTTGTAATATCCACACGTTATGACGAATTCAATGTATTAAACTTTAGATATGTTTTATTCTTCGTCCTCCAGCACACAGCATAACACTTGCATTCCCATGCTACACAGAAGTCAAACTGAAACTTCCCTTCTCATCCCTCTTGTCTCCACCCTCCAAGTCCCATAAGTCTGGCTTGCTTAAAGAGACAGATCTAATTATTATACATTACAGATGTTGCCGAGTACAAATTGCAAACTGCCATTGTAGTGACCAGTACATTGTAGTAACCAGTACGTTGTAGTGCTCAGCTTATGCTTCTGGAGACATGCACCCATAAATTAGGCGGGCTCTCATTGCTACAAAAATGCCAAACATGTGGACACTAAATGTGATTTAGGTACACTGTGGTGCTCAGAAGGGATTTGGGTGCGCAGAATGTGTTGGATTTCTTTAATGTGGAAGCCCCCTATATTTCCATTGACAGATGACAGACCTTAGTGTGGACTTGCTTTTTTTCTGGATTGATTTGGAACATTTTACATAACATTTTGGATCATATTTATCCGGTGATCTTTGGTGAGCATTTATATTTTTTAAATAGTTATATTTTTTTAATTGTCACCTGTTCACCCTAGTTTGGATGTACTGGGCATTTTCTTCTATTTGCAGCAGACCATGTGCACTCCTACTTCCATCAGCCTCAGGTGATTTTAAGTAGTTAGGCTGGTTTCACATTAGCGCTTTTGTGCGCAGCGCATCGGGCGCACCAGTGCGCATGCGCACTGCGCACCTATATTTTACATGATGTGCGCATGGTCTTGCGCATATTTGCGCTTTCGTGCGCATGCGTTTTTTTGTCTTTTGCGCCAGGCGCGTCAGACGCAACATGTTGCATTTTTGGTTCCGCCCTGTCTCGTTAAAACAACGCATGCGCACGGAATGCGCACGGAATGCGCAAAAACACCACATTGGAGCCTATGGGAGCGCAATACTTGCGCATGGTCTTGCGTTTTTATGCGCATGCGTTTTTTACATAAACATGACTGAAATTTGGTCTAGACAGTAAAAAAAAAAAATTGAACCAAGGTGATAAAATGGTGTGGGCACTGGGATTCCACAATACTTTAAGGATTGCTCACTAGTGGACACACAGCACAAGCTGCACCAATGTAAGTATGAAAAACCTAATGTCTGGCTGAAATTTCAATACATTTCTATGTACTTATGTCTCTTTTTTTTTTTTATTGCAGCATGTCTTCATCTGGTGAAGAATATGTCCCCGGGACAGGGCAAGAGGCAGAAGAAGTGAGTACTATGCTTCCGTATGGATTTGAAAAAATAAACACATGTGATTAATTTTTTTGGTTTAATTTTCAGAGCTCATCCTCCATCACGCCACCACCACCGGAGGAACGGCAGGAGCAGCAAGGCCAAGTGCGGGCGGGTAGACGTGATGTAAGTACAGATGGACTGTTTTTTTTTTTTTTTTACTTATTTTCTAGTCTGGTTTTTTTTTTTTTTTTTTTTTTTTTTTGGTATTTTTTAGTTTTTTTCTTTTACATTTTCATGGTTGTTTTTTTCGATGTTTGTTGTTTTTTTTCCATTTATTTCCATTTAAAACAAATAATTTTTTCATGGATTGTTTATCAATATCTAGGGCTCAAAGTGTGTATGTGTGTGTGTGTGTGTTTGTGTGTGTGTGTGTGTGTGTATGTTTGTTTGTTTGGGTATATGGGCACGGGACTATGGGATGGAGGATATATATGATGGGTATATGGGCACGGGATAGAGGATATGTATGATGGTATATGGGCACGGGACTATGGGATGGCGAACATGTATCATGTGTATATGGGCACAGGCATATGAGATGGCGAATATGTATGATGGGTATATGGGCACAGGACTATGGGATGGAGGATATGTATGATGGAATATGGGCACGGGACTATGGGATGGAGGATATATATGATGGGTATATGGGCATGGGATGGAGGATATGTATGATGGTATATGGGCACGGGACTATGGGATGGCGAACATGTATCATGTGTATATGGGCACAGGCATATGAGATGGCGAATATGTATGATGGGTATATGGGCACAGGACTATGGGATGGAGGATATGTATGATGGAATATGGGCACGGGACTATGGGATGGAGGATATATATGATGGGTATATGGGCATGGGATGGAGGATATGTATGATGGTATATGGGCACGGGACTATGGGATGGCGAACATGTATCATGTGTATATGGGCACAGGCATATGAGATGGCGAATATGTATGATGGAATATGGGCACGGGACTATGGGATGGAGGATAATTTTAAATTTATATAACTAACCACAGTTAGTTACTATGCCCGGGCAGCGCCGGGCTCTTCAGCTAGTTATCGATATTTTTTTTTTTAAAATCTTTCAAAGATTAATGTTTGTCTTTCTTTTCTAGGCTCCACAGCGGGAGGAGGACCTCGCCCTGGACAACGACGAGCTCATCCGTCTAGTCCAGGAGCGAGTCCCGTTGTGGGACACCCGTCACCAACTTCACTCGGACAACGTGGTGATCCGGCGGCTCTGGAACGAGGTGGCCGCATCGCTGATGGATGGCTGGGACAACGCCTCTCCCCGGGTCCGCAAGGATTTTCGTAAGTATTTAAATGCAGTGTGATGCAGCAGTGATCTTGGCCGGGATCACCCAACTGTGTGTGATGCTATTAACTCCATGGAGTTTCTATCATCACACACAGTTGGATGATCACAGCCTCCAGTGCATAGTCTTACTTTTTTTCTTTTTTTTTTTTTTTCCATCACAGTGAACAAAGTCAGAACCCGTTGGCGCTCGATGAAGGACCGCTTCAACAGGGATATCCGTCAGGAGAATAAGGTTCGCAGTGGTGCTGCGGCAAGGACCGGCACGAAGTACCGATACCATCGTGCCTTGGCATTTTTAAGACCGGTCCTTGCCTCCCGAACGTAAGTATTTTCTAGTTGTATTGTGTTTTATTCTGTGCTTTTCTATTCCACAGGAGTTGGCGATTGTTAATTTATGGTAGTAATTTCTTTCTTTTCTTTTCACAGCACCTGGAGCAGCACCCTGCAACCTGGTCCCGAAGCGGTCCTTCATCAAGCTGCCCCGGACCCCTCCCAGCCATCCATCAGCGAGGAAGCACCTTGCAGGTCTGCACCACAGTCATCTGGAGACCAGGAAGCTGGTCGCTCAGGTGTTCCCCTGTCCCAGGTCTCTGCCACTGGTTTTGCGGGCACTTCCCGCCAGCAGCGGCAGAGGACCTTGGACAGGCCTCTCATGCCCGAGTTCGTTGAATTGAGCTCGGTCTTTCAGAGTAGCCTCAAGGCACTCTCCGATAGACTTGAGAGTGGTTTCCTCCTTTTGGACCAACGCTACAAGTCTATCGAGGGTCGCCTTGAGCGCCTGGAAGTCGACCTCGCCAGACCAGCGCATCATTTTTATACCCAAATAGCTCGGGACACGGCGGAACACCTTACCCCTGACCTCCAGTTGACTGTCATGCAGGCCTGCAACAATGCTTTTATGCAGGCTATGCAGCAGAGTAGGATTATGCAGCAGTCAGTGGTGGCATTTCCACCGGTGCCACCACTGACTCGTTTTACAGCATTACCTACTTCTGCTGCATATCACTGCACAGCCACCACACTTCCAAGCCTCGCCGGACACCAATATACCGCCCCAAGTCCGAGTGCAGCTGGACACTTACCCGCCAACACCATGCCAAGCGCTGCTCCTGCCTGGCCCACCACTGCTGCCGCCACCACCACTGGATGGCCCGTCGTCACCACCCCTGCCTTGAGCGCCGCAACCACCACCACCAGCGGGAGGACCACCCCGGTATGGACCGCCACAGCCACCACGCCTGCATGGACCGCCACCACCACCACCTCGGAGCAGCATCAGCTGGGGGACCCGCATTCAATATTTACGGCCCCTGCCAGGACATCCACCACCTCCAGCATGCCACAGCTGGAACAAGATCCTGGCAGGCGGTCAACAAGTGCCAGGCGGTCCCCCAGCTCCAGCCAGTCCCCAGCCTCCAGGCGTTCCAGAGGCTCAAGGCAGTCCAGAGGCTCAAGGCGGTCCAGAGGCTCAAGGCGGTCCCCGGGGTCTAGCCAGTCCTCAGGCTCAAGCGAGGACAGCAGGAAGACGACGGGCCACCGTCCTAAAAAAACAAAGAGGAGGACTCTT